>NW_006399847.1:1585412-1598735 GCF_000299155.1 Elephantulus edwardii
AAGAAAAACTCCCTCATTGGTACACAATCCCCCCTCCCCCCCACTCTTAACAGCCACTTGCAAGTTTTCTTCCATCTGTGCATTCTCACTCACAATTGTTTAGAATAACTAGTGATGATCGCTCCCATTTATTTATGCTTATATAAAACATTAAGTCAGAAACTTTCAAAAGCTAATCCTTTACAAAAATTCATTTATAATTTTGCATCATAAAAATGAGTGTCAGAGGCATGAAGATGGCCTTCATTTATGCTTCCTGTGAGCTCCTTGTTGCACAGGTGAGATGGCAGATGGCCACTTTTCTCCATAGTGTCATCAGGAATAAAATTCAAGCACTGAGCTGAAATCTCAAGGCAGAGTAAGAGATGGGGATTTAGTGGGACAGAGCCTAGGCCCATCTTACCAGTCAGTGTGGGTGTTAAAATACTGACAGTAAACATGGTGGACAATTACTTTATCTTGTTGTTATGTTCCATTGAGTCCTTTGCGACTCATAGTGACCCTATGTACAAGAGCCCTAAATGCCGTTCTATCCTGTGCCAACCTTACCGTCTCAAACACACTCATTCCCACCATCCCAATCACAGAATCGATCCATCTCATCGAGAGTCTTCTCCTGTGCCGTCCCTCCACTCTCCCAAACAGGATGTCCCTCTCCAAGGACCAGTCCCTCCTTGCAACATGCCCAAAGTATGTCAGACGAAGCTTCAGAATCCTTGACTCCAAGAAGCATTCCGGCTTTACCCTCTCCAGGACAAACCTGTTTGTTCTCCTAGCAGTCCATGGTATATTCAACACTCTACTCTAGCACCACAGCTCAAAGGAATCAATCCTCTTTCTATCATCCCTTCACTGTTCAACTCTCCGACGCATAGCACACAATTGCAAAGACTATAGCTTGGATCAGGCGCACTTTAGTCTCCAGCTTGACACCGTTGCTCTTCAGTACTCTTGAGAGGTCCCTCACAGCTGACTTTCCCAATGCAATTTTTCTCTTGACTTCCTGGCTGTTGTTACCAAGAGTGTTGACTGTGGAACTAATGAATAAAATTGCAAGATGTAACGGGGAGACATGTGCATATATATTATGAGAGGAAGGTATATGTAGCACAGAAAGGGCAAAAGTCTTTAATAAAACAAAGACTGATTAGATTTCATGGCTACAGATGACAGATAGCTTTTCTAAGTAAAGCAATTCCCTTTGAATTATGTCCACCATTTCCCCTTCTTATCCACAAGAAAAAAAATACTGTCAAGAGACAACAAATCTATACTAAAATAATTCTCAAGGATAATCTACAGATTGTTGTTGTGTACCATTGAGTTGGAACCAACCCATATCTGACTCTCTAGCAGGTTTTCAGAGGCAGTTAATTGCATAAAAGACTGTCTTTCTCCCACAGAGCAGCTGGTGGATTCAAACTGTATGCCTCCACGATTAGTGTAGCTTCTTGTCACTAGGCCACCATTGCTCCCTACGTGTGGAAACCCTAAAAAATGGGAAGAAAGGAGGTAAAAAATTTAATTTTTTATATGATTGCTCTGAGTAATTAAATTTTATTATTATTAATAATTTTTATTACAATCTTTGCCTCCAAAGAGCAGCCTGGTTTCTGAGGGGACAGCATAATTGTGGGCACAAGAGTTTCACCCTCCACAGCACAGACAGGCCTGTTCATTCTCCTAGCTGTCCATGATATGGATGTTCGATTCTTCTGTCATCCTTAGTCATTATCCAGCACTCAGAAGCATAACAAGTAATTGAGAGGACCATGGCTTGAATCAGGCACACCTTAGTCTCTAGATTGATATAATTGCTCCTTGATATCCTCTCCTCTGGAGAGGTCTCTGACAGCAGCCTTTCCCAAAGCAACTCCTCTTTTGATTTTCTGACTGCTCTGCCAAGAGTATTGTGGATCTAAGCAAGCTGAGATTGTGACAATCTCAATCTCTTCCTCAGTTAGCATAATGCTACCAACTGGCCCAGCACAAGGAGAGGAGACTCTAGTTCCAAGAAGAGACTAGGAACACATCAGCTGGGCCTAAGCACACATCAGGAGACAGACAACAGAGCCCATGAGCAGCAGCACACTGGAAGGCCCAGGGAACTCTCATCAGTGGGAAGCAGAGACATAATTAGTAAACAGATGTTACTGGAGGCCTAAGCCATCATATCAGGAGTTAGTTCTGGACCCATTTAGCAGGCACTGGAGGAGGGATTGGGTTGGGGCACGGGGAGAGGAAAGGGAAGGGTGTGCCATCAAGCAGGATGGGGATGTCTGGGTGGACAGGACATGGCACCACTGAATTTATCTTATAGGGAAGTATCAAATATTGTACTAAAGCTGAGCTTCTAAATTAAAATAACAAATGCTGGCAAGGGGGTGGAGAGCTTTGAACTCTTATTCACTCCTTGTGGGAATGAAAAATGGTACAACAGGTATGGAGTGCAGTCTGGTGCTTTCTCAAAAAATTGGAAGCAGAAATACTATTTGATCCAGGAATTCCATCACTGGGAAAATACCCTAAAAAACCAGAGCCACAACTCAAACAGTTGTATGCACACCCATGTCTGTTGCTGTTTTATTCACAATAGCAAAGAGATGGAAGCAACCCAAGTGCCCACCAGCAAATGGATGGATACAAAAACGTTGGTATACTCATACAATGGAAACTACATAGCACTGAAAAACAATGAAATAGCAAAACATTACACAAGTTGGGGGAGCCTTGTAGATATTATGCTAAGTGAAATATTTCAGTCACAAAAGGACAGAAACTGCCTAACACCACTATGATAAAATAGGACAGATGTGGGGGACTTAGGGAGAGAATGCGGAAAGAGTGGATAGATAATGAACACTGTATTAGAATAGATGAGGAGAAGAACTGTCTGAAAGGAATACATGGCTATACATTTTATGTATAGGAACAATCTGAAACAAACTGGAGACTTAGTGCCCAACTGACTTTTAAATACAAAGGGCCTCCACTAGGTCCTGTTGACTCTAAACAAAAGGCTTCTAGCCCACAGCTCATTGTTTCATTGTTAGCTAAATCAAATCAGCTCACACACAATTGTGGAGGGGAAAAAATATAATCAAACAGGGCTGTCCCTAGGGAGAAAGCCTTTCTCTCTCTCTCTCTCTTATATGGGAGAAGGTCCTGGCCTCCTTCAACAGCTATAATGTTGATATTCCTTGGGGATCTCATCTCTCTTGGTCTTTCCCATATCAAGAAGCTTTCCAGCACAAGGACTGAGACTTAACAGGTCTAATAGATAACTGGTCTTCCTTCTTGGTGAGGCTGAGTTCACCCCTCCCTGCTTGTTTTTCTTTCCTTTTATCTCTCCTTAGACCAAAGAGGATGCAGGCCCCACATCAGGCCAACTGTTAAATCAGTCAGGGCTATGATGGGTGTTTCATGATTTCTTTGTACTTCACAGTATCACAAATATCAATAGTGGTTGGAAAAGGAATTTCATGCATGGCTGGATTCAGGTTGATCACCTAAGGTGGAGAGACTTGGCTATGTAGGTATTCTGTTAGCCTCTGTACAAAAATGATTTTTCCAGATCCTGCCACTGACATCACCAACAGATTCACTAAGGGTAGAGGAGCCCTTGTAGAATGTCATTCAGATGTAAGTGCAGAGACCATCGTCTTTCTGCTTCCTCTCTCGCTTTTAGTGTCAGACAGATACTGTAGTGTGCCAGCTCTGCCAGCCATCATGGACTCCCTCCCTATTCACTTCCACACACCTCTTTCCCTAGATGACACTTGTCTATGTTTAACTACATCATGATATCAGATACTTGAAAGAACAGGACTTATACAATTAAAAATGAAATTGGGGACATTCTTTATGATCTTAAGTCTTCCTGATAAAACAAGACATGCTTGCTGTTTGCTGAAGTCTTTTGTTTACTCCTAGATACCTTATATCTTTGTTTATATCACAAAAATGGTCTTATCCCCCCTCTCTATATATAGTATGTCTGACTATGAAATATATTTATTTCTACAAAATATATTCATTTTTACTTGTTTACATATGTCAGTAGCATGTTGAATCTTTCATTTTTTGCAGAAGTTTTGGGAATTGCATGTTTGTTTTTTAATTGAATCTTCTGAGTTTTCCTGCTATGCAGCCTTTATTCCTGTAAGTTCTAACAGTTTGACTTACATTGTTCCTGTTATTTTTTCCTCTAATTTTTTTCTTTTGTCTAATTTTGATGGCTGACACATCAGTGTAATATTAGATAAGATCTGTGAGAGTGACTAACTCATGTTGTTCATGATTTTAGTGGGAATGTGAAAATTTTTTCTGAATTAATCATAATACTGGCTTTTCTACTGAGTTACATATATCACATGAAAGAAACACTCATTCTTATTTCATTAAGTGTTTTCTATTACTAATGGTTGTTGAATTTTATTAAATGATGTTTAAAATGTTAAATTACTGGAATATGAATTAATATGTTAATATTATTTTCTCCTAATATATCAATGCCCTTGTATTAAAAAATTATTCCTACTTGATGTGACCTATTAATTTTTATGTTTTTCTCTAGTCTGCTAACCTGTTATTGGGCATTTATTTTTGCATTGATATTTATAAATGAGGTTGATGGTTCCATATGTTGCTGTTGTTGTTGCTGATGCCTTCAAGTCAAGTACAACTCATAGCAACCCTATAAACAAAAGGCTTGAAGCCCCTCTACAACTATCGACATTTATCAAACCTCATAGAGTTTCCGGAGGCATGTTATTTAGGAAGTGGATGCCAATCCTTCCAAACCTGTCATAGTATGTTACCGTTTTTATATGCCATTGTGTTGCTTGCAAAGTATAGCAACCCTATGTACAGCAGTTCTGAACCCTTCCCTGTCTTGAGCCAATCTCACTAACTCCGACACACCAACCCCCATCGCCTCAGTTACTGCATCGATCCATATCATCCTGGATCTCCCTCTCCTGCACTGTCCGTCCACCCTTCTGAGCATGATGTCCTTCTCCAAGGACTGATCTCTCCTGGCTATGTGCTCAAAGTACGTGAGACAGAGCTTCAAAATCCTAGCCTCCAAGGAAAGACTTGGCTTTATCCTCTCCAAGATAGATCTATTACTTTTTGTGGCAGTCCATGGTATGTTCAAGACTCTTCTCCAGCACCACAACATATATGGTATATTATATGATTCCATATATATTTTTTAAATGTTTGCAAAATTGTGCTATAAAGGTTATCTTCACTTCAGAAAGAGAGTTTTCTCTCTTTTTAAACATGTCTACGGAATGATAGGTGTAAAATTGTTTGCTTTTCACAAGTTGATAGACTTCTCCATTTAAAAGTGCTACATTTTGTGCTAATGCATCTTTGGATAATTTATGTATTTCTAATCTGGAGGACAACTACCTGGCTAACTGACTGGAAGAGATCCATATTTATTCACATTCCAAAAAAAGATGACCCAAAAGAGTGTGGAAATTATAAAACAATACCACTAATATCACACACAAAGAAAATCATGCTGAAGATTATCCAAAAACGACTGGAACAGTACATAGAGAGAAAACTACCAGAAATACAAGCTGGGTTGAGAAGAGGTTATGGCACTAGAGATATTATCGCCAAT
The DNA here is from genome assembly GCF_000299155.1 of Elephantulus edwardii. Lineage (NCBI taxonomy): Eukaryota > Metazoa > Chordata > Mammalia > Macroscelidea > Macroscelididae > Elephantulus > Elephantulus edwardii. Next base: position 1,591,051 of record NW_006399847.1, read on the forward strand.
GTCAGTTGGATCTTGGCAAAGAGTGCCAGAAGAATGTCAATCTGTGTTTTATTGACTATGCAAAGGCATTTGACTGTGTGGATTGCAACAAATTCTGACTAACCTTGAGGAGAATGGCAATCCCTGAACACTTGATTGTGCTCATGAGAAACCTATACTCAGACTAGGAAGCAGTCCTCAGAGCAGAGCAAGCAAATACTGCATGATTCAAAATCAAGAAAGGAGTGTGTGAGGGTTGCATTCTGTCTCCATACCTTTCAATCTATATGCACAAACAGATCATTCCAGAGGCTGGGCCTTTATGAGAAGGAATGTGACATCAGGATTGGAGGAAAAGTCAACAACAAGCTATGTTACGCAGATCACACAATCTTGCTTACTAAAATTTAGGAGGACCTCAAGAACTTGCTGCAGAAGGTCAAGGACTGTAGTCTTCAATATGGATTGAAGCTCAGCATCAAGAAAACAAAGATTCTCACCACTAGGCCAATTTGCAGCACCATGATAGATGGAGAGGATATTGAGGTTGTTTACAATTACAGCTTGCTCAGCTCCACAATCAACACTCTTGGCTCCAGCAGTCAGAAAATCCAAAGAAAAATTGCTCCGGGAAAATCTGCTGTCAGGGACCTCTCCAGAGTGCAGAGAGGCAAACAATGTCAATCTAGAGACTAAGGTGTGCCTGATCCAGGCCATGGTCTTCAGAATTATTTGCTATGCATCAGATAATTGGACAATAACTAAGGACAGCAGAAGAAGAATCAATGCCTTTAAGTCCTGGTGCTGGAGAAGAGTCTAGAACATACCATGGACTACCAAGAAAACAAATAGACCTATCTTGGAGAGGGTGAAACCATGTTTCTTCTTAGAATCTAGGATTTTGATGCTCCATCTCACATGCTTTGGGCACATGGCCAGGAGAGAACAGTCATTGGAGAACGAAATCATGTTTGGAAGGGTGGAGGGACAGTGCAGGAGAGGAAGACCCCAAATAAGATAGATTGATGCATTAACTGGGGCAGTGAGGGTAAGTGTGTTGGAGTCAGTGAGACTGCCTCAAGACAGGGCAAGCTTCAGAGCTGTTGGTCACTGAGTCACAGGTGACTCAACAGCACATAACAACAACAACTACGTAATTCCTTTTGGGTAGCACTGATGACTTAGGGGCAAGCAATTGCACTACCAACACAAAGGTATGCAGTTCAAATTCCGCAGTTACTTCGTGGGAGAAAGATGGGGACTCTCCTATGTGATTTACTGCCTCTGAAATCCTCCTAGAAGGTCAGCTGTGTGTCATCTCTGACTCTAAATACCCAACAACAAATACGGAATTCCATTTAAGCAGGTTTCTTTAAAAAAGTGTGTTAAGTATTTTTCAGAAATTAAATTATCTTAGATATTTTTCTGTTTAATCAAGGATTTTTCAAATGAATTTGTAGAGCTTTGATCAAAATAGTTTAACTATGATTTTTTATCTTTGGTTTTTTTAAATTATTGTTTCCCTAGTATCAGTTTGTCTATTTCTTTTTGTCACATTCTCTTGAATTCATCTAATAATGAGTTATCTATTGAATTAGGGTCTTTTTTTAACCCTACTTACTATTTATGCATTTCCATTTTTTAACATCAGTTTTTGCTTTTGTACTTGTTCATTAATTCCTTCTCCTCTTTTTTCCATTAATTTTTTGTTACAGTCCTTTAATTATTTGGGTTCTTAATGTATCTATTTGTCTATCTATCTATCTATCTATCTATATCTATATATCTTAATGTTGTTGTTATTGAGTAGCATCTAGTTGAAACCAACTCATAGCTGACCCTTTAGCAGGTTTTCAGAGGCAGTTAATTGAATGGGAGGAGATTGCCCATCCTTCTCCCATGGTGGATTGGAACCTCATGCCTTCGGGATTGCAGCACAGTTTCTTTCCACCAGGCCACCAGAGCTCCCTATTTGCCTTAACTGCACCATATCAATGTTCATATTTTGTATTTTCATAATCTACAATTTCAATTGGTGCTTCCTCATTATTCTAAAAGTTGTTTAAAATTAGCTTTAAATTTCTCTATAGAAATTTTGTTTTCAAATTTTTTTAAAATTCTAGTTATCATTGCTTAATGTTCGGAGACCATTGCTTTCACTATTTTTATAATTTTACCTTCACTGAGGTCCTTCTGTGTGGCTTAAATAAGTTTTTTGAGTATTCATGAGCACTTGAAAGGAAAGCTTAAGTCTACTTTTTAGACTATCTAATTTGGTGTTATTACATATTTTATGTTCCTGTTGTTGTTCTATGCTGTCAGGTTGACTACAACTTATCACAACCCTTTGAACACAGATCTGAACGCTGCTCTATTCTGTACCATTCTCACAAACTCCAACACACTTGAGCCAATTGTAACAGACATTGTGTCAGTCCATATTGTCGAGGGTCTTCCTCTCTTTTGCTGACTCTCCATCTTTCTTTCTAATCATGACGTTCTTTACTAGGACTGGCCCCTCCTTACAATATGCCCAGAGGATGTGAGGTGGAGTTTCACCATCTTTGCCTCCAAGGAGCACCCTGCTTTCACTTTTCCTAGAATAGACCTCTTTGTTCTTCTGGCAGTTCATGATATATTCAGTTCTCTTTTCCAGTACCACAATACGGTATCACTGATTCTGTCTTCCTTAATCATTGTTCAATTTTCAGATGCATAGCCAGTACTTGAAGTCTATGGCTTTCAAAAATTATGAATCAGGCACACCATAGTTTGTAAACTGACATCATTGATCTTTAGTACTCTGGAGAATTCCCTAACAGTAGATTTTTCCATTGTGGCTTGGTTGTTTTGTTTTGTTTTTTTTTTTTCTTGACTGCTGGTACTCAGGATGTTGATTGTAGATACAAGATTAAATTGTTTAAAATTTTAATATTTTCTCCATCTATCATGATGTTTTCTACTGGCCCAGGGGTAAGGACTTTTGTTTTCTTAATGTTGACATGCAATCAGTATTGAAAGCTGCAGTCCTTGATCTTCTGCAGCAAGCTCGTCTGGTTCCACACTTTCAGCAAACAAGGTTGTGTTATCTGCATAGTATTAGCTCTTTATGAATATTCCTCCAATTCTGATGCCACAATCTTCTTCATAAAGTTCAGCTTTTCTTTTTTATTTTATTTTATTAATTTTCATGAATGTTTACAAAGATTTTGGATTTTCATCCATTCATTGTTGCACTTTTTAAGTTCAGCTTTTCAAATTATCTATTCAGATCATTCAACATGTACAGATTTTAATAGGTATGGAAAAAGAATATGGCCCTGCTACACCTCTTTCTTGATTTTAAACCATGCAGTGTTCCATTGCTCTGTTTGGAAAACAGCTTCTTGGTCTTGGCTTAGTTTGTGCACAATTAAGTGTCCTGGGGTTCTCATTGTTAGCCATAATTTGTGCCTAACAAAATTGTGTGGTCCACACAGTCAAATAGTCAATGTTTGCATAGTCAATTAAGTTGTCTTTTCAGTCACTTCCTGTGCATCTGAAGTCTGGACAATGACTAAGGATGACAGAATAAGAATTGATGCCTTTGAATTATTGTGTTGGAGAAGAGTCCCACAGACTGTCAAAAGAACAAAGTGATATGTCTTGGAGAAGGTGCAGCTAGAGTTCTCCTTGGAGGCAAAAATGATAAGGCTTTGTCTCACAGATTTTGGGCATGTTTCAAGGAGAGGCTATTCACTGGGAAGGGAAATCATACTTGGAAAGATGCAGAGGTGTTAGAGAGGAAGATTCTCCACCAGGTGGGGTGATACAGTGTCTGCGGCAATGGGCTTGAGTGTATCTGAGATTGTGAGGATGGCGTGGAGTATGATGGTGTTCAGATTCATTATTCATAAGATCACTATGAGTTGTACTCAACTTGATGACACCTAAGAATAATAGTGAATAAAATACATATAAACATCCTTCTGGTATTTCTCTCTCTTTCTGGCAAGATCCACTTGACATCAACAGTTATATCCCCGGTGTCATAGTCTTTTTAAAATCAGCTTGAATTTCTGCAAGTTTTCTGTTGGTGTACAATTCTAGCCATTTTGGAGCAATCTTTCAGCAATATTTTGCTTGCATGTGATAGTAATGTTATTGTTCAATAATTTCCACATTCTATTGACCACCTTTTTTGGGAAATGGGAAGAAATATAAACCTCTTTAGGTCAGTTGGACAGACAGTTGTCCTCTATATCTTGGCACAGTCTGGTGAGTACAGCCAGGGCTGCATCTGGTTGGAATTTGTCACTTAGTATTCCTTTAATTCCTGGGCCTTTTTTTTTGGCCAATGCCTTCAGAACAGATTGAACTTCCTCCTTTATTACTATTGGTTCTTCATCATGTGCTACTTCCTAAAATGATTCAATACCAGACAATTTTTTTATACAGTGACTCTGTGTAGTCTATCTTTTTTTTTTTAATACTTCCTGGATCATTCAAGATTTTACCCATAACATCCTTCAGCATTGCAGCTTGAGGCTTGAATTTGCTTTTAACTTCTCTCAGATAGAGAGATTTCAAACCAGTTCTTCCCATTTTATTTTGTGACTCCAGCTCTACACATTTAGTTATAATGCTTTGTCTTCCAGAGCAGCCTTTTTGGAAGCTTCTGTTCAACTCTTGTTCTTCATCATTTCTTCCCTTTGTTTTGCCTTTTTGATGGTCTACTGAAATTTGCTGAATCTCTACTGACACGCTGTTTTTGTTTTCTCTTCTTCCTCCATAATAACATTTTTGCTTTCTTCATGGATGACATCCTTGATGTGATCCCACAATTCATCTGGGCTTCGATCATTTGCATTAATGCTTCAAACCTATTCTTGAAACAGTTATTAAATTTGCGTAGGATAGACACAAGGTCATATTTTGGCTTTGCTAAATTTTTCTTTTTTTTTCTTTTTTGGCTTTAAATTGAACTTGCACATGAGTATGAGTAGTTGATAGTCGGTCCCCTTGCACAGATGTAGCCAGTGTGACTGACTCCTATGTAGTCTGTCAGGTATAAATTTACTTGTATTTATTTATTTGATTTCTCACAGACTGAGAAAGAGAGAAGTACACACACACACACACACACACACACACACACACAAACAGAAAAACCTTTCCAAAATCTCACAGTTAAGAAATGGAACAATTTTAATCCAAGCAATCTGATTTCAGAATTTCAACTATTTACCTATTACATCAAGATAGCTTTCATGTGTGTTTGTTAGATTTTCTTCTGTATGATGTCACTTGGTATCTAAGCATTCAGAACACACAGAGAGAGATCCCTCAGGGGTAACAACTTGAAACCAACACAAAAGGATTCTGCTAAGTTATTTGTAAAATAACATAGCAAGCCATCTAGAAAGCCAGACAGTTCTCCAAAAGAGCTGAGAAATGATAAAAAATGGTAGCATTACTAGAACAAAAGAAACTAAGGCACATGGGATGTTGGCCTGTCAGGCATTGGAGTGTGTGCTGCTTTAAGATAGAGTGTGATATCTTAGGGAGGGGATTATGTAGTTAAATTTGGGGTAGAACATGGCTGATATCAAGAAACTGAGAGAGTGAAAGACAAGTTCCTCTCCAAATCTCCTTAAGAGTGTTGTGGTAGTGAAGCAGCTTATGACCTGTAGACCTTCTTATCTCTGCCTGGTGAGAGAGAGATAGCCCTCCTAAAGCCGACCTCACCCATCAGATATTAATACAGCCACAAAACAATGGGGGAAGGCCCTTGAGTTGTTTACTCATTAAAGGGGAGGTGACATTGTTTTAGCATATGGGTAAGATAGGCTCTCCACTGGCCGTTCTTTCAATGCCCAAGGAGAAAACACCAGCTCTAAAGAGGCTCATCTGTCCACTTTAGGAGGTCTTTGAGCATCATACCTAAAAACAGATACAAGCTGGAGGAACGATCTTGTTTATAAGGAGTAGTAAAATTCCTCCTTATTTAATTTTTCACCTCAGAAATAACCTATTCTCTACAAATTGGAAAATCAGTCAGTCACCCACATTCTTGAGAGCTTCTTCGGTGGTCCTAGCAGAGAAGCCCCACTATTCGTATACCCTTCACTAAAGGACAGTCTTCCTTCTATCAAGGAAGGTCATCCTCTTCAACCGAGAGCACAACTTCAGAAGAGACATATGTGGAGTGGTGAGAAGGAAGGGGACACCAGCCTGGCCAGTAAGATCAGCTGAATCAGCTCTGGTGTACAATGTGGTGGCAGATGACGCAGCCAGGTTGTCCTTACATACAGTTGACTAGATTCTTTTTTTCTTTTATGATTATTATTCATTTAAATGAAAATTTACAGAGACTTTGGATTTCCATTCATTCATTGTTGCACTTTTCTCCTTGCCCACTCCTCACCCCCCAGTTCACTCTTCTCTTTGAAAAGTAAAAGAAAAATTCTTTCACTGCTATACAATCCCTTGCCCCAAGTCCACTCCACTATGCAGCCTTCATTGACCAGATTCTTGAGAGGATCCTTAGGTACTCTGTTTGCAAGGATAGAGGATGTAAACTTCTAACAATTTCTTAGAACAGACATGGAATGGCTGGAAAGAGAGGAAAATACAGCTTGCATAATTCTGAGACATGAAGATGTCAAGACTTCGTCTGACACACTAAGGTACATTATCGAGAAAAGGTAAGTCCCTGGAGAAGAACATCATTCTTGGGAAATTAGAGGGTAAGTGAAAAAGAGGAAGCCCCTCAATGGGTTGGAACATCATGGTGGTAGCAACAATGAGCTCAAACATAGCAATGATTCCGAGGCTGGCACCAGACCCGGCAGTGTTCCATTGTGTTGTACATGGGATTGTTATGAGTTGGAACCAACCCAACAGCACCTAATAACAACCACAACCTAGATATATGAAAACCTTCAGAGACATGAGGTTAAATCTGTTTAAGACACTTGAGTTTGGTTCCATGAGGAGGTCAGAGTCTGAGCTACGTGGACCCTAGAAAAGGAATTAAAGACTTGCCTTCATGTCTGCTCACACCTTCATCCCTCACTCCTATCCTTGAAGAGGGATATGGAGAAATTGAAGAATTAATGCCTTGAGCTTGGACATTCCAAGGAAGATGTGGAATGGATTCTAGCCAGAGACTGAATTGGTTGTGGAGAAGGCTGAAAAGTTTAAAGTGGCTCTGGCCTATGTGGCTGGAGTCAGCAAAATCACCTCAGGATAGAAATTGTTCTTTGATGGGTAAAGAGGAGGAGAGACCCCAAGGAATGAGGAACCCAAACCAGCACATCTTGATGTCTTTCCTTAAGGAAACCTTAATCCTGGGGCAAAGAAACGGGTGGCAGTGTGTGTGTGTGTGTGTGTGTGTTCCATCTAATATTACTCCAACTCTCTGAGGCAGTCACTGTGAGAGTTAAAGAAGCCACCCAGAGCTAACCAAAGCCGGTGGAGCCTACCAAACAAACATAGAACCACTAGCCAGACCTATGAAAAGGCTGAACCTACCGGAGTGAGAAAGGATTTGTTATTAATTTCTCTGTAAGAGGAAGTAGGGAAAGAACAGCAAGAAAACCCATCAGCTTCTAAAAAAAAAAACTGAAATTATAAAAATTAGAGCAGAGATAAATGAAATAGAAAATCGAAAAACAATTGAAACTATCAACAAAACTAGCAGTTGGTTCTTTGAAAAGGTCAAT
>NW_006399847.1:1601626-1605512 GCF_000299155.1 Elephantulus edwardii
GGTGCAACAATGAATGAATGGAACCCCAAAATCTCTGTAGATGTTCATTGAAATGAAAAATAAACAACCTAAAAAAAAAAAAGAGGAAGTAGGGAGAGACTATTTACAGAGTTTGGGATCTATGTTGACTTACTCTAAGACAGGATTATTTATTAGTCATTTTTGTCAATTGCCACTGGTATTTCAAATACCAGCAATATCACTCAGGGTGGACAGTTTTCAGAGGAGCTTACAAACTAAGACAGACTAGGAAGCACTCCTGGCTATTTACTTCAGAAACAATAGGCCCTTGCAAGCCCGAGAACAGCAGTAGAACGCTGTTTGATGCAGTGCCAGAAGATGAACTCCGAAGCTGAAAGACACTTGAAATTCTGCTGGGGAAGGGAAGCCTTCACAAAGCTGAGTCAATCTTAATGACATGGATGGAATAAAGCTTTTGCCCATTGAAGGATCTTCATTTGCTGTTGTGCTATGACTCAAAATGAGGAGAAACAGCAGCACACTTCCTTCCATTAACAGTTGGAAAGCAGGAGCTATGAAATATGACTATAGGAAAATTGGAAATTGTCCCAAATGAAATAAAACATATAATGATTGATATCTTAGAAATTAGTGAGTTGAGACATATTGGAAGTGACCAATTTGTGTTGGTTATAGAGGTATGATTCATCATCAAAAAGGATTTTTAAAAATATATTCTGAAGAACAATGTTATCAGTGATAGAATAATATGCACATTTACACAAATAAGACTTGTTAATACAACTATTATTCAAATACACACACCAACGATTAAAGCCAAAAATAAAGACATTAAAGATTCCTCCACCTAACTAAAGAGGAAAGATGTCAGTTTAAAGACTAAGGTGTTTCTTTCAGACCATTCTATGATTAGGTATTATATAGCATAGTAGTGAGTGGGGTTGGGTGGGAGGAAATTGTGCAACAATGAAAGAAACTTAAAGAGAAAAGCAAACTAAAGGGGTAGGGAGGAAAATGTGCAACAATGAATGAATGGAAATCCAAGTTTTCTGTAAACTTTCATTAAAATATCAATTAAAAAAATTTTAAAATAAAGACTAAGCTATGACTGATGCAATTCACCATATTTTCAGTTACTTGCTATGCATCTGGATAATGAATAAGGATGACAGAGGAAGAATCAGTCTTTGAAGTCTGGGATTGGGTACTGAACATTCCAACAAATGTCAGAAGAAGAAACAAGTTTTTCTTGGAGAAAATGCAGCAAGGTTGTTCCTTTGAGACAAGATGGTGAAACTTCACCTCACATACATTGGCATGCTATCAGGAGGGCCAGTCTTTGGAAAAAAGACATCATAGTGGAGAAGGTGGAAGGTCAGAAGAAGATAATTTGACACAGAGACTGATGTAACAGTGGGTGGTGTTACAAGTTGCAATCACTTTTGCAGAACCTAACAACACCACAAATCAAATGGATAGAACATACAATCAGGATGCAATACTAACTAGTGATTGCAATGCAACATTTGGAAAGAAATAAAAATTGTTATTAGGTGCCAGAGTGTTGACTCACAGGGATCCTCAGAACAGCAGATCCGAACCTTACCCTATTCTGCACCACTTTCATGATGTGTTCCAGCCCATTGTTACAGTCTCAGTTTACGAATAGTTGTTAGGATATGCCATTAAGTCAGAATTGATAAAAAGCTGACCATCCAGTAGGTTTTCAGAGGCAGTAAATCTCATGGAAGGAGATGGCTCATCTTTCCCCCCGATGGAGCACCATGCCCAAACTGGCAGCATAAATGTTAACCATTAGTAATTTTGTTGTTGGTAGATGCTATTGAGTTGAGTACAAACTCATAGTGATGCTATGAACAACAGATCTGAACCCTGTCTTATCCTGTGGTATCCTCACCATCTCTGATACACTTGAGATCATGCTGCAGTCACCATGTCAATTCATCTTGTTGAGGTCTTCCTCTCCTTTGCTCACCCTTCACGTTTGCCAAGGAATAAACTCTCCTAGCAATATGCCCAAAATATGAGAGACGGAGCTTTACCATCCTTGTCTTCAAGGAGTATTCTGACTGTACTTTTTCCAAGACATATCTGTTCATTCTTTTGGCAGTCCATGGGATAGTCAGTACTCTTCTCCCACACCACAACTCAAAGACATCAATTCTTCTTCTATCATCCTTATTCATTATCCATTTCTCAGGTGCATAGTAAGTGATTGAAAAGACCATGGCCTGAATTAGGCACACTTTAGTCTTCAAACTGAGAGCATTGCTGCTGTTCAGTATTCTGGAGAGGTTCCTCCAGTGGCCTTCTCCAGAGCAATACATCTTCTTGTCTCCTTACTGCTGATACCAAAAATGTTGACTGGGAATCCAAGTAAGATGAAACCATTGACAGTTTCAATAACTTCTCCATCTGTCATGATATTGTCCATTGGCCTAGTGGTAAAGACCTTTCTTTTCTTGATGCTGAGATGTAATTCATATTGAAGGTTATAGTCTTTTATCCTTTTCACATCCTCCACACTTTCAGCAAGCAAGGTTGTGTCATCTGCATAACATAGATTGTCGATGAGACTTTCTCTGATCTTTATACCACATTCTTCATTAAGTCTGGCTTCTTTAATTATTTGCTCAGCATACAAATTGAGTAGATATGGAGAAAGGATACAATGCTGACACATACCCTTCCTGATTTTAAACCATATAGTTCTATTCAGATAGCAACTTCTTGTTTTCTGTTTCAACTAACAAATGCAACTCTGGATGGGCTCAACAGTCTATGCCAGGCAGCTTAGAGGACAGAAGCCTGACTGACTGACTGGACAAAATCCCAGGAAGGGAATATACTACAATACAATGTGGAAATTATCAAACTATTTCATTAATATCACATGCAAGCTCTAGAGCCCTATTGCCAAGTAGCTGCACTGCAATCCTGAAGGCACATGGTTCAAAACCACCAGATGCTCCATGGAAAGAGGGTGAGCAATCTCCTGCCATGAAATTCACTGCCTCTGAAAACCCCCCAGAGGTTCAGCTCTGGATCGGTTCTGACTCTACAGTACCCAACACCACCACAAGCAAACTATTGTTGGAGAACATCCAAAATTGACTGGAACCGTACATTGTGAGGGAACTACCAGAAGTTCAAGTTGGATTTAGAAGAAGCAGTGGTACCAGGGATATCTTTGCAGATGTCAGATGAATCCCGAATGAAAGCAGAGCATACCAGAAGAATGTCTGTGTTTTATTGACTATGCAAAGGCATTTGACTGAGTGGATCACAGCAAACTATGGCGATATTGAAAAGAATGGGAATCTCATCCCTGCCAATACTTAAGCTGCTCCAGCACCGCCCCCGCTCCAGTGGGTTACTTTCCTCAACTCTTAGCATGTTGGGGACGGTAATCGGAACCCGCTGTCAGCTCCTGTTGTCCTTTCTTCCTAACCCGTAGTTAGAATGCATGAGTGCATCTCCATCCACGCTGGCCAAGCCAGTGTCCAGATTGGCAATGCCTGCTGGGAGCTCTACTGTCTGAAGCATGGCATCCAGCCTGAGGGCCAGAGGCCAAGTGACAAGACCACCAGGGGAGGAGATGACTCTTTCAACACCTTCTTCAGTGAGACTGGTGCTGGCAAGCATGTGCCCAGGGTGGTGTTGTAGACATGGAACCCACAGTCATTGATGAAGTTTGCACTGGCACCTACCGCCAGCTCTTCCACCCTGAGCAGCTCATCACAGGCAAGGAGGATGCTGCCAACAACTATGCCCATGGGTACTACACCATCAGCAAAGAGATCATTGACTTGGTTCTGGACTGGATTAGAAAACTGGCTGATATTTTTCCAATTTTGCTAACACCATTTGTTTAAAAGGCTGT
>NW_006399847.1:1607917-1609535 GCF_000299155.1 Elephantulus edwardii
AAGAAAACTGGCTTGACCAGTGCATAGGTCCCTGGGGCTTCTTGGTTTTCCACAGCTTTGGTTGGAGAACCAGTTCTGGCTTCACATCCCTGCTGATGGAGTGCCAATCTGTTGATTATGGCAAGAAATCCAAACTGGAATTCTTCATTTACCCAGTCCCCCAGGTTTCCACAGCTGTGGTCGAGCCCTACAACTCCATTCTCACCACCCACACCACCCTGGAACACTAAGATTGTGTCTTCATGGTAGACAATGAGGCCCTCTATGACATCTGCTGCAGAAAGCTTGATATTGAACGCCTAACCTACACTAACCTTAACCACCTTATTAGTCAGATTGTGTCATCCATCACTGCTTTCCTCAGATTTGATGGTGCCCTGAATACCTATCTGACAGAATTCCAGACCAACTTGGTGCCCTATCCTCGCATCCACTTCCCTCTGGCTATATACGTCCCTGTTATCTCTGCTGAGAAAGTTTACCATGAACTACTTTCTGTAGCAGAGATTACCAATGCTTGCTTTGAGCCAGTCAACCAGATGGTGAAATGTAACCCTCGCCATGGTAAATACATGGCTTGCTGCCTGTTGTACCATGGTGATGTGGTTCCCAAAGATGTCAATGCTGCCATTGCCACCATTAAGATCAAACGCAGTATCCAGTTTGTGGATTGGTGCCCCACTGGCTTCAAGGTTGGTATTAATTACAAACCTCCCACTGTGGTGCCTGGTGGAGACCTGGCCAAGGTACAGCGAGCTGTGTGTATGCTGAGCAACACCACAGCCATTGCTGAGGCCTGGGCTCGCCTGGACCACAAGTTTTATCTGATGTATGCCAAGCGTGCCTTTATTCACTTGTTTGTGGGTGAGGGGATGGAGGAAGGAGAGTTTTCTGAGGCCTGTGAGGACATGGCTGCCCTTGAGAAGGATTTTGAGGAGGTGGGTGTGGATTCTGTTGGGCGAGGAAGAAGAAGAGTACTAATTCCTTTCAGCCCTTTAGCGTATCACACTCAGAACTGACAAAGCTTTCTGGCTAAATTGTCTCTATCAATGTAATTATGTCTTATTATTCTGTGTGTTCCTGTAAAATTTTTTCCATCATGTCTCAAAGTAAAAAAAAAAAAAAAAAGAATGGGAATCTCAGAATAATTCATTTTGCCCCAATGCCTTAGTAGTTTCAGTTGTTGTTGTCGTTGTTGTTGTTGTTAAGTGCCGTCAAGTCACAGGCGACTGATAGCGACCCTATGAAGGAGAGTCCTCAATGCTTGGGTGTCTCTCATCTTCTCTCCAGGTTCATAGGGTTTCCGGAGGCAATCTATTACAGAAGTGGATGCCACTCTTCCTTCCAAGCTTGTTTTAATTGGGGAGCTCCACCCTACTCTCTGTCCGCATTGGGTAACCAGCCATCAACGCATTTGACACATTAGTGTCACAGTGTTCAGCCTCACACCAACCACAAGTTACCACTGTACGGCAACTTGTACACCAGGGCCATACAACCTAGAGGTATGTCTGAACAAAAACAATGAAAGACAGGCCCGGAGATGTTGTTGTTGTTGTTATGTGTCGTCAAGTTGTTTGCGACTCATAGCGACCCTATGTACAGCAGCCTTAAACCC
>NW_006399847.1:1610235-1612315 GCF_000299155.1 Elephantulus edwardii
TGGCATACACCCTTCTCAATTTTGAACCATGCAGTGTTGCCATGCTCTGTTCTGACGACTGCCTCTTGGTCCAAGTATAGGTTTTGCATTAGCACAATTAAATGTTCTGGGATTCCCTCCCATTCTTCTCAGAGTCAGCCACAGTTTGTTATGATCCATACAGTCAAATGCCTTTGCATATAAGAAGAGAAAAATAACAGATCAATAGTAATTAATTATATAAAAACACACTTTACAGAAATTATTGTCTAAAACAAAATATACAGGAATGAAACAATGTATATTAATAGTTATATAAAAGATAATGATGGTATAAATTTGAAGGAAAGAAAAGAAGGAAGGAAAGAGGGAGGGAGGGAAGGAGAAAAAGAAGGAAGGAAGGAAGGAAGGAAGGAAGGAAGGAAGACCAGTCCCCGGAAAGACTTCATGTTTGGTAAAATAGAGGGTCAGTGAAAAAGAAGACCTCTAGGGAGATGCTTTAGCATAGTGACTGAAACACAATGGGTTCAACCACAGCAGAGATTGTGAGGTTGGTACCAGGATTGTTGTTATTGTTATGTGCCATTGAGTTGCCTGTGACTCATAGTGACCCTATGTACAACAACTTTAAACCCTGCTCTATCCTGTGTCAATCTTGTAGTCTCTGACACACCTACCCCCATTACCCCAGTCACCAAATCAATCCATGTCATCAAGGGTCTTCCTCTCTTGCACTGTTCCTTGATCTTCCCAAGCATGACATCCCTCTCCAAGGACTGGTCCTTCCTTGCAACATGTCCAGAGTATATCAGACAAAGCTTCAGAATCCTTGCCTCCAACTGGAGCAGTCTGGCTTCATCCTCTCCAGGATGAACCTGTTCATTCTTTTAGCAGTCCAGGGTATATTCAATACTATTCTCCAGCACCACAGCTCAAAGGCATCAATTCTCCGTCTATCATCTCTAGTCATTGTTCAGCTCTCTGATGCAAAATGATTGCAAAGACTATGGCCTGTATCAGGCGTACTTTAGTCTCCAGACTGGCATCGTTGTTCTTCAGTACTTTAGAGAGGTCTCTAACCGCAGACTTTCCCACCACAATACTTCTTTTAATTTCCTGGCTGCTGGTGGCAAGAGTGTTGATTGTGTAGCCAAGCAATCTAAAGCTGTGAACAATCTCGATCTCTTCACCATCCTATTTTATATAACGTTTTATATTTGGTTAGAAAAAGTTTTCTGTTGGCCTTGTCTGTAAACTATTGGAAACATTATTACAATCTGATTATTAACAGAATTTCTTTCACTTTTCAGCACCATTTAATTAGAAATCCTGCTTGAGGAAATTTGAGGGGCTGAAGGACCCAAGAAAAGCCTCAGGAGGATGGAAACTATACTCTGGGCAGCTTTTAACCAGAGTGGAGAATGTGTCTTCTTTGGAGGTAAAAGGTGGCTCGGCAGCTGTGGAAACATCTAAGAGGTACCTTATCCCATGATCTCAGAGACTGCTTCCTATTCTTCTGTGGATATGCTTCACTCTGAGAGAACTTTAAGATGTGTGGGAAGATTTAGGGACACAGTGACTTGAGAGAGAACAACAGAATTTTACTGGGTATGAGATACAGTGTACTTCCCTTTCCTGTTTTGGCTGACCAAGCTAAAACAGCTTGAGGAATTTACCTTTGAGCTGCAAGCAGTTTTTCTTTTAGCAAAATTGGAGATAATACCTTGTTTAGTATAAACTAAATTGTAAAACAAATAACAGCGATAGTTGGGGAGCTCTTGTTTTGCAAATGTAAAGCAAAAACATTCTAGGAAACGAAAAGGGATGAATTATTCTGAAACTAAGAATTTAAATGTTCAGAGAGACATAGTTATTGTGTGTGGGTACGCACATACTCTCTAATAAGTCTGTTTTTCTTTTCGATCACAGGAACAGAAAGAAGGACACATCCAACAGCTGTGAGAGCAGGAAATAGCTATTGAAGAACAAAAACAAGAGACTTGAGAGTATTTATGCTGATTCTGTTTCAATTCATTTTCTTAGATGGGGGGATCCACGTTTTGTATATATAGATAACATGACCAATTAGCTTGATTTTTTA
>NW_006399847.1:1613466-1613950 GCF_000299155.1 Elephantulus edwardii
TGAAAGCAAGGAGGGCTTAAGGCATTTATTGCAGAAAAGTGAAACTGAGACATGAAAATGAAACCTAAGCAAGAAATAGAAACTTAGTCCAGAGAGGAAGGAGCCTGTTTTCCTCTCTGGGCTTTGTCTTGAGACCTCATTTAAAAGAAAGTAGGCTTCTTGGGACAGTGGTGGTTCAGTGGTAGCATTCACAAATCCATGCAGGAGACTCAGATTCACTTCCTGGTCCATTCATTTCAAGTGCATCCACCTACTTGTCTGTCATTGGAGGCTTTAGGGTAGCTGTGAGGTTCAACCGGTTTCAGCAGACTTCCTGACTACGATGGGTTTGGAAGATAAGCCTGGTGGTCCACTTCCAAACAGCAGCCAGTAAAACCCGTTAGAGCGGAGCTGGCTGAAAATCGCCTGTGACTTCATCCATAGCCACTGGTGAGAGTCAGCGCCCAGAGCCATCAGGGGCTTTAAGCTCATTTCCCACTGCTGT
>NW_006399847.1:1614465-1653840 GCF_000299155.1 Elephantulus edwardii
AAACAAACAAACAAACAAAACCCGTTAGAGAACTCGATTCAGTCTCCATCTCATCAAAATAGTGATTGACAGGCAAAGAGAATGAATACTCCTTTGAAGATAGGGCTCTGTCCTCAGCTGCAATTTGTAAACCAGACCATTTGTGTGTTTTCCCACTTTATTCACCCTCTCTTTTTTTCTTTCACCTTGTTTAAAGTGTAGTACTTTTTCTCAAAATGTGATTCTTGAACTTCATCCATCAAAATCACCTGGAAGTTGTTAAAATACAGTTTTCCAGTCCCATATTTTGCTGATTCAAAATATCTGGAGGTAGAACTTAGTCATCTGTATTTTAAGTACACATAACAGATTATTCTTGTGCAAGGGAACCCTGCAAAACAGATTCCTTAGCTTTTAAAAACAGAGAGCTCTGGTAGCCTACTAGTAAGAAGCTGTGCTGCAATCCTAAAGGCACACAGTTTGAATCCACCAGCGGCTTCATGGGAGAAAGATGGACAATCTCCTCCATACAACAATTACCTCTGAAAACTCTTTGGAGGGTCAGGTATGGATCAGTTCTGACTCAACAATGCTCAGTAACAACATACCATAATACTCCTTTTGTGGCTGACTTATGTCACTAACTAAGCATGGTTTTTTCTGGCTCCATCCATGTTATGCACTATTTCATTAATTCTTGGTCTACTTTAGGGATTTATAATACTCCATTGTGTGAATGTACTGTGGTTTCTTTTTTTTTTTTTTTGTATTGTGGTTTCTTTAGCTATTTATTCATCCTTTGATGGGCACTTGGGTTGTCATGTGTATGTTGGTTTGTGTTGCAGCTCTTATTTCTGTGGAATATTTACCTAGGAGCAGGATTGTTGGATCAAATGGTATTTCCATTTCCAACTTTCTAAAGAAGCATCTTTCCACTTTCCATAGTCGTTGCATCCTTTTATATCCCCACCTTTATATTCCCTATTGCAGTTCTTAGAAGTTCCAATCTCTCCACACCCTCACCGGCTTTTGTTGTTTTGTTGAATTTTATGATTGCTTTCAGAGTGAGATGTTATCTCATTGTTGTTTTGATTTATATCTCTGTGTGGTCTTATAACAAATTATGGCTAACAGGGAGAAGAATGGGAATTTCTGGACAGTTAATTATGCTTATGTAAAGCCTACGCCTAAATCGAGGGAACACTGCACAGTTAAAATCAGGAAAGGTGCACATCAGTGCTGTATCCTGTCTCCATACATATTCAATTGGTATGCTGAACAAATCGTTAGAGAAGCTGGACTTTATGAAGAAGAATATGGCTATCAAAATCAGAGGAAGTCTCGTCAACAGTTTATGTTATGCAGATTGCACAGCTTTGCTTCCTGAAAGCAAGGAGGGCTTAAGGCATTTATTGCAGAGGACCAAGAACTGCAGCTTTCAATATCGATTACATCCTTATATCAAGATAACATAAATTCTCATCCTGGGCCAGTTGTCATGATGAACGGAGAAAGATTGAAATAGTCAACAGTATCATCCTTTTTGGATCCACAATCAGCATACTTGGTACCTGCAGTCAGGAGATTTGGAGGCATATTGTTGCTGTTGTCGTTGTTGTTATGTGCCATCAAGTTGCCTGTGACTCATAGCAAACCTCTGTATAACAGCTCTGAACCTTGCTCTGTCTTGACATACCTATCACCATTACCCCAATCACTGAATCAGTCCATCTCATTGAGGGTCTTCCTCTCTTGAGCTGTCCCTCCACACTCTCAAGCATAATGTCCCTCCCCAAGGACTGGTCCCTCCTTGCAACACACCTAAACTATGTCAGACAGAGCTTCAGAATGCTTGCCTCCAAGGAGCAGCCTGTTTTCCCACTCCTAGGATGAATCTGTTTGTTCTCCTAGCATTCCCTGGTATATACAATACTCTTCTCCAGCACCACAGCTCAAAGGCATCAATTTTTCTATCATTCCTAGTCATTGTCCAGCTTTCTGATGCACAGCATGTAGTTTTGAAGTCTATGGCCTGGATCGGGTACACCTTAGTCTCCAGACTGACTTTGTTGCTCTTCAGTATTCTAGAGATGGGTTGGTGTTTTTAAAAATTTTTTTAATTGTTTTTTTTAAAGAGATGTTTTTGACAGCAGACTTTCCCAATGCAACTCATCTTTTGATTTCCTGGTTGCTGGTACCAAGAGTGTTGATTGTGGAGCCAAGCAAACAAAAGCTGTTAACAATCTCAGTCTCTTCACTGTCTATCATGATGCTGCCAATGGCCCAGTAGTGAGAATCTTTTTTTCCCCTTGATGTTGAGCTTCAATCTATATTGAAGGCTGCAGTCCTTGACTTTCTGCAGCAAGCACTTCAGATCCTCCTCAGTTTCAGCAGACAGGGTTGTGTTATGTGCATAACGCAGACTGTTGATGAATCTTCCTCCAATCCTGATTCCACATTCCTCCTTATAGAGCCCAGCCTCCTGAATGATCTGATCCACATATAGATTGAAAAGGTATGGAGACAGGACACATCCCTGGAGTATACCCTTCTCTATTTTAAATCATGTAGTGTTTCCTTGCTCTGTTCTGATGACTACTTCCTGGTCCAAGTACAGATTTCCCATAAGCACAATTGAGTGTTCTGGGATTCCCATTATTCTCTGTGTTAAAGTACTGGGAAAGTCTGCTGTCAGGGATCTCTCCAGAGTTCTGAAAAACAATGATGTCTTTTTAAAAACTAAGATGTGCCTGATTCAAGTGATACTCTTTCCAATTACACGCTATGCATCAGAGAACTGGACAATGAATAAGGATGACAGAAGAACCATCAATGCCTTTGAGTTGTGTTGCTGGAGAAGAGTACTAGAAATCCATGGACAAAAGAACAGGTATGTCTTGGCAAAAGTGTAATCAGAGTGCTCCGTGGAGGCAAGGATGGCAAAACTTTGCCTCATAGTCTTTGGCCATGTTGTTACTGTTGTTGTTGTTGTTTGGTGCTGTCAAGTACAACTCATAGTGACTCTATGAACAACATACCTGCATCATGCCCTATTCTGTGCCATCATGCTTGTAAAGTGTAGAGCCAGCAAAAGAGAGAAAGACCCTCAATGAGATGGGTTGACATGCAGTGACTGAAGCAATGGGCTGGCTCAGGTATATTAGAGATGATGAGTATAGCACAGTATAAGGTAAGATTCAGAATCATTATTCATAGGGTTGCTATGAATTGTAGTTGACTCAACAGCACCTAACAACAGGAAGAGGTAATGATCTTAAGCATCTCTTCAAGTATTTGCTGGCTATTTCCTTAGGGAAGTGCCTATTCATTTCTTCTCTCCCTTTTCTTGTTGCAGTATTGGGATTTTCTATGAATTATTTCTGTACATTTCAGAGCAGAAGTGTTATTTCCAAATATTTTACCTAGTCTGTCGACTTTTCTTTTACACTTTTGGAGAAGCATTTTGATATATGTTAAGTATATGGTATTTGTCATTGGGTGTGAATCTAGTCATAGTTGACCCTCCTGTGAGTTTTCAGAGGCAGCGAATCACATGAGGGGATATTACCCATCCTTCTCTTGCAGAGCAGATGATGAATTTGAACTGTGTGCTTTAGAGTAAGGATTTAATTTTTAGAATTTCCTAATCATCTAGTTTATCTTATGTTGATTGCATAATTTTAATTTTATTTTATAGCCTTTATGCATTGATTAGGGCCTCTAAGTTTTCCCTTTGATTACCTTTATAGCTTTAGGTTTTAAGCCTATGTCCTTGATCCATCTTGAATTAGTTTTTGTATAGTCTGAAGTATGAGTTTCGTTTCCATTTTCTACAAATATATATTCATTTTTGCCACCAACATTTGTAAACAAAATAATTTTTTTTGTCCACTAAATAGATTTTGTCTCCTTGTCAAAGATCAGCCATCCATAGTTGGATGAATTTATTTCTGGGATCCCATTTCCAGTCCATTGGTATGTGTATCTGTTGCTGTATCAGTATCGAGCAGTTTTGATTACTGTGGTTGTGTGGTTTTTAAGATCAGGCAGTATACAGCCTCTGCTATGCTTTTCTTCCTCAGTGTTCCTAATAGGTATCCATGTGTCTACTACTCATAGATACCCTATGAACAACAGATCAAAACTTTACCTTCATCATCCTCATGATCTCCACCATGTTCAAGTCCTGTGTTGTGGTCATTGTGGTCACTGTGTCAATCTATCTTGTTGAGAGTCTACCTCTTTTTCAATGATGCTCTGTCCTAGTGACAAGAGGTGGGCTGCAATCCCAAAGGTACACAGTTCAAATCCACTAGCCACTTCGTGAAAGAAGGATGCATGATCTCCTCTCACGTGAGTAACTGCCTCTGAAAACTCACCAGAGGGTGAGCGGTGGGTCTCTTCTGACCCAACGGTACACAACAACAACAAAACAACAATCAATAGTTCTTTCCTTATCAGATAAAGTTGGTGATCACTTTTTCTGTCTTTTTAAAAAATGATTGTGGTGTCTAGATCAGGACTGCATTGTAAATATAGATAGCTTTTTGGTATAATTGATATTTAATAATGTTAAGTCATTGGATCTAGGAGCATGGTATATTTTTCCATTTATATGACTCTCTTTAGATTTCTCTGAGTAGTATTTTCCCCCCCTTAAATAGTTGTTCATTGGCAGTGGATTGGAAAAGGTGATGGATGGAGTTAGCAAACAGAGACACCACCAAACACCAATATCACAAGGGCAGCAAGAGTGAGGGGAAGGAGCAGCCTGAAGCCCCAGATGAGGCCCTTCTTCTCAAGTGTTAAGTCTAAGAGGGCACTGGGGAGGGGGCGGCCTTAGAACACCTCCACTTAGTAGTAGGCATGGTTAGAGACAAAGAGGGAAGGGACTCTCTGGCTGCAGCCCTGGCCTGACCTCTTGGGGTATACTTTTCTTGGCAGGTGAGGTTATTGGCCAAGGCTCGCTTGATATATTCCTCCTGGGCCCCCTTCTTCCCATCCCAGGCCTTCAATGCAGAGGCCTTCAGGGTTTGGCCATAGGAGGTCAGGGCCCATGGCTTCAGCAGGGGACATTTATTGATGGCATTGAGGTTGATGGATGCCCTCTCCTCACTCTGGCCTCCAGACAGGAAGGTGATCCCAGTAACAGCAGGGGCCACTGTGCTGTAACAGTTACCATGGCAATCTCCTCATGAGAAGACTTCTGTGTGCAGGCATGGCCTGGGGTTACCATGTTAGGCTTCAGCAAAGTGCCTGCCAAATAGATGTGGTGGTCTCTCAGAGCCTTATGTAGAAGGCAACCAGCACATTCTCAGTTACATACTGACAGCGCTTCAGGTCATGGTCACCATCAGGGAGGATCTCAGGCTCCACAATGGGCACAATCCCATTCTGCTGGTAGATGCTGCGAAACCGGCCAGCACGTTGGCATTTTCCATGATGGCAAGGGCTGAGGGGGTGTGTTCTCCAATCTTCAGCACACAGCACCACTTGGCAAAGTCATCTCCATCCTTTTTATACTGGGAACAGCGCTGGCACAGCCCATCCAGCCCTTGGGGGAGGTCTCATCCTTAGTTCCTGCCAGGGGTATCATGCCCTTGTCTACCTTCATGCCCACACACACCACCACCCTTAGTGGTGACTTGGGGGGAAGGAATGCCAATCATCCGCCTTCTGGTAGAGGGTCTCATGGAAGAGGATGACACCCTCGATGCAGGGGTTTGGGCGGTCGGCGGCGGTCAGCAGGAGCTGGCGGTAGAAGCGCCGGTCGGTCAGATCTCCTCGGTGTTCTCGGTTCCAATGGACTGCAGGCGCTTGGCATTGCTTAAGGTGGACTCATCTGCGACCAGGATGCAATGATGCGATGAGCGATGTCAGAGAGTTCCTTCTTCTGCTCCGGGGTCAGCGCTGGATATGGGTAGGGCATGATGTTCTCGGTGGTGATTTCCTGGGCACTCATGGATGTGGGGGGCTGCAGGCAGGCAGGAACGCGCCAGTCTTCCCAGCTCCAGGTTCTGCCTAAGCGGTATTTTATAATTCTCTTTGTATAGATCTTTGCATCTCTGGTTTGATTTCTTCTTTCTCTTTGTTTGGTGTATCCCTTAATAGCTCATCTTTTGGATGTCTATTGTGAATAGTATTGCTTTCCTTATTATTTTTTTTAGTTCTATTTATTACAACAAAGGAATCACTGTTTTTTATGTGTTAACATTATATCCTGTCAGTTTGCTGAATCAATAATTAGATCTTGTATTTTTCTTGCTGAGTCTTCAGAATTTTCTTTATATAGGATTTTTTCATTTGCAAATATAGTTTTACTTCCTCTTTGATAAATTGGATACCTTTTATTTCATTTTCTTACCTTGCTGCTCTGGATAGGACTTCTAATACAATATTACAATATTGAATAGGAGTCATGGTAGAGAGTTTCCTTGACTGGTTCTCATTTGTAAAGCTTTAAAGCCCTTTCCATTGAAAATAATGTTGGTTGTTGGTTTTACGCATATTATTTTAATTGTTGTTGTTGTAAGGTGTCATCACATGTGACTCATAGCAACCCCGTAATAAAAGATCTGAACCCTGTTCTGTCCTGCACCATCCTCACACTTCCTGACACACAAGAGCCCCTTGCAGCAGTCACCATATCAATCCACCTGGTTGAGAGTCGTCCTCTCCTTCACTGACCCTTCACCCTTTCCAGCATGATGTCCTTCTCCAAGGGATAGCCCCTCCTGGAAACATGCCCAAATATGTGAGGTGAAGTCTCACCTTTCCTGCCTCCAAAGAGCACTCCGGCTGCCCCTTCTCCAAGACATATGTTTGTTTTCTTGGCCATCCATGGGATGTTCAGTGCTCTTTTCCAACACCACAACTCAAAGGCATCAATTCTTTTTCTGTCATCCTTATTTATTGTCCAGCTCTCAGACAATTTGCTAAGAATTTTTGTATTTCTGTTCATGAGAGATAATTCATCTATACTTTTCTTCTTTTTGTTTTTGAGTTTGATATCAGGGTTATGCTTGCTACATAGGCTGAGTTTAGGATTACTCTTTCATTTTCTATGTTCTGGAGTAATTTGAGTAGCAGTAGTGGCAGCTCTTTTTGGGATATTTGGTAGAATTTACCAGTGACTCTGTTTGGGTTAGCACTATTTTTGGTTGTGTGTGTTTTAATGTTCTATTCCATTTCTTCTTTTCAGAAGAGCCTGCACGAATTTTCTACAGAGTGTATGTGTTAGGTTAGGTAGGCAATGAGTTTCTAAATAAATTATCCATTCCCTTTCTCAAGGCCATTGAATTGGAACCAACCCTTACATACCTGAACCTCCAGCTGGTTTTCTGAATGTGAAAATTGCATGGTAGGAGATTGTCCGTCTTTCTCTCAAAAGCCAATGGTTCATATGAACCAGCAGAGAGGTGAAGGTTTGGAGAGTGCTGTTCTTTATGGGATATGTCACCATAGCTTTCACCACGTCCTTAAATTCATTGGCGTGTGGCACTTTATAGTATTCTGTTATTCTCCTTTTTATTTCAGTTCTGTTGTGATATCATTTATTTCATCCTTTGTTGGTGTTATTTGCACATTATTATCTTCCTTTGTTCTATTTGCCAGGACTTATTATTTTCTGAAATCTTTCAAAGAATCAAGTTCTAAGCTTGTTAATACTTTCTACTGTTTCTCTGTCTTCTGTTTATTTTTTTCCCCCTGCTTATATGTATCTTATCTCCTTTCTTCTGGAGACTAGGTTTTGCTTGCTTTTTTTTGGTAATTGTTGGAGATGCTGGGTTATGGTTATGGTTTTGGATTTTTCTTCTTTTTTGATGTTCATATTTGTTGCTGTAAATTGACCTCTGGGTATTGCTTTTGCTGGCAGCACAGGAGAAAGATGGACAATTTCCTGTCATGTGATTTACAGCATCTGAGTAAGCCTCCATGCGGGCATTGAGTGGGTGAGTGATCACCCTATAAGGTTCAGGAGGATGTTCTTTAGTTTCCAAACATTTCCTGTTTCACCCCTTTGATTTTGCTCTTGGTGATACTTAATTTTACAGCATCGTCATCTGAGGAAATTATTTGTAATGTTTTCATGGTTTTATTGATTTATTGAGTAAGTTTTACCTTGGGACTTAACATATGGCCTATTCTGGAGAATGTTCCATGTGCATGGGGAAAGAATGTATATTGTACTCTTCTTGTTCAGTGGAGTGTTTGATATTGTGTCTATGAGAGACAGCTGATTAATTGTTTTGTTTAGTTCTTGTGAATCTTTTTTGAATTTCATTCTAATCATTTTGTCTATTGAAAGTGCAGTTTTCAATATGGATTGACATTCAACATCAAAAAACCAAAGATTCTTACCATTGGACCAATTGGCAGCACCAAGATAGATGAAGGAGATTGTTAACAATTTCAGCTTGCTTGGTTCCACAATCAACGCTCTTGGTATCAGCTGTCAGGAAATAAAAAAGATAAATTGTTTTGTGAAAATCTGCTGTGAGAGATCTCTTCACGGTGCTTAAGAGCAACAATGTCAGTCTAGAGACTAAGGTGCATCTGATCCATGCCATGCTGTTGTTGTTGTTAAGTGCCATAGAGTTGTAGACGACTCATAGCGACCCTATGAATGAAAGACCTGATGACTTGTATAATTTTCATCATTTCATGGAGTTTCCAGAGGCAAGTTATTTCAGAAGCAGATGCCACTCCTGATTCCAAGCCTGTTTTAATCTGGGAGATCCACCAAACACTGTCCACCATGGATAATCATTATCTCATTTGACACATCATTGTCACAGGATCCATACCATGGTCTTTGCAATTACTTGCATCAGAAAGGGGGACAATGGCTAAGGATGATAGAAGAAGAACTGATGCCTTTAATTTGTGATCCTGGAGAAGAATATTGAACATAGTATCAACTGCCAAGAGAACAAACAAGTTTGTCCTGAAGAGGATGAAACTAAGTTGGTTTTTGAGGTAAGGATTTTGAAGTTTCATCTCACCTACTTTGGGCATATGCCAGGAGGGACCAGTCCTTGAAGAAGAATATCATGCTTGGAAGAGTTGACGGACAGTACAGAAGAGGAATCTTGGATGGGATAGATTGCTCCAGTGACTGGGGTTCTCAAGGCATGTGTGTCTGAGACCATGAAATTGCCTCAAGACGGAGCAAGGTTCAAAACTATTGTGCTTAGAGTTGCAGGTGACTCCACAGCACATAACAACAACAACAACAATAGAAACAGCTACTACTGTGAAATTTACTCTCTTCAAATATATTAGAATTTTATTATTTTATCTCGTGGTTCTGTCATTAAGTATGTTGTTGTTGTTGTTGTTATGTGCTCTGTTATTAAGTAGGTTGCTGTTATTATGTGCCATCAAGCCGCCTGTGACTCATAGCGACCCTATGTACAACAACCCTAAAGCCTGCGCTATCCTGTGCCAATCTCACTGTCTGACACACCTACCTCTGTTACACTAGTCACTAAATCAATCTACCTCATAGAGGGTCTTCCTCTCCTATGCTGTCCCTCCATCCTTCCAAGCACGACGTCCTTCTCCAAGGACTGATCCCTCCTTGCAACATGTCCGAGGTATGTCAGATAAAGCTTCAGAAACCTTGCCTCCAAGGAGCAGCCTGGTTTAACCCTCTTCAAGATGAACCTGTTCATTTTCTTACAGTCCATGGTATATTCAAACTCTTCTTCAACATCACAGCTCAAAGGCATCAATTCTCATTCTATCATCCCCAGTTATCATCCAACTCTCTGATGCATAGTAAGTGATTACAAAGACCATGGCCTGTATCAGGCACACCTTAATTTCCAGAGTGACACCATTGCTCATCAGTACTTTGGAGAGGTCCATAGCAGCAGACTTTCCCATTACAATGCATCTTTTAATTTCCTGGCTGCTGGTGCCAAGAGTGTTGGTTGTGGAGCCAAGCAAACTAAAGCTGTTAACAGTCACAATCTCTTCACCATCATCTATCCTGATGCTGCCAATTGCCCCAGTGGTCATTTAGGATATAGATATCAATTATAGTTGTGTTCCTTTAACCTCTCTTTCATCACTATGTGATGCCTTTCCTCATCTCTTATCCTGGTTTCTGTCTTGAAGTTTGTTTAATTTGAAATTAATATTGTGACTTTTTAAAAATTGCCATTTATTTGATATATTTTCCAACCTTTGATTTTTAGTCTATCTTCATCCTTATTTCTAAGATGTGCTTCTTATAGACATAATACTGATGAGTCTTAATTTCTTGTCCATTCTGCTACTGGTTTACCCTTAACTGGTGCATGTAATACATTCACTTTCAGTTTGATTAGCAACAGACATGCTTTGTTGACGTCATAGCCTTACTGATGTCATTTTTATTCCATTCAGGCATTTTGTTTTCACTGTTTATTACATCCCTAGGAAAAGAATTCCAGATTTTTTCCTCCTGTGTATTTTCGTCTTGCTTCCTCATGGTCCATGATGCTGGCTGAGGTTGTCAGTACAATAAAACTGAACTGACGGGACGGGAGCAGATCATTCTGCTACTTTTCTAGGTCTTTGAGATGCACATCAAATCTGGGGCTGATAACATCATACTTCTTTAACCTGCCTGTGAGGTTGACAACAATTTTCCCAGCTCTGTGATTATCAGTGATTTCAAATTTGCCAATGTAGCCATGTTTTATCATCATGGTCAGGAACCAAACGATGACTTTGAAGCACGGCCTGATAAGAACCTGGCACCTGCTTCTCTTTTCAGCATTGTTGATGCTTTTCTTTCTTTTATATATTTTATTTCATTAATTTTAATGAACATTTACAGAGATGTTGGACTTTTCTCCCTGCCCACCTCTCCCCCACCCCAGTTCGCTTCTCTCTTTGAAAAGTAAAAGAAAAATTCTTTCATTGGTATACAATACCCCCGCACACTCCACCCCCACCCCGAGTACACTCCATTATACAACCTTAATTCTGGACTCTTGTGATATCCATAATACCCTATCATACATCGCTTTTAAACTGTTCTCTCCCTCATTTGTTTCAATTCAGTATACATAGTTTATCCAGTTTTTCTCAGTCTTACCCCAACCCCAGTGTCAGTTCCATTTTACAACAGTGGCACCATGCAGTATTTGTCCTTTTGTGACTGAGGTGTTTCATTCAGCATAGTGTCCTCCAGGCTCAACCATTTTGAATAACATTACATGAGTTCCTTGTTTTTCAATGCAGCATAGTATTCCATTGTGTGAATATACCACAACTTCTCTATCCATTCATTTGTTGATGGGCACTTAAGTTGTTTCCAACTCCTTGCTATTGTGAACAAAGCCGTGATAAACATGGGTGTGCATATATCTGCTTGGATGTCGGTTATGGTCCCTTTGGGGTATATTCTCGGTAGTGGAATTGCTGATCAAATGGTAGCTCTATTTGCAACTTTTTGAGAAAGCGCCATACCACCTTCCACAGTGGTTGCACCATTTTACACTCCCACCAACAGTGAGTAGGGGTTCCATTTCTCCACAATCTCACCAGCATTTGTTGCTTGCTGTTCTGTTAAATTTGGCTATTCTTACTGGGGTGAGATCTTATAGTTGTTTTGATTTGCATCTCTCTTAGAACTAGGGATTTTGAACATAAACAGTCTTCCAAGTATACTGAAAAATCTACAACCAGGAGAAGATAAAATAAATGAATGGGACCTTATAAGAATCAAATCCCTATGCACATCCATAAACTTTTCCAACAGGGTAAAAAGGGAAACAACAGACTGGGGAAAAGTATTTGGTAATGACATGTCAGATAAGGAACTTATATCTAGAATTTATAAAATACTTGAGCACCACAAGAAGATAAAGGTAAATAACCCAATTGAAAAATGGGTACAGGATATGAACAGACACTTCACCGAAGAAGACATTCTGATGGCCAGCAAGCACATGTTGATGCTCTTGAAAGCGTCGGCCAGGACATTCATGCGCACCATAGTAGTGGCATGGAAAGATGGCGGAAAGAGGAAGGGAGAGGCGAGCACACGGAGTTATAACTGATATCATTTTGTTGCACTCTTTTTGGTGATGCTGATGTCTTTGTTGTACTTACTTTTTTTGTGTTGAGTTCACTTTGTTTATGACTTCTCATTATTTCCTTTATTGCTATTGCTCTTTGTTTTACATATTTATGATTTTCCTCTTTTTTGTCTTGATGAAAGGCTTATACACTTTATTGGAATTGTTACTATTTTACTCTCTCATCTAAGATACACTTACTCTTGAAATTACTGTGACTTCTCCATTTAGAAGTTCTGAAACTACACTCCTTCTTCCCTCTTTTTGCATGGTAGTTGTTCTCTTTTATTGACTGGTACTTCTGGTTTCCTATTTTCAGCATCACATATTTGTTACACTTTGTATATTTCTGTATCTTGGTCAGTTTCTGAATGATGTTGTCATGTAATTAAATTTTGTATTTGTTATTAGTTCTGTGTCCAAAGAACTTTCTTTAGAATTTCTTATAGTATTGGTCTAAAATTCACAAATTCTCTTACTTTGGGTTTATCTGGAATTTCCTAATTTTACTAACATTTTTGAGGAACAATTTTGCTGTCAGCAGTCAGGAGATGAGGAGACTTTTTGCACTGGAAAAATCTTCAGTCAGAGACCTCTCTAAATTATTGAGGATGTCTGCCAATTTGAGGATTAAGGTGTGCTTGATTCAGCCCATGATCCTTTCAGTCACTTGCTAATCATCTGAAAGCTGGATACTGAATAAGGATGACAGAAGAATTGTTGCCTTTGAGTTGTGGTGTTGGAGAACAGTACTAAACATCCCATGGACTTCCAAAATAACAAGCAGGTAAGTCTTGGAGATGGTACAGCCAGACTGCTCCTTGGAGGCAAAGGTGATAGTTTCCTTTCACATACATTGGGCATGTTGCTAGGAGAGGTTATTCCTTGGAGATGGACATCATGCTTGGAAGGGTGGAGGTATGATGAAGAACAGGAAGATAGTCAGGTGGATTGACACAGTGACAGCAGCAATGGGCTCAAGTGTGTTAGAGATTGTGAGGATAGCACAGGGTTAGGACTGAGACTGGGTTATATTGATAATTAGGTTGCTATGAGTCATACTGATCTCAATGGAACATAACAACGTAGAGTACTTGTTGTTTGTTGTTATGTGCCATTAAATCAACTATGAATCATAGTGACCCTATGCACAATAGCCTCTGAATCCTGTTCTATTTTGAGCCTGTCTCATCATCTCTGACACATCAAACCTCATTACCCCAGTTACTGGGTCAATACATCATATTCAAGGTCTTCCTCCTCTGCACTGTCCTTCCATCCTTCTAAGCACGATGTTCCTCTCCAAGGACTGATCCCTCCTGTCAACATGCCTATAGTATGTGAGACGAATCCTCAAAATCCTTGCCTCCAAGGAGCATCTTGGTTTCGCCCTCTCCAGAACAAGCCCATTAGTTTTCCCGGGAATCCGTGGAATATTCAGTACTCTTCTCCAACATGTTCAATACCATTACTAAAGACATCAGTTTTTCTTCTGTAATCTTCGGTCATTGTCCAGCTCTCTGGTACGTAATTGCAAAGGCCATGGCCTGACTCAGTACTTTGTTGGATTTTTTTTTCTTTCAGGCTTTTATATATATCATCCAATTATTTTTATTGCCTGAGTGGTTTCTGCTGGGAAATTGGAGCTTATTCCTATTGAGTCTCCTTTGTAGGTAACTCTTTGTTTTCCCTAAGCTGCAGCTTTCATTGCTGTTAAGTGTGAACCCACTCACGGCTGACCCTCCATTGAGTTTCTCATGTAAATCACACTGGAGGCGGTTTCCTGTGTTTCTCCCACAATGGGGGATTTGAACCACCAGTGAAGTACAGCCTTTTAGTTAGTGGTGCAACTCTCTCAGGACTACATCACCAGACCACGCCAATTATGACACCATCACATTCATATTTTATCTTGTTTGTCAGTTTGTCGTGCCATAGAGGGTTGTATATTGCTGTGATGTTGCAAATTGTGCCACTGGTGTTTCAAATGCCAGCAGAGTCACTCTTGGTGGTCAAGTTTCACTGGAGCTTCCAGACTAAGACGGAGTAAGAGGAGTAAGAAGTGGCACTGGCCATGTAGTTCTGAATAATGAGTCATCAGAAAAGTACAAACAGTAGAAGACAATTGTCTGATAAGATGCCAGAAGACGAGTTCCTCAGATTGGAAGACATTCAAAACACAACTGAGGAAGAACTGCTTTTCAAACTAGAATCTGCATAGATGGTGTAGATGGAGTAAAGTTTTCATCCAACACAATGGGTAGTACAATGGGTGGCATGATTCTAAATGAGAATTAGATCTTAATAATTAGAAGAAGACAAATACAATTAATTAGCTTGTCAAAGATTTAGAAGCTCTGGAAGAGCAGATTAGATCTCTATTCCTCTTTGCGGTCAAGTAATAACAGCTTGTACCCAATTCTCCATTGGGGTCTTCAAGGCTGTGAATTGTGCAGGAGGAAATTGTCCATCTATCTCCCCAGGTGCCCTGGTAGATTCGAACCCAAGAGGCACCACCTGTCAATTAACAGGGTAACTTTCTACAGAGTTTTGACTATTTTGTACTATTTTTGCCTTTACTTATTGGGTTGTTGTATGTCGTGGAGTCAGAACAGCCTCACAGCCAATCCTCCATCAAGTTTCCAGAGGCAGTAAATCACCTGGGAGGAGACTGCCTTACCTTCTTCCACAGAGTAACTTGTGGATTCTAACTGCGGACCTTTGTGATTGAGAAAACAAACAATGCCTTAGAAAACCACTGTTTCTAAGACATGAAGCCTCAGGGAGCAATCTCTTCTGCATACAAGGGGATGGCGGTGGGACAGAATCTATTGGATGGAAATGAACAACAATTAAGCTGAGTGTGTGTGTGTGTGTGTGTGTGTGTGTGTGTGTGTGTTGGACTGGGGGTTGGGTAGAAGAGGGAAGGAAAGGTAAGAGAAAAGTCACATTGCTGGTGGAGTTTCAGGACGAATGCTGTGGAGCACCATAGCAAAACTAGAGAAGGTGATGAAGAGCTATCAGTCACATACTCTGGACCTTGAGGACCTTGAGGGAAGGGACTTTTTCTTGTTTCTTTTTTAAGTTCCAGGATCTGATACAGGAAAATTATATAATTGGCAAGAAGTACGGGATGAATAAATGATGTGTTCTAACAAGGCATAGGGAGTTCTGGTGGCCTAGTAGTAACAAACTGTGCTGCAATTCCAAAGATGCATGTGTTCAAATCTCTGTGGGAGAAGGATGGAACACCTCCTCCTATGTGATTTGTTGCTGTTATTATGTGCCGTCAAGTTGCATGCAACTCATGGCGACCCTATGTACAACAGCTCTGAACCCTGCTCTGTACTGTGCCAACCTTATTGTGTCTGACATATGACATTACCCCAGTCATTGAATCAAACCATCTCATCGAGGGTCTTCCTCTCCTGTGCTGTCCCTCTAACCTCCCAAGCATGACATCCCTCTCCAAGGACTAGTCCCTCCTTGTAACATGTCCAAGGTATGTCAGATGAAGTTTCAGAATCCTTGCTGCCAAGGAGCAGCCTGGTCTCACCCTCTCCAGGATTACTAACCTGTTTGTTCTCCTAGCAGTCCCTGGTATATTCAATACTCTTTTCCAGAACCACAACTAAAAGGCATCAATTCTCTTTCTATCACTCCAAGTCATTGTCCAGCTTTCTGAATTATAGCAAGTAATTGAGGAAGACTATGGCCTGGATCGTGGCATCTTCATCTCTAGACTGACATCATTGCTCTTCAAGTACTCTGGAAAGGTATCTAACAACAGCCTTTTCCAATGAAAGTCTTGATTTCCTGGCTGCTGTTAGTGAAACTGTTGACTGTGAAGGAAAGCAAACTGAAGTTGTTAACAATCTCAATCTCTTCATCATCTATCATGATGCTGCCAATCAGCCCAGTGGTGAGAATCTTTGCTTTCTTGATGTTATGCTTCAAACCATATTGAAAGCTGTAGTCCTTGACCTTCTGCAGCAAAAGCTTTTCTAGTCTTCATTTTCAGCAAGCAGAGCTGTGTCATCTGCTTAACGCAGGTTGTTGATGTGTCCTACAATCCTGGTGCCACATTACTCTTCATAGACCCCAGCCTCTCAGATGATCTGTTCTGAATATAGATTGAAAAGGTATAGAAATATGACATATTCATGGAATACACCCTTCCTAATTTTAAACCATGTAGTGTTTCCTTGCTCTGTTCTGACAACAGCCTCCTGGTCCAACTATAGGTTTCACATAAGCACAATCAAGTGTTCTGGGAATCCCATTCTTCTCAGAGTCAGCCACAATTTGTTTTGATCTCAGATAGACATTCCTCTGGTGCTCTCTGCTTTCAGCAAAGAGCCATCTGGCTCTTGATATCCCTAGTATCACAGCTTCTTCTAAACCCAGGTGTACTTCAGGCAGTTCTCTGTTGATGTGCTGTTCCAGTCAGTTTTGGATATTTTCCGTAGAATCTTGTTTGCATGTTACTGCCTTTTAAAACCCACTGCAGGAGGGTCAGCTATGGGCCAGTTCCAACTCAATGATATAAACAAGCAATAAGGCAAAACAATTATTTATGCTTATGCACCTGCTTTATTCATCTGTCTCTTTCATCTATTTAGTTGAACTGAAGAGAGCTCTGATGGGTAGGAAGTTGTGTTGCCAACCTAAAGGTGGGCAGTTCAAATCTACAAACTACTCCAGGATAGAAAGATGGTCAGTCTCCTCCTGTGCCATTTACAAGCTCTGAAAACCCTCTGGGAAGTCAGCTATGAGATACTTCTGATTTAACAACCATCAATAAGTTTGAGTTAAACTGAATCACCACAGCTATAAATCTGCTGTTGTTGAACTCCTCAGGGCTCTTCCGTCTCTGCTGACTCGTGTCTCTTTGAGGATGAATCAGCATTTTATGTCTATGTTCATGATTATGATTATGCAATTTAGGCAGATCTCAGGAGAGCCAGATGCTTCTGCTTCATGTATCTTGGGTAGTTTGGCTTTCAAGATGTTCTCTCTCTCATGGCCAGAAAATTGACGCTGCCTGTTGGTTGGGGCCTCTACTGGGGTTGTTGGGCTGGGAGCTCAGAACTCTTTCCCAGCCTCACCTTATGGCTCAGATGGGACTCTCAGTGGGGCTTCCAGATAGACTTCTTTCATATATGATGGCTGGGTTCTATCCAAACACCAATGTAGCCACTTCTTTTACCCTTTTTGGGGGGACTTGAACTGACACAACATTGCTTCTGCCACACTCTACCTGTTTACCCTGTCTCAGAGGTGACTAACAAAAGCAAGAATAAGGAATGTGTGATACCTTTGGGACACCTGTGATAAACTTCTCCTGGGCAAGAAAGCATAGCAATTGCCATTTCTTGAATGGAGAAGAGCTGTTAGCATAAGGCTGTACAGGTTCTGTCAGCACTTCTAGACTAAGACAGGATGAGAAGAAAGACTTGGAATCTACTTCAGAAAATGGACCAATGGAGACATTGAGAACTGCACAGCCAGATTCCACCATGTGGGCTGCTCTTGTGCACCCACACGAACACAAGCGAGGGTGACACCAACAACACTAACAGCCTAGACATGATCATAGTTTGTGATC
Source organism: Elephantulus edwardii (assembly GCF_000299155.1). NCBI lineage: Eukaryota > Metazoa > Chordata > Mammalia > Macroscelidea > Macroscelididae > Elephantulus > Elephantulus edwardii. The sequence goes on from NW_006399847.1 coordinate 1,632,130, forward strand.
TTTTCATGAGTACATTTGGATATACCTTCCTGGACCCATCAAGACATGAGATCTAAAACTATTATTGAAGAATGAGTATGAGGACCCAGGGCTGTGGGTGGGTGGAAGCAGAGGGGTGAGAATGGACAGGAGGGTGGAGTATTAATCATAGGGTTGCACAATTCAGTGGGTGGGGATGGGAAGGATTTTTTGTGGAAAAAAAAAGTGTATTCAAACTTTGTAAATAAGGCAGTACAAAATTAAAAAATAAAAAAGACATAAAATCTATCCATGGTCTGCGGGGAGGGAGTCACACTGCTAATGCAAAGGTGACTTCTCTTTGGTGGTTTGGATCCATCAGTGGCTCTGTGGGAGAAAGACGGGCAATTTCCTTTCATGTCACAGCTTTCAAAAAACACTGGAGGGTCAGCTATGAGCCAGTTTCCGCTAAGAGAGAGTTGGCAGAGGGCAGTGATTATGGACGCTCAAATAAGTCAACATCTCAGTGTATTTCTAAGTATATAAGTTGTCGAAATCATCTAGAGCTGTTAGAACAGAAATAGAAGTTTCTTTGTTTAAAGTTTGAAGCCAGGCGTTTGAATTAGAGTTCCAGCTCCAGGGGAACACTTTATTTCTCTGGTAATTTAGGAGGAAAATTCTTGTCTCTTCTCAGAATCTGTGCAGTATGCATTCGTAGGTAGTTTTGACTGTTCAGTAAGTCAGTCCCATACTATGTTTGGAGAATTCCCAGATATTCATTTTCCAGTTCTTCTTGCAGGTCTAAGGAGTGAGCACAACCTGGGCTTCACCAAGCAGGCAACAGCAGCCAGCTTGTGGAGTCCACAGAGAGACCTGTACCCCAGGGGCTAGTGGTTTCAGTTGTGCAAGGGACAAGTGGCAATGCGCCCCTCTTAAAATCAGTTCAGGATTTCAGTTGTACATCTGCTGTGTAAATTTCAAGTTGGATTTACCAACTCTGGAGCAAATCCACAAGCTACCCAGTTTCCTAGTCTCAGATAATTTTTCTCCCTTTTAAGTTAAAAATCTTAACTGATATACTAAAGGCTGATAAAAAAATGATATTACAACAATAATAATTATTTACAGGATGAATGGTTGAGACGTGTTTAATTAGTTATGCTTTTTGTTAGGTCCAAAATCGGGTAGCTGAGAATCCCAGTGTTCGTAGACCTCAATCTGCTAAGAGTTTGGAAGCACAATACTGTATTTGGAGCTTTCATAGCATATTGAAAATGATAAACCATTTAAGCTGCTGTTTGTTTATCATAGACTTACTTCTAAGTCTATAATTATTTAAAATATGTAGAAAATTGGTTTGGATATCTGAAATTTGGAAATGATACTATGATGTTTGACAGTATGGCTTTAAAGAAATTAAAGTGATTACTAGAAAAGAAACTGGTTTATGAACCTAGAGAAGTATGAAAAAAGAAGTATTTTGTGGTATTTTTGTTAACTTAGTGAAGAGGCAACTTGTTAGGGACAAGAAAACACTGAGTAATCAGAATATGTTCTCACTCAGAAACAACAAAGTTTGTAAAGAACAAATAACATGGAAGAGTCTAGAGAACGTTGTTGTTATGTGACACCAAGTCGAGTATGACTTATAGCGACACTGTGAACTAGAGATCTGAACCCTGTCCTATCTTGTGCCAACCTCACAGTCAAGTCTGACACACTCAAACCCATTGCTGCAGTCACTGTTTCAATCCACCTAGTGGAGGATCTTCCTCTCCTTTTCCATTCCACTTTTCCAAGCATGATGTCCTTCTCCGAAGGAACAGCTTTTCCTAGCAACATTCCCAGAGTATGAGGCAAAGCTTTGTCATATTTGCCTCCAAGAAGCACTCTCTCCAAAACCTATCTGTTCTTTTCAGTACTCTTTTACTATAGTTTAAGGCATCAATTTTTCTTTTGTCATTCTTAGTCATTGTCCAGCTCTTCTCAGCATAGCAAGTGACTGAAAAGATCATGGTCTGAATTAAGGAAACATTAGTCCTTAAACCGACAAATTATTATTGCTCTTCAATAATTTGTAGATAAAATTTTTTTGAGATAAAATATTTTTTAAAAAATTCCCAGTGTAATAGGTCTCCTGTGTATCAAGTCCAAGTAAGATGAAGTTGTTGACAGTTTCAGTCTTTTCTCCATCTATTATGATGTTGCATATTGTTTCAGTAATGAGAATTTTTGTTTTCTTGGCGTTGAGATGCAAACCACATTGAAAACCACATTATGTTGAGTTAAATATAACCGAGTCACCAAAGAACAAATATTGCATAAGATTACTACTGTGACAGTAGGAGGATATCTGAAGAAGAGGGAGAGGGGAGAATAAAATTAAATTTATATATAAAAAAAACACTACAAGAACCAAGACAAATGAAGATCAATCTGGAAAGAATGGAAGAATCAAGATAAAGACAATGAGGGTATTGCAATTAGTAAATAGGAAATACACACACACACACACACACACACACACACACACACACAGATATCTATATCTGTATCTATATCTATCTATCTATTTACACTATTGAAAGAGAAAGGGAAGAAGAATAAAAGGAGGAAGAGGAAATCACTAGGACAGCAGAGATTATTAGGAGGATAGGGAGTGAAGAAATAGATACGGTGCAATAGAGACTTGATACGGAGATTAAAAATAATGTATCAGTATTAATTAATGATATAAAATTGTGTATATAAACGTATAAAACAAAATGTACACAAATGAAACAATGCATATAAAAATTGTATAAAAGCAAATGATGGTATAAATTTTATTTAAAAAACCCAAACAACAAAAATGATGGAAATAGAATAAATGTGGTAAATAGTAAATACAGATAAAAAGAAGATAGGATCACTAAGGAAAAAGAGTATGTGCTCAAGTACCAATAATAACTCTTGTCTAGCTGTATAGCATTTTATGTTCAGCTTTTTTACTTTGTTATCTCTTCCCATGACTTTGACTTCTTGGCACTCTTAATGCAATTTTCATAGTCTCACTTGACATCCATTTTGGGATTTTTTCTTTCTCTTTTGTCTTTGCTCTTTTCATGGATAATATTCATGCTGTCATTCATCACATAACTCCTCTGGTCTTTGATCATTGGTGTTCAAGGCCTCAAACCTGTTCTTCTGATGATTTTTAAGTCCAAGTCAGATGGACTCAAGGTCATATTTTAGTTCTTGTGGACTTGTTTTAGTTCTGTTCAGCTTCAACTTGAACTTGCATGTGAGTAATAGGTGATCTAGTTTTTATAGCTGAAATTGAGCATCTCCAGTGATTCTTTCCATAGATGTGATCAATGTGATTCCTGTGTAATCCATCTGGTAAAGTCTATATATGTATATAATAAATTCACTTTTTGGGATTTTCTTCTTCTCTTTTTAAAATTCATTGTTGCTTGTTTTCTCCCCCTCTCTCCCTCCTTTTCCCTCAGCCCACCTTGCAATGCACTCCTTGTTCCAGATTGTTCACATAAATATGCATATTCATATCTTCGTGTCAGATAGTTTTCCCCCCTTATCTGTTCCAATGTAATATTCATTATCTATCCATTCTTTCCCCACTCCCTCCCAACCTTCCATGTCTGTCCTATTTTGTAATTGCAGTGTGAGGCAATTTGTCATTTTGTGACTGAGATATTTCGCTTAGCATAATGTCCTCAAGGCTACCTCATGTTGTGTAATGTTTAACTATTTCATTGTTTTTCAGTGCTGCATAGTATTCCATTCTGTGAATGTACCATAGTTTTCCTATCTATTTGTTTGTTGATGGGCTTTTGAGTTGTTTTCATCCCTTTGCTATTGTGAATAATGCAGCAATAAACATGAGTGTGCATACTTCTGTTTGAGTCATGGTTCTGGTTTCTTTAGGGTATATTTCCAGTAGTGGAATTGCTAGGTCAAATGGTATTTCTAGTTCCAACTTTTTGAGAAAGCACCAGACTGCCTTCATAGTGGTTGTACCATTTTACATTACCAAAAAACAGTGAATAAGAGTTCCAATATCTCTAGCATTTGTTGTTTGTTGCTCTGTTGAACTTTGTTGTTGCTGAGGTGAGATTATATCTCAGAGCTATTTTGATTTGCAGCTCTCTGATGGCTACAGATTTTGAACATTACTTCATGTGTCTACCATTTGAATGTCTTCCTTGGTCAAGTATCTATTCATATTCTGTGCCCATTTTGTTTGTTTTATGTTTTTCTTGTTAAGATGCTGGAGTATTTAATGAATTTTAGATATAAGTTCCTTATCAGATATGTCATTGTCAAATGTTTTATCCTGTGTTGGTTTCCTTATTACCCTGTTGGAGAAGTTTTTTGAGGTACATGAGGATTTGATTCTTAGAAGGTTTCATTCATCTATTTTATTCTCTCCTGGTTAGAGATTTTTCATTATGCTTGGAAGACTGTTCTTGATGTGGATTAGGCTTCTCAAGTTCTTCCTAGCTCTTCTCTGATGAGGTGTAGAGTCTTTGGTTTTACTATTAGGTCCCTGACCCACATTGAGGTGTTTTTTTTTAATACAGCATGAGGTGTGGATTTTTCTTATATTTTCTGCAGATAGTTTTCCAATTTTGCCAACACCATTTGTTAAAGAGACTGTCCTTACCCACTTAGCTGATTCTGTCTCCTTGTCAAAGATCAGTCGACCAAAGTTGGATGAGTTTATTTTCAGGTTCTCAATTCTATCTCATTGATCAATGTGTCTGTCATAGTACCAGTACCATGCTGTCTTGACCACCACAGCTGTGTAGTAAGACTTGATCAGAGAGAGTGATGCTGCCTACCTTGTTTATCTTTTTCAGTAGTGCTTTTACTTATTTGGGGTCTCTTTTCATTCCAGATCAAATTGAAAATTGTTTTTTCACCTTGTTGAAGAATGGAATTGTTATCTTTATTAGGATTACAGTGAACTTGTAGATTGCCTTTGGTAGAATTGTCATTTTGATGATAGTGAGTCTTCCTACCTATGAGCATAATATTTTCTTCCATTTCTCCAGATCACTTTCTGTTTCTTGTAGTAATGTTTTGAAATTTTCTTTGCATAGGTATTTTGTGTGTCTAATTAGATTTCATTGTTAAAATGGAAATGGAACACATAAATATTGACATATTAGGTACTGGTGAATAGAGATGGATTAGCACAGGAAACATTTTGAATCAGACAATCATATAATCTACTACACTGGAGATGAAAAGGTGAGAAAAAATGGGGTCACTTTCACAGTTAAAAAGGCTGTTTCTAGATCCATCTTGAAATACAATATTGTGACAGGATGATATCTGTATGCATATAAGGAAGACCAATTAATACCACTATCATTCCAATTTATGCACCAACAACCAGAGCCAAAAAGGAGGAAATTGATGAGTTTTACTAGCTTTTGCAGTCAGAAATTGGTCAAATATGCAACAAAGGTGCATTACTCATAATAGGTGACAGGAATGCAAAAGTTGGGAACCAGAAAGAAGGATCAGTAGTTGGAAAACATAGACTTTGCGACAGAAAAGAGGCTGGGGATAGAATGATAGAATTCTGCAAAATCAATGATTTATTAAAGCAAATACCTTTTCTAAGAAACATAAATACAGGCAATCCACATGAATTTCACCAGATGGTATGCACAGGAATCAGAATGATTATATCTATGGAAAGAATAGTTGGACAAGTTCAATATCAGCACTGAAAAGTATGCCAGGTGATGATTGCAGAACAGATCGTCATTTACTCATATGTTAGTTCAAATTAAAGCTCAAGAAGGTCAAATTAAATCCACAGGAATCAAAATTTGACCTTGAGACTATCCCACCTTAATTTAAAAACCAACTCAGCAACAAGTTTGAAGCCTTGAACACTAATGAACAAAGACTAGGTGGGCTGCAGGAGGATATCAAGAATATCATCCAGGAAGAATGTGAAAGGTCAATACAAAGACAGAAGAAGAAGAAAAGACAAAAACGGATATCAGAAGAGACTCTAAATATTGCACTAGAGCACTGAGAAGCCAAAGCAAATGGAAGAAATCAAGAAGTTAAGGAGCCAGATAGAAGACTTCAAAGGGCAGCACAAGAAGAAAAAGCAAAGTATTAGAATGAAATGTGCAAACAACTGGTGTCCAAAAATCAAGAGGATCACACTCACTCCACATTTCTTCAGCTGAAGGGACTAAAGACAAACTCGAGCCTTGAGTTGCCATACTTAAGGATTTTATGTTCAGAATATTTAATGATCCAGGAAGCATTAAAAGAAGATGGAAAGAAAATACAGAGTCACTGTACCAGAGAAATGGCTGACAAAAGAATTTCCAGAAACAACATATGCTCAAGAGGCAATGGTGAGGAAGGAGGAAGTTCAAGCAAAAAAAATAAAGCCCTGGGAACTGATTAAATACAAATTTACATATTTCAACAAACAGATGCTACCCTGGACATCCTCACCAGGTTGTGCCAAAAAATCAGGAGCACGACTTACTTGGCCAATTGACTGGAAGAGATTGATATTTATTCCCATTCAAAAAAAAAAGGTGACCCAAAAGAGTGTGGAAATTATCATACAACATCACTAAAATCACATGGAAGCAAAGTTGTGCTGAAGATTATCCAAATATGACTAGAACAGTTGGCACAGAACTACCAGAAATACAAGCTGGGTTTAGAAGAGGTCATGGCACTAGAGATATTATTGTCAATGTCAGATGGATCTTGGCTGAAAGCAAAGAATACTAGCGAAATATCTGTGTTTCACTGACTATGCAAAAGCATTTGACTGTGTGGATCACAACAAATTGTGACAAACCTTGAGGAAAATGAAAGTCCCAGAACAGTTACTGTGTTGTACTTACTGATTGTGCTTCTGCGAAACCTATACTTGGATCAGGAAGCAGTCCTCAGAACAGAGCAGGGAAACACTACATGGTTTAAAATCAGGAAAGGAGGGCAACAAGGATATGTCCTGTCTCTATACCTTTTCAATCTATATGCAGAACAAATCTTCAGGAGGCTGGGCTTTATGAAGAGATATGTGGCATTAGGCTTGGAGGAAGACGCATCAACAATCTCCATTGTGCAGATGACACAACCTTGCTTACTGAAACTGAGGAGGACCTGAAACAATTGCTGCAGGAGGTCAAAGACTGTAAGCTTTAGTATGCATTGAAGCTGAACATCAAGAAGATAAAGATTCTCACCACCGGGTCAATTCGTAGCACTATGATAGATGGAGAGGAGATAGAGGTTGTTAATAGTTATAGCTTGCTCAGCTCCACTATCAACACTTTTGGCACCAGCAATCTTCTGATGAATTACATTAGGTAACTCTGCTGTCAGGAACCTCTCCAGAGTACTGAGAAGCAACGATATCAGTTTAGAGACTAAGGTGCATCTGATCCAGGACATGATCTTCGTAATTACTTGTTACGCTTCACAGAGCTGAAAGATGACTAAAGATAACTGAAGAAGAATTGATGCCTTTGAGTTGTGGTGCTGGAGAAGTCTTGGATATACAGTGGCCAGTCAAGAAAACATATAGATCCATTTTGGAGAGGGTGAAACCAAGTTTCTCCTTGGAGGCTAGGATTTTGAAGCTCTATCTCATATATTTTGGGCATGTGGCCAGGAAAGACTGATCCTTTTAGTGAAAGACATCATGCTTGGAAGGGTGGGGGGACAGCGCAGGTAAGGAAAACCCCAGATCAGATGAATTGATACAGTAATTAGGGCAATGGAGGTAGATGTGTCAGAATCAGTGAGACTGGCTCACGACAGGGCAGGGTTCAGAACATAGTTCTGAACATAGTGTTGCCATGAGTCACGGGCGACACGATGGCACATAACAACAGTTAGACTTATTCACAAGTATTTCTTCTGGTGGTTAGCTATTGTAATTTTTTTTTCTTACATCCTTTTCTATATTCTTTTTCACTGCAAAGAAATCCAACTGATTTTTGTAGGTTGACAATCTACTCTGCTACTTTGCTGAATTGGTCAACTATGCCCAATAGTTTTATCTTTGAATCTTTGGGGTTTTCTAAGTACACTATCATATAATCTTCTTGTAGAGATAGTTTTATCTCCTCTTTGCCAATTTGTATTCCTGTCATTTCTTGTCTTACTATTTGGTTTTTTTAAATAAAAAAGTCTACTTTCTTTTAATAAATCATTGAACATAAATTTTTCAATCATTCAGTCTCCAACCTCATGTTTGTGGCCAGGTTTGTACTTTCTCATTTCCATTCTTTCCTCATTGTTTCCAACTTTTGCATTCCAGTGACTAAGTATTAACACATCTTGATTACATGTTTGATTAATTTTAAATTGCAAAAGTTGGTAGAAATTTTCAATTTCCTCCTCTTTTGCTTTAGTTAGTGGTGCATATATTTCTATAATAGTCATATTGACAAGTTTTCCTTGTATGTATGTGTTTGGATAGTATCCTATCACTCACAACATTGCACTTTAGATCTTGTAGTTGTCTTTTTAACTATGAAGAAGACAACCCACTTCTTCAGTTTTTCATCTTCAGCATAGAAAATCATATGATTATCTGATTCAAAATGGAAACTGCCAGTCAATCTCAGTTAACTAATTCCTAGAATATCAATCTTCAGGCATTCCATTTCATTTTTTCAACATCTAGTTTTTCTGCATTCATATTTTATATATACAATAGAACATTGAAACCACAAAAGAAGAATGTGCAAGCCAAGGGCAGCTCAAGAAAACAAAGCAAGCCATTATAATTAAATGTGCAAAGATCTGCAGTCAGAGAATAAAAAGAGCAGAATTTGCTCATCACTGCTTACGCTGAAAGAACTGAAAAGCAAATTCAAGACTCAAGTCACAGTGCTGAGAGATTCTATGAGCAAAATCTTGAATGATCCTGGAAGCATTGAAAGAAGATGGAAGGAATACAAAGTTACTGCACCAAAAAGAATTGGTTGACACTGAAAAATTTCAGGAAGTATCATATAAAAAAGAGCCAATGGTAATAAAGGAAGAAATTCAAGCTGTGTTGAAGGTATGGGCAAAAAATAAGACCTAGGAATTTATGGGATACCATTTAACATGCTTAAACAAACAGATGCAACCCTGGGTTTGCTCATCAGTCTATGCCAGGAAATTTGGAGGATATCTACTGAGACAACTAACTATCTGGAAGAAATTAATATTTGTTCCCTTTCCCAAGAAAGGTGTTTCAATCAGAATCAGATCCAACAGTGGAAATTTTAAAAAAATCATTAATATCAAATGCAAGCTGAATACTATTGAAGCCTTTCTCCTTATTTTCTTTCAAAGAGATCCATCCATTTGGGATATTACTTTCTAATAAATCTGTCTTCACTATTTTAACCTCAAAAAATACTATAGAGGATCATTTAAAAATGGCTAGAACAGTACATTGACAAGGAGCTGCCGGAAGTTCTAGCTGGATTTAGAAGGAGCCATGGCACAAGGGATATCTTTGGTTGAAAACAGAGAATACCACTTGTGTTTTATTGACTATGAAAAGGCATTTAACTGTATGGATCACAACAAACTATGGCTAATATTTAGGAGAACGGGAATTGCAGAACACTTAATTGTGCTCATAAAATCTGTAAGTAGATTAAGAAGATACTGTTTGAATAGAGCTGAGGAAACATTACATGGCTTAAAATCAGGAAGAATGTACATTAAGATTGTATCTTTTCTCCATACCTATTGAATTTGTATGCTGAGCAAATTATTCAAGAAGCTGGACTCTGTGAAGAGAAATGTGGCATTGGGGTCACAGGAAAACTAATCAACAACCTGGGTTGTGCAGATGACACAACCTTGCTTACTCAAAAAGGAAGGACAAATGCTTGCTGCAAAAGATCAAAAACTATAGCCTTCAGTATAGATTACATCTGAACATCAAGAAAACAAAGGTCCTCACCAATGGCCCAATAGACAATGTAATGTTGGATGGAGAAAGGATTGAAGTTGTTGACCATTTTGTTTTGCTTGGATCAATAATCAGCACACTTGGTGCCAGCAGATCAAGACACAGGACGTCTATTACATTGGGCAAGTTTGCTGTCAGAGATCTCTCCAAATACTTCAGAGCAATGATGTCAGTTTCAAGACCAAGGTGTGCCTAAGTCAAGCCATGGTCTTTCCAATTACTTGGCATGTAGCTGAGAGCTGGACAATGAATAAGGCTGATAGAAGAATTGATGCCTTTGAGTTGTGGTATTGGAGAAGAGTCTTGACTGTCCCATTTGATTGCTGAAAAAACAAACACATATCTTGGAAAAAGTGCAGTCAAAGTGTTACTTAGAGGTAAGGATGGCAAAGCTTTGTCTTTCATACCTAGGACATGTTGCTAGGAGATGTTATTCTTTGCAAGGATATATCATGCTTGGAAAGATAGAGGACCAATGAAAGATATGGAGAGAAGGATAGATATAGTGACTGAAGCAACAGACTAGAGTGTGTCAGAGATGATGAGGATAGCATAAAATAGAATGGAGTTCAGATCTCTTGTTTCTCTTGTTCATAGGGTCTCAATGAGACATACTTGAATTGATGTCACCAAACAACAAAAATAAATAAAAGACAGCAGAACACAGTCTTTGTAAACTATATTCTGCTAATTAACCTTGACTTTACTGACACTATTATTTTGAGCTCCCAGTGACTCATTACTTCACCTTGAACTGTCAATCTTTTTCACCATTGTTGTCACATTAGCTAAAATGCATAACTCTACAACAGAAGAAAACTGCCTTTTCCCCAATGCCGTAATATTTATGAAAGCAGACTGCCACATCTTCCTCTAGAATCAGGTCAAAAATCTTTCATTTAGAACACCAGTACATAATCATGGTGCCACCACAGATCCTGATATTTTGAGTCTCAGTTTTTTTTTCTTATTGCCATTGAGTTTGAACAAGCTCATATCTGACCCTCCAGCAGGCTTCTGCAGACTCTAAACAATATGAGGGGACTTCCCACGTTTCTCCCCACAGAGTTGCTGATGAACTGCAACTTTGAGTTAGCACACAATTTCCTAAAAACATTTATGTTGTTGCTGTGGTTGTTATGAACCACCAACTCATAGCTAACACTCCAGCTGGTTTTCAGAGCAGTAAATCACATGGGAGGAGATTGCCCATCTAACTGGTAGATTCGAACCACAGGCATTTATGTTGGCACTGCAGCTTTTTACTACAAGGCCACCAGAGCTAGAGGCCACAGATTGGTGAAAATTTCAACTAAAAATTTTGGAAAATATTTCAATATCTTTTTCTGGTTTACTCAAAACTGCCATCTTTCTATTGTAAAGCCATTGTTGGACTTTAACACCAACACTGGAAAACATTATAGTTATTGGATAAGTAGACCTATGAATGTTAGGAACCTATGTTTGCTTGTTCATATCAAGGTGTAAAATAACTGTGTAGATGTGTGTGTATGTGAATGTGTACAGCCATAAAAGATATTACAGACAGTAATATCATTAACACCACACCAAAGCAAAATACTGCTGAAGAGAATTGAAAAATGGCTAGAATAGTACATAGAGAACTAGTTGGATTTAAAAAAGGCTGTGACATCAGGGATATCATTGCTAATGTTAGGGGGATCCTAGCTGAAAGCAAAGAATACCAGAAGAATGTCTATATGTGTGCTTTATTGACTCTGCAAAGGCATTTTACTGTGCAGATAAAAAAAAAATAATAATATGATTAATGTTGTTGTTAAGTGCCGTAGAGTCATAGATCCACAGTGACCCTATGAACGAAAGTCTTGACCACAAAACTTTCATCTTTTCTCCAAGTTCATAGAGTTTCCGGAGGCAAGATTTTTTTCAGAAGAATAAAAACTCAGAACACTTAATTGTGCTTGTGTCAAACCTAGACCAAGAGGCTATTGTGCACCCTTTCTACAAAGATAGCGCCAAAAGGGAAGAAGGAAGTCCCTGCCCATCCCAAAGCTGAAGCCAAAGCAAAGGCATTAAAAACCAAGAAGGCAGTCCTGAAGTGCATTCACAGCCACAAAAAAAAGCAATATCCAAGTGGTAAGACACTGTACTGCAATCCCAGAAGTATCCGGTTCAAATCCACCAGATGCTCCGCTGGAGAAGGAGGGGGCAATCTCCTCCTGTACCAGTCAGATCTGATTTGACAGTACACGTAAAAATAATACAATAAAAATTTAAAAAAAGCAATATCCATGCATCACCCACCTTCCAGTGGCCCAAGATGCTAAGATACTGAAGGAAGCCAAAATACCCCTGGAAGAGGGCCCCTAAGAGAAAGAATCTTGACGGCTATGCCATCATCAAGTTTCCCTTGACCACTGAGTCAGCCATAAAGAAGATAGACAATAACAACACACATGTGTTCGTTGTGGATGTCAAAGCCAACAAACACCAAATCAAGCTATAAAGAAGCTAAGGCCAACACCTTGATTAGGCCTGATGGAGAGAAGAAGGCCTATATTGGACTTGCTCTTGACTATGATGCTTTGGATGTTGCCAACAAAGTTGGATCATCTAAACTTATTCCAGCTGCCTAATTCTAAATAGAATTTTTTTTCTTATCATAAAAAAAGAGGCTAGTATGCAAACAGCACAGGCAACAATACATGCATGCATGGTTTAAAAGTAAGAAAGTTATATGTCAGGGTTGTATCCTTTCTATATGCCTACTTATCTACTTAATCTGTATTGTTGTTGCTGTTGAATGTGCCTTCGAGTTGTTTGTGACTCATAGCGACCCTATGTACAACAGTACTTAGCACTGAACCCTGCTCTATCCTGTGCCAATCTTATTGTCTCTGACACACCTACTTCCATTACCCCAGTCACTGAATCAATCCATCTCATCAAGGGTCTTCCTCCCTTGCACTGTCTCCACTCTCCTAAGCATGATGTCCCTTTCCAAGAACTGGTCTCTCCTTGCAACATATGTAAAGTATGTCAGACAAAGCTTCAGAACCCTTGCCTCCAAGGAGCAGCCTGGCTTCATCCCCTCCAGGATGAACCTGTTTGTTCTCCTAGCAGTCCATGGTATATTCAATACTCTGCTCCAGGGCCATAGCTCAAAGGCAGAAATTTTCCTTCTATCATCTATTGTCTTAATCCATATGCTAAGCAAATTATTGAAGAAGCTGGACTCTATGAAGAAGAATGTGGCATCAGGATTGGAGGAAGACTCATCAATAACCTGCCTTATACGTATGACACAACCTTGCTTGCTGAAAGTGAGGAGGATTTGAAGCACTTGCCAAAGAAGGTTAAATTTTGCAGCCTTCAATATGGATTACATCTCAACACAAAGGAAAAAAAATAACTTGCCACTGGACCAAAAGACATCATGATAGATGGAGAAAAGACTGAAACTGTCAATGACTTTATCTTACTTGAATCCTTAATCAATACATTTGGAAATGTATTGCACAGGGAAAGTCTGCAGTCAAAAATTCTCCAAATTGAGAATTGTTTAAAAGGGATATGTGATTGAGTATTATTTTTTTATTATTTTATTTCTTTTTCATTTCAATGAACATCTACAGAGATTTTGGAATTCGATTCATTCATTGTTGCACCCTTCTCCCTGCCCAACCCCCCACCCCCGTTTGCTCCTCTCCTTGAAAAGCAAAAGAAAAACTCCCCCATTGGTACACAATCCCCCCCCGCACCTCCCCCAACCCCAAATATAATCCACTCTGCAACCCTCATTGCGTACTCCTAAGATAAACATAATGCCCTAAAATATAATACTTTTAAACTATTCTCTCCCCCATAGACTTCAATGCCATAAACATATTTCATCCAGTTTTTCTCAGCCTTACCCCCACCCTGATGCCAGCCTCATTCTACAACAGTGGCACCATATAGCATTTGTCCCTTTGTGACTGTGATACTTCACTCAGCATAATGTCCTCCAGGGTCACCCATTTTGAATAATATTGCATGAGTTCCTTGTTTTTTCAATGCAGCATAGTATTCCATTGTGCGGATATACCACAGCTTCTTTATCCATTCATTTGTTGATGGGCATTTAGGGTGTTTCCAACTCCTTGCTATTGTAAACAAAGCCGCGATAAACATGGGTATGCATATATCTACTTGGATGTCATTGATGGTCTCTTTAGGGTTTATTCCCAGTAGTGGAATTGCTGGGTCAAATGGTATCTCTATTTGCAACTTTTTGAGAAAGTGCCACATCGCTTTCCACAGTGGTTGCGCCATTTTACACCCCCACCAACAGTGAATAAGGATTGAGTATTATTGACATGAGAGGACTTGGGAATTGTCCAACAACGAAAGACTTTTTCTTTTTCATTTCAAAGAAAGGAGTAGACTGGGGGGAAGGGGTGGGCAGGGAGAAAAGTGCAACAATGAATGAATGGAAATTCAAAGTCTCTGTAAATTTTCATTAAAATTAATAATAAAAAATTTTTTAAAACCTCTCTGAATTATTGACCATTAATGGTATTAGTTTGAGGACTAAGGTGTGTCTGAATGAGGCCACGCTCTTTTCAGTCACTTGCTATGCATCTGAGAAATGGGCAATGAATAAGGATGACAGAAGAAGAATTGATGTCTTTGAAGAGTGGTATTGGAGATGAGTATAAAATAGTCCTTTGAGTACCTAAAGAATAAAAAGATACATCTTGGAGAGTATGCACCCAGAGTGCTCTTTGGAAACAAAGATGAATAATCTTCATCTTACATTCTTTGTGCATGTTACTAGGAAAGGCTATTCCTTGGAGAGGGAGATCATGAATAGAAAAGTTGAAGGACAGAGTTCCGACAGAGTGCAGAAATTATCGAACAATATCATTGATATCACATGCAAGCAAGATTCTGCTGATGATTATCCAAAAACGACTAGACAGAGAACTGTCTGAAGTGCAGGTTGGATTTAGAATAGGCCGAGGTACTAGGGATATGATAACTAATAACAGGTGGATCTTGGCTGAAAGTAGAGAGTACCAGAGGAATGTCTATCTGTATTCCATTGACTATTCAAAGGCATTTGACTGTGTAGATCACAATAAACTGTAGCTGACTCTGAGAATGGGAATCCCAGAACACTTGATTGTGCTTATGTGAAATCTATACTTGGACCAGGAGGCAGCCGTCAGAACAGAGCAAGGAAACACTGAATGGTTCAAAATTGGGAAGGGTGTGTGCCAAGGATGTGTCCTATCTTTTCAATCTATATACAGAACAGATTATCCAGGAGGCTGAGCTCTATGAGGTGAAATGCGGCATCAGGATTGGAGGTAGACGCATCAAAAATCTGTGTTATGCAGATGACACAACCCTGCTTGTTAAAACTGAGAAGGAACTGAAGTGCTTGCTGCAGAAGGTCAAGGACTGCAGCCTTCAATATGGATTGAAGCTCAACATCAAGAAAACAAAGATTCTCACCCACTGGGCCAATTGGTAGTATCATGATGAATGGTGAGGAGATTAAAATTGTTACAGCTTCAGTTTGCTTGGCTTCACAATCAACACTCTTGGTGCCAGCAGCCAGGAAATTAAAAGACTAATTGCTTGGGGAAAATCTGTTGTTAGGGACCTCTCCAAAGTACTGAAGAGCAATGATATCAGTCTGGAGACTAAGGTGTGCCTAATCCAGGCCATGGTCTTTGCAATTATTTGCAATGCATCAAAAAGCTGGTTAATGACTAGAGATGATAGAAGGTGAATTGATGCCTTCTAGCTGTGGTACAGGAGAAGAATATTGACTATACCATGGACTTCCAGGAGAACGAACACGTTCACCCTTGAGAGGGGGAAGCCAGGCTGCTCCTTGGAGGCAAGGATTCTGAAGCTTTATCTGACATACTTTGGACATGTTGCAAGGTGGAATCGGTCCTTGGAGAGGGATGTCATGCTTGGGAGAATAGAGGGACAGCGCAGGAAAGGAAGACCCTCTATGAGGTGGATTGATTCATTGACTGGGGTAATGAGGATAGGTGTGTCAGAGACAGTAAGATTGGCATGGGATAAGGCAGGGTTTAGGGCTGTTGTGCATGTGGTCGCTATGAGTTACAGGTGACTCAATGGCACATAACAACAAGAACAAGAACAACAACAATATCTTTCAGTCATCAGAAACTACTCTGTCAACTTAAAATCACACCGTTTTGCATCAGGGGCTGCCTGCTGGAAAAAAAAGGTGGGCCATCTCCTAACATGTGGTTTACTATCTCTGAAAACCCACTGGAAGGTCAGCTATGAGCTGGTTCTGACTCCATGGTACACGGCAACAAAACCAACAACAACATTTTACAGATAGTCTAGAAAAAAGTGTGAAAGCAAGTGTCATGTTGTTTGAGGAATTTAAATACTATAACTGAAAGTGGGAAGAATTAAGGAGTAGATGATGTAAGATTCATTTGGGGGGGGAAAGACTATAGATAGGCAGATAGAGAAAGGCAAAGTGACCCCTAACTCTTAGGAATGTCTTTGACACCTCATGTCTTACTTTTCACATTTGTATAAACTACATTTGACTCCATTATGCAACTGGGGTTTAGATTGTTGTTGTTGTTGTGTGCCGTCGAGTTGCTTGCAACTCATAGCGACCCTATGTACAACAGCCCTAAACCCTGCTCTATCCTGTGTCAATCGCACTGTCTCTGATACACCCATCCCGTCACTGAATCAGTCCACCTCATAGAGGGCCTTCCTCTCCTCGCTGTCCCTCCACCCTCCCAAGCATGATGTCCTTCTCCAAGGACCTGTCCCTTCTTAACAACATGTCCAAAGTATGTCAGATGAAGCCCCAGAATTGTTTTTCTATTTCTTTGCTAGCGGAAGACTGGGACTAGAGAGAGCTTCTCTATCAGACAATTTGCTTTTTCTCTGTAGTATCAAATCAAGCAAACACATGAGTGCAAATATTTTTCATATAGCTAAAAGAGATCTGAGGATGATTGCTAAGAGAAGAGAGGTCCACAATGATGACAGAGGAATGACCTGCCAAGTTGGAACAACTTTTGGTGAAAACAAGACATTGGTGGTCAATAGTGAAATGCTCACCTTTCATACAGTTCAATTTCAATTGAACCCAAGTTCAATTTCATGCAAATGCACCTTATATGCAGGCATGTGCAGTCACCTCCTGTCTGTTAGTGGATTTTTTGGTTGCTAGGATGCTTGAACAAGTTTCAGGAGAGCTTTGTGACTAAGACAGACTAGAAAGAAAGGCCTGGTCATCTATTTCCAAAAATTCACCAATGAATTCCCTGTGGATCACAGTGACCATGTCCACAACTATGAAGGACCAGGTAGTGTTTCCCTCCATTGTGCACAAGGTTGTCCTGAATCAGGGGCCTACTTAGTGGTAACTAAAATCAATGTCAAATACCGTCAAGTAGGAACCCACCTATAACTGACCTCTTCCCTCCCCAGTGGGTTTGAAGAGGCAGTAAATTGCATGGGAGGAGATTTCCTATCCTTCTCCCACAGTACAGCTAACAGATTTGAACTGTGTTCATTCGGGATTGCTGCACAGGTTCTGACCACATTTATGCATACCTCTTGTTGAGAATTCAAGTCTAAATTGGTCTCATTACACAGTATGGCATCTGAAACCACCTTGGGATCATTTGCCAGCTTTGTTCTTTGTGGACAACACCATTTAAATAAATTCTTAAAAAATAATGATGAGTTTCCTGTCCATTTTATCTCATGCAAACAAAGTGTAAGAACCCAGTCTCCATTTACTTACCATCAATGGAGTCTCAATTTTTATTTTTGTTTTCGTTTGCTGCACACAAACCACTCCTACACTTAGTGGCTGAAAACAGGATTTAATTGCTTATTCTTTTCAGTTTAGGCTGAGCCAATGGAACGGTTCTTCTGCTGAGATTACTTATGTAAGTTATATACTTGCATTTATCTGGCAGCTTGGTTGGGCCTGGGAAGGCCAACAATGGCCTCATGCATAGCATATGTCTGCTGGTTGTTGGGTGTAGCATCTAAGGTCTTCTCTACTTTTGCTGTTGTTGTTGTTGTTGTGTGCCCTCAAGTCAGAACCAATTCTCGGCTGACCCTCCAGTAAATTTTCAATCCTGCTGAAAATCTCTAGAAATTTCCCATCCTACCAGGGATGTGTCCTGTCTCCATACCTTTTCAACCTGTATGCAGAAGAGATTATCCAGGAGACTGGGCTCTATGAGGAGAAATGTGAGGTCAGGATTGGTAGAAGATCTATCAACAATCTGTGTTATGAAGATGACACAACCCTGTTTGCTGAAACTGAAGAGGACCTGAGCACTTGCTGCAGAGGGTCAAGGAGTGCAGCCTTCAATATGGATTGAGGCTTAATGTCAAGAAGACAAAGATTCTCACCACTGGACCAATCGACAGCATCAGGATGGAGGGTGAAGAGATTGAGATTGTTCACAGCTTTAGTTTGCTTGGCTCCACAGTCAACACTCTTGGCATCAGTAGCCAAGAAATTAAAAGGAGTATTGCCATTGGAAAGTCTGCTGTTAGGAACCTGTTCAAAGTTCTGAAGAGCAATGGTGTCTCTGTGGAGACTAAGGTGCATCTGATACAGGCCATGGTCTTTGCAATTACTTATTATGCACCAGAGAGTTGGACAATGACTAGGGAGGATAGAAAGAGAATGGATGCCTTTGAGCTGTGGTGCTGGAGAAGAGTATTGAGGGTACCATGGACTGCTGGGAAAACAAACAGCTTCATCCTGGAGATGGTTAAAGTGGGTGGATCCTTGGAGGCAAGGATTCTGAGGCTTACTCTAACATACTTTGGACGTATTGTAAAGAGGGACTTGTCCTTTGAGAGGGACATCATGCTTGGGAGGGTGGAGGGACAGTACAGGAGAGGAAGGCCCTCTATGAGGTGGATTGATTCAGTGACTGGGGTAATCAGGATGGGTGTATCGGAGACAGTGCGATTGGCACAGGAAAGAGCAGAGTTTAGGGCTGTTGTACATAGGGTCGCTATGAGTCACAAGCAACTTGACATCACATAAAAACAACAATTCTCACAGAGCAGTTGGTGAATCAGAACCATATGATTTTGGATTGTAGTGCAGCTTCTTACCACTGGCCACCAGAGTGCCCTTACCAAAATGATCGAAGTAAAATAATTTAAACTGGATACTTAGTGCTGAATGTAGGTTTATAAGCCAGATGATAGAGTATAACCACCTCATACACTGCGATCTTTATGGAAGTGGATTGTCAAGTCTTTCTGTCATGGAACTGTTGAGCATATTTGAACCCTTAATCTGCCAGGCTGAATATCCTGGGGTTCCACAGACTCTCAGTTTTTAAAAGTTCCCAGTTTTGAGCGGTGAAGAGCAAGAGTCATCATAATTGCATATCTTCTTTAGAAATGGCGGTTTTCACCACAACAAGATAAAGGTAAATAATCCAATAGAAAAATGGGCACAGGATATGAACAGGCACTTTACCAAAGAAGACATTCAGATGGCCAAAAAACACATGAAGAAATGTTCAAAATCCCTAGCTCTAAGAGAGATGCAAATCAAAACAACTATGAGATATCATGTCATCCCAGTAAGAATAGCAAAATTTAACAGAGCAGCAAGCAACAAATGCTGGCGAGGTTGTGGAGAAACTGGAACCCTTATTCATTGTTGGTGGGAGTGGGAAGGGAATATGGAGCTTTCTCAAAAAGTTGCAAATAGAGATACCATTTGACCCAGCAATTCCAATACTGGGAATATACCCCCAAGAGACCATAACTGCCACCCAAGCAGATAGATACATGCACACCCATGTTTATTGTGGCTTTGTTCACAATCGCAAGGAGTTGGAAACAACCCAGCTGCCCATCAACAAACAAATGGATAGAGAAGCTATGGTATTTTCACACAATGGAATACTATGCTGCATTGAAAAACAAGGAACTCGTGCAATATTATTCAAAATGGGTGACCCTGGAGGGCATTATGCTGAGTGAAGTATCTCAGTCACACAAGGACAAATACTGTATGGCGCCACTGTTGTAAAACAGGACTGACCTTAGGGTTAGGAGGAGACTGAGAAAGATAGGTTTAATAATGTATACTGCATTGAAACAGGTAAGGGAGAAAACTGTTTAAAAGGGATATGTGATTAGGTATTTTTGTCATGACAGGAGTCCAGAGTGAAGGCTGCGTAGTGGAGTGGACCTGGGGGAGGATGTGTAAAACAAAGAATTTTTCTTTTACAGAGGATAGTGTACTAGGGGGGAGAGTTAGGAGGGGAGAAAAGTGCAACAATGAATGAATAGAAACCCAACATCTCTGTAAATTTTAATTGAAATTAATAATAAATTTAGAAAAGAAAAAATAATGAAGATATTTTTGTTCATACAAAATGTATGTATCAGTGGCAACATGAACCATTTGCAAGACTTCTTTTAATCTCACTTGCCTGGATGAACAAGGGGTAGGGAGAGGGAAGAGTGAACATGAAATTGAAATCTCCCTTAACTAACCAAGAACGAATCTCTTTTTAATGTGAACAAAAAAAGAATTCTTTCTTCAAAGTACTCTGTCAATTCCTAGAATGACTTTTGCATCTCTGTAACATAGGGTTTTTGAAGACCTGCTATTTCAGAAGTAGATGACCAATCTTCTTGTCTGAATTTGTGAGCTTAGTTTTAGTATAGTATATGAACGTTATGGTTTTGGGCTTTACTCCCAAGTCTCTGATCCACCATGAGTTGATTTTTGTGTATGGTGTGAGGTGTGGATCCTGTTTCAGCTTTCCGCAGGAGGAAGTCCAGTTTTGCCAGCACCATTTGTTGAAGAAGTTATCATTTCCTCATTAGATGGCTTTGAATTCCTTGTTAAATATCAGTTGACCATAGATAGCTGGGTGTATTTCTGTGGTTTCAATTCTGTTCCATTGGTTGATGTGCCTGTCATTGTACCAGTACCATGTTGTTTTACCACTGCTGTGCAGTAGGTTTTGAGGTCAGGGAGTGCTGTGCCTCCAATATAATTTTTGTTTCTCAGAAGTGTTTTCCTTATTCAGGGTCTCTTGTCTCTCCAAATAAATTTGGTAATTTCCCTTGACAAATGAATTCGGTATCTGGATTGGGATTGCATTGAACAAGTAGATTGCTTTTGGTAGGACTGCTATTTTCATTATATTGAGTCTTCCTATCTATGAACAGGACACATTTTTGCATTTTTTTAGGTCTTTTATTGTGTCTTTCAGAAATGCCCTGTAGTTTTCTTTATGTATGGCTTTTGTATCTCTAGTCACATTCACCCCCAAGTATCTCAACTGTATATGACTGACACGTGTTTTTGTGATTTATGATACTAGACAAGAGTATTGAACACACACCAAGGACTGCCAAGAAAACAAAAAGTCTGTCTTGAAAATTGTAAAATCAAATTGCTCATTGGATGATTTTGAAGCTCCTCACATATTTTGGGCATGTTACAAGGAGGGACCAGTTCTTGGAGAAGGACATCATAATTGGAAGGGTAGAGGGTCAGTGCAGAAGAGGAAGACTCTGGATGAGAGGGGTTGAAATTGTAACGGTGGCAATGGAGTCAAGTGTGTCAGAGATAGTGATATTGGCTCAGGATACAGCAAGGTTCAAAGCCATTATACAGGTTGCTATGAGTTGTAGATGATTCAAAAACATATGACAGAAACAACATCACTTCTCCAAAACTGTCTTCATTATTCTAAGGGCATAGGCTTATT
>NW_006399847.1:1654216-1662105 GCF_000299155.1 Elephantulus edwardii
AGGGTCACCCATTTTGAATAATATTGCATGAGTTCCTTGTTTTTCAATGCAGCGTAGTATTCCATTGTGTGAATATACCACAGCTTCTCTATCCATTTATTTGTTGATGGGCATTTACGTTGTTTACTATTGTGAACGAAGCCATGATAAACATGGTGTACATATATCTGCTTGGGTGTCAGTTCTAGTTCCTTTAGGGTGTATTCCCAGTAGTGGAACTGCTGAATTAAATGGTATTTCTATTTGCAACTTTTTGAGAAAGCTCCATACTGCCTTCCACAGTGGTTGTACCATTTCACACTCCCACCACTAGTGAATAATGTTTCTCCACAACCTCACCAGCATTGTTGCTTGCTGCTCTGTTAAATTTTGCTGTTCTTACTGGGGTGAGATGATATCTCATAGTTGTTTTGATTTGCATCTCTCTTAGAGCTAAGGATTTTGAACATTTCTTCGTGTGTTTATTGGCCATCTGAATGTCTTCTTCAGTGAAGTGTCTGTTCATATCCTGTGCCCATTTTTTTAATTGGATTGTTTACCTTTATCTTGTTGTGGTGCTTGGGTATTTTATAAATTCTAGATACAAGTCCTTTATCTGACATGTCGTTACCAAAGTCTTTTTCCCAGTCTGTGGTTTCTCTTTTTACCCTGTTGGAGAAGTTTTTGGATGTGCATTGGGATTTGATTCTTAGAAGGTTCCATTCATTTATTTTATCCTCTCCTGGTTGTAGAGAAAATATGTTTTATACTCTCCACCTTGCTTCGATGGCCAATGGTGTCTAACAAACTACTCGGAAGCCTTATTTCCCCTTTGAAAATTTTTTAAACTGTTTTACATACAATCATTCATATACTTTGTATTTGATTTACATACATTGTATCATATGCAATCATTCATCTACATTTTATTTTATATAATTAGTAGTGACTTATTTATGCCTATTATCACTCCATCTTTTCCAGTTCCATTGAAACTTTCCTATTCCTTTAGCCCACCCCCACCACTAATCTTTCCTATCCTAGTGATGTCCCCCTTTCCCTTATTTTTGCTCCCCTCTAGTTTCTTTTTTGAATATTTGTACATATCTTGCTCAGTTATCCTCCTATTTTCACAATAATGATCTTATTCCATATTTATCCTTATATAACTGAGTTATTCCACTCAGCATAATGTTCTCTAGAATCTCCCAAATTATGTAGTATATTGTGAAATCATC
This sequence comes from Elephantulus edwardii, assembly GCF_000299155.1. NCBI lineage: Eukaryota > Metazoa > Chordata > Mammalia > Macroscelidea > Macroscelididae > Elephantulus > Elephantulus edwardii. The sequence goes on from NW_006399847.1 coordinate 1,655,434, forward strand.
AATCCTTAGTGCTACATAGTAATCCATTGTGTGAATGTATCATAATTTCTCAATCCATTCGTTTGTTGATGGACATTTGGGCTTTTTCGATTTTCTTGCTTTTGTGTATAATGTTGGTATGAACATTGTTGTTGTTGATTATCTTCAAGTCGAGCATGACTCATGAATGACCCTATGAACAAAAGACCTGAAGCCTTTCTATAACTATTGTCATTTCTCAAAGTTCCTAGAGTCTCCAGAAGCATGTTGTTTAGGAAGTTGATGCCACTTCTGCTTCCAAGCTATGAACCTAGGTGTACATATCTCCGTTCATGTCTCAGTTCTGCCATCTTTGGGATATATTTTTAGCAATATTATGTTGTTGTTGTGTACCATAGAGTCAGAACTCACCCGTGGCTGACCCTCTGGTAGGTTTTCAAAAGCAGTTAATCGCATGGAAGGAGACTGCCCATCCTTTTCCTGTGGAGCAGCTAGTGGCCTCAAACCAAGTGCTTTCGGGATTGCAGTGCAGCTTCTTGCCACTAGGCCATCAGAGTTCCCTAGCAGAACAATAGCTGAGTTATATGGGATTTCTATGATCAGCTTTTCAAGGAAACACAAAACTCCCTTTAATAGCAGTTGTAACATTTTACAATACTACCAGCAGTGTATGAGAAAACCAATTTCTCTGCATCCTCTCTAACATTTACTGTTTGCTGTGTTTTACAGTTTGTTACTGCACCGATTGATAGGTTCATGTGGTTCTTGTTTTTTTTTCATTTAATATGATGAGTTATATTGTTTTTCTTATGTTGAACCCTCTCTGCATTCCTATTATAAATCCAACCTGGCAGTGATGAATTATTTTTTATATACTGTTGGATCCTATTGGCCAGGATTTCGTTAAGTATTTTTGCATTTATGTTCATGAATTATATTAGTCTACTATTCCTTTTTTATGATGCCTTTGCCTGGTTTTGGAATTAGGGTTATGATTGCTTGAAAGAATGAACTCTGGGGGTATTCCTTCTTTTCCCATTTTTAAAAATAATTTCAGTAGAATTGGTAATAGTTCATCTCTGAATGTTTAGTAGAATTATTCCATGAACCCATTTGGTCCAGGAATTTTTCTCAGGGGTAATCTGTTTATGATATGTTCAACTTCTTCTTTGTAATGGGTCTGATCCATTTCTGTCTGTGTCAGTTTGGGGACGGTGACGGTTCCTATAAATTTGTCCATTTCCTCTAGGTTTTAAAATTAATCAGAGTATAGCTTTTTTAAAAATGAGATTTTAATAAAAGTTTATACAGAACTTGGATCTCCATTCATTCACTGTTGCACATTTTCCTTCCTGCCCTCTCTGCCCTCCCACCCCCAGTTTACTTTTGTCACTGGAAAACAAATTCTTTCATTGTTATATAGTCCCCACTCCCCAGTCTACTTTATTATGCAACTCTTATTCTGGACTCTTGTCATGCCAATAATACCTAATCATAGATTCCTTTTATACAGTTATCTCTCTTGCCTGTTTCAATGCCATGAACAATTTTTATCCTATCTTTTCTTAGCCCCCCCCACCCCATGTTAGTCCTGTTTTATAACTATGCCATTATACAGTATTTGTCTTTTTGTGATTGAGATGTTTCACTCAGCATAATGTCCTCCATGGTCACCCAATTTGTATAATATTTCATGAGCTCTTTGTTTTTCAGTGCTGCATAATATCCATTGTGTGAATATACCACAGCTTCTCTATTCATTTGTTTGTTGATGGGCACTTTGGTTGTTTCCAACTCTTTGCTATTGTGCACAAAGCTGTGATAAACATTGGTGCGCATATATCTGCTTGGGTGGCAGTTATGGTTCTTTTAGGGTACATTTCTAGTAGTGGAATTGATGGGTCAAATGGTATTTGTATTTCCAACTTTTTGAGAAAGCGCCATACTGCCTTCCACAGTAGTTACACCATTTTATCCTCCCACAACAGTGAATAATGTTTCTCCACAACCTCGCCAGCATTGTTGCTTGCTGCTCTGTTGGATTTTGTTATTCTTACTGGGGTGAGATGACATCTCACGGTTGTTTTGATTTGCATCTCTCTCAGAGCTAGGGATTTTGAACATTTCTTCATGTGTTTATTGGCCATCTGAATGTCTTCTTCGGTGAAGTGTCTGTTCATATCCTGTGCCCATTTTTTAATTGGATTGTTTACCTTTATCTTGTGGTGCTTGAGTATTTTTCTAAATTCTAGATGTAAGTGCCTTATTAGACATGTCATTACCAAATGCTTTTTTCCGAGTCTGTGGCTTCCCTTTTTACCCTGTTGGAGAGGTTTTTGGATGGACATAGGGATTTGGTTCTTAGAGGGTCCCATTCATCTATTTTAACCTCTCCTGTTTGTTGACGTTTCAGAATGCTTGTAAGACTGTTCATTTTGTGGATTAGTGCTTCTAGGGTTCTTCTAAGCTTTTCTGTAATGAAGTTTATAGTCCTTGGTTTTAGTTCTAGGTTCTTGATCCATTTTGAGTTGGTTTTTGTGTATGGTGTAAGGTGTGGGTCTTGTTTGAGTTTTCTGCAGATGATTTTCCAATTTTGCCAGTACCATTTGTTAAAAAGGCTGTAATTTCTCCACTTAACTGATTTCATATCCTTGTCAAAAGTTAGTTGAGCATATGTAGATGGGCTGCTTTCTGAGTTCTCATTTCTATTCCATTGATCTGTGTGTTTGTCAGTGTACCAGTACCGTGCTGTCTTGATCACCAAAGCAGTATAGTAGGATTTGAAATCAGGGATTGAGATGCCTCCTATCTTGTTTCTTTTTTTAGGGAGTGTTTTGCTTATTCGGGGTCATTGCCTTTTCTAAGAATGGAATTGGTATTCGTATTGGGATTGCATTGAAAGTATAGATTGCCTTTGCTAGGATTGTCATTTTCACAATATTAAGTCTTCCTATCCATGAGCCAGGTATGTTGTTGTTGCTGTTACCTTCCGTGGAGTCGCCTGTAACTCACAGTGACCCTGTGTACAACAGCCTGTGTACAACCCTGCTCTATCCTGTGCCAATCTCACTGTCTCCAGCACGCCTACCCTGATTACCCCAATCACTGAATCAATCCACCTCATAGAGGGTCTTCTTCTCCTGTGCGGTCCCTGCACTCTCCCAAGCATAACATCCTTCTCCAAAGACTGATCCCTCCTTGCAACATGTCCAAAGTATGTAAAACAAAGGTTCAGAATCCTTTCTTCCAAGAAGCATCCTGATTTAACCCTCTCCAGGATAAACCTGTTCATTTTCTTAGCAATCTATGGTATATTCAACACTCTTCTCCAACATCACATTTCAAAGGCATCAATTCTCCTTCTATCTTCCCTCGTTATTGTCCAGCTCTGTGACACATAGCAAGTGATTGCAAAGACCATGGCCTGGGTCAGGTGCACCTTAGTGAGCCAGGTATAGTTTCCATGTCTCCAGATCTTTTTTTGTTTCTTGTAGTAGTGTTTTATAATTTTCTTTTTTTTATAATTTTCTTTGAATAGATCCTTTGTGTTTCTAGTTTGATTTACTCACAAGTATATAATCTTGTGATTAGCTATTGTGATGGGTACTGTTTTTCTTAGCTCCAGTTCTATATTCTCTTTGTCACTGCCACTTTGCTGAATTGGTCAATTATGTCCAGTAGTTTTCTTGCTGAGTCTTTAGGGTTTTCTAATTATACTATCATATTATCTGCATATAGAGATAATTTTATCTCCTCTTTGCCAATTTGGATACCTTTTATTTCCTTCTCTTGTCTTATTGCTACTACAGAGAAGCCAAAGCAAAAGGAAGAATTCAAGATACTAAAGAGTTGAATAGAAGATTTCAAACAGCAGCATGGGATAACAAAGTAAAATATTACAATGAAATGTGCAAGGAGTTGGAGTCAGAAAATCAAAAGGGCCGAACTCGCTCAGCATTTCTTAAGTTCAAGGAACTGAAGAAGAAGTTCACACCTCGAGTTGCTATAATCAAGGATGCTTTCAGCAGAATATTAAATGATCCAGGAAGTATTAAAAGAAGACGGAAGGAATATACTGAGTCACTGTGTCAAAAAGAATTGGCAGACACAGAAGAATTTCATGAAACAACATAAACAAGAGCCTATGGTGATGAAGGAAGAAGTTCAAGCTGCTTTGAAGGAACTAGCAAAAAAAGAAGGCCCCAGGAATAGATGGTATCCCAATTGACATATTTCAGCTAACAGATGCTGCCCTGGATGTTCTCACCAAGTTGTGCCAAGAAATCTGGAGAACAACCACTTTGCCAACTAATTGGAAGAGATCTATATTAATTCTCATCCAAAAGAAGGGTGACCCAACAGTGTGGAAACTATTGAACAATATCATTAATTTCACATGCAAGCACGATTCTACTGAAGATTATCCAAAAATGACTGGAACAGCACATCAGCAGAGAACTGCCAGAATTCCAGGCTGGATTTAGAAGGGGTTGTTGTAGTAGGGATATTGTAGCTAATGTTAGATGGATCTTAGCGGAAATCAGGAAATCCTAGATAAATGTATATCTGTGTTTCATTGATTATGCAAAGGTGTTTGAATGTGTGGATCATAACAAACTGTGGCTGACTCTGAGAAGAATGGAAATACCAGAACACGTGGTCGTGCTAATGAGAAACCTATACTTGAACTGAGAGGCAGTCGTCCGAACAGAGCAAAGAAACACTGCATGGTTCAAAATTAGGAAGGGCGTACGCCAGGGATGTGTCCTGTCTCCATACCTTTTCAACCTGTATGCAGAACAGATTATCCGGGAGGCTGGGCTCTATGAGGAGAAATGTGGGGTCAAGATTGGTAGAAGATCTATCAACAATCTGTGATATGCAGTTGACACAACCCTGCTTGCTGAAACTGAGGAGGACCTGAAGCACTTGCTGCAGAGGGTCAAGGACTGCAGCCTCCAATATGGATTGAGGCTCAATGTCAAGAAGACAAAGATTCTCACCACTGGACCAATTGGCAGCATCAGGATGGATGACGAAGAGATTGAGATCGTTCACAGCTTTAGTTTGCTTGGCTCCAGAGTCAACACTCTTGGCACTAGTAGCCAGGAAATTAAAAGGCGTATTGTCATGGGAAAGTCTGCTGTTAGGGACCTCTCCAAAGTACTGAAGAGCAATGGTGTCTCTCTAGAGACTAAGGTGCATCTGATAAGCCATGGTCTTTGCTATCACTTGTTATGCATCAGAGATTTGGACAATGACTAGGGAGGATAGAAGGAGAATTGATGTCTTTGAGCTGTGGTGCTGGAGAAGAGTATTGAGGGTACGATGGACTGCTGGAAAACAAACAGATTCATCCTAGAAAGGGTTAAGCCGGGCGGCTCCTTGGAGGCAAGGATTCTGAGGCTCCTTCTGACATACTTTGGACATGTTATAAGGAGGAACATCATGCTTGGTAGAGTGGAAAGATGGTGCAGGAGGGGAAGGCCCTCTATGAGGTGGATTGTTTCAGTGGCTGGGGTAATCGGGATGGGTGTATTGTAGACGGTGCGATTGGCACAGGACAGAGCAGAGTTTAGGGCTGTTGTACGTGAGGTCGCTATGAGTCACACGTGACTTGATGGCACATAACAACAATAACAAGACTTCTAATACAGGCGAGCTCTGGTGGCCTAACGGCAAGAACCTGCACTGCAGTTGCAAAGGTGCATTGTTCAAATCCACCAGATCCTCTGCTGGAGAAGGAGGGACAATCTCCTCCTGTACCAGTCAGATGCAATTTGACGGTACACACACATACACCCACACATAAATAATATTTTAAAAAAAAATTTTAAAAAGACTTCTAATACAATATTCAATAGGACAGATTATAGTGGGCATCCTTGCCTAGTTCATATTCTCAAAGGGAGTCCCTTTAACCTCTCCCCATTGAGAACAATGTTGGCTCTTGGATTTGCTTATATACTTTTTTACTGTGTTGAGGAAATCTCCTTCTATTACTATTTAGTTGAGTGTTTTAGTCAGGAAAGGGTGTTGGATTTAGTCAAAGGCCCTTTCTTCATCAATTGATAGATAGTATCATGTGGTTCTTGTTCTTTGCTTTGTTAATGTGATGAATTACACTGATTGTTTTTCTTATGTTGAACCATCCTTGTATACTTGTTATGAATCCCACTTTGTCATGGTGAATTTTTTTTTAATGTATCATTTTATTCTATTGGCCACAATTCTATTCTGAATTTTTGCAGAGTATGGCTTTTAACTTTTAGATGGATCGATTCTGTGATTGGTGTGGTAGGAATGTGTGTGTTGGAGATGGTGAGGTTGGCACAGGATAGAGCAGCATTTAGGGCTCTTGTACATAAAGGGTCGCTATGAATCGCAAGTGACTCAATGGCACATAACAACAACATAGGTTTTAATAATATTCCAATATCATCTATTTAATTTCAGCTGAGTATGTTTTGATTATTACCTCTTTCATTTCTTATTCAAGTTAATTGTATTTAAACCTGTTGAATGTTGTTGTGTTGTTATGTGCTGTCGAGTCGTTTTCGACTCATAGCGACCCTATGCACAACAGCCCTAAACTCTGCTCTATCCTGTGCCAATCCCACTGCCTCCGACACACCCATCCCAATTACCCCAGTCACCGAATCAATCCATCTCATAGAGGGTCTTCCCCTCTTG
>NW_006399847.1:1663920-1667070 GCF_000299155.1 Elephantulus edwardii
GATGATACCTTTGACATCCTCCCACAACTCATCTGGTCTTCGCTCATTAGTGTTCAAGGCCTCAAACCTGTTCCTGAGATGATTCTGAAATTCATTATGGAGCTTACAGCTATAAATTGTTAACAAACTCAATCTCTTGTCCATCTACCATGGTGCAAACAATTGGCCCAGTAGTGAGAATCTTTGTGTTCTTGATGTTGAGCTTCAATCCATATTGAAGACTACAGTCCTTGATCTTCTGTAGCAAGTGCTTCAGGGTCCCCTCAGTTTCAGCAAGCAAGGTTGTGTCATCTGCATAATGTAGGCTGTTGATGAGTCTTTCTCACTCTTCATGTCACATTCCTCCTCATAAAGACCAGCTTCCCAAATTATGCATTCTGCATATAGATTGAACAAGTATGGAGACACGAAGCATCCTTGCGCATCCCTTTCCTGATTTTTAACCATGCAGTGTTTCCGTTCTCTGTTCTGACGGTTTCCTAGTCCAAGTTTCACTTAAGTACAATCAAGTTTTCTGGGATTCCCATTTTCCTCGAGGTTAGTCACAATTTTTTGTGATCCACACAGTCAAATTGCTTGCAACTCAATTTAAGACAGTGGCAATAATGTCTCTGGTGCCACAACCTCTTCTAAACCCACCTTGTACTTCTGGTAGTTCTCTATCAATGTACTGTTCTAGTAATTTCTGGATAATCTTCATTAGGATTTTGCTAGCGTGTGATATTAGTGATATTGTTCAATGCACGAGGGAGGAATGCACTATTTAGTACACTCATCACATAAGATCAAAAGGGCAAATTTTAGCCAGGGATAAAGCTCAGAAGCAAAGATAGTGAAACTTCATCTCACATACTTGGTACATGTTTTTAGGAGAGGCCAGTCCTTGGAGAAGGACATCATGCTTGGAAAGATGGAGGGTCAGTGTAAGAGAGGTGGAAAGTGACTGTAGCCAGGCTCAAGTTGTGTAGGAGTTGGTGAGGATAGCACAGGATAGAGCAGGTTGTGCTTGGGGTCTTTAGGATGGCAGCTCCTCAGAAGGGAGATCTTGCTGGAGTTATCTATAGGATATTGTACTATTAACCCAAAGATTGTTTTCTCAGGCACTTTGAATTCACCAGTGGCTCCAAGGGAGAAAGATGGGCAGTTCCTCACATTTCATTTAATACTCCTGGAAACCTGATGTTGTTGGGTAGGTAGCTAGCAGTCAGAACTACCTTAAAAGTAGCAAATGCCTGAGAAATGTCAGAAGGCAGAAGATTATAGGAAAACATGATGAACTAGGAAGTCTAAAGAGGAGGTGGGAAGTGGGTGTTACATATGGGGATTGTAATCAATGTCATAAAGCATAAAGTGGAAAAACTGTGGATTGGGAGACCAATTTGCTCTGTAAGCTTTCACAATAAATTTTTTTCCAAGCTGTATTATACTTAGTTTTGTCCTCTTTATTCACGTCACCTAGAGATTATTTTATCTACTCCTGTTTTGCAGCCAGTCTATCGTCTCTTTCTTCAGCAATTATAAGGCAGAAACCCCTTCCTTGGGGAAGAGAAGTCCATGGCGCAGGAAATCGACTCTTGTTGTCATAGGTCAGATGGAAACTCTTTTTGGTCTTGTCAAGGCTGATCACGTCCATAAAACCAGCAGGGTAGGTTCTATTGGTTCAGAACTGGCCATCAATTTTAATGAACTGCTGCATACAGATTTTTTTTAACCTCATCTCCTGTCAGGGCATTTTAAGTCAGTTTCTTAATAATTAGTGGTAGACATTCTTTCAGTTTGTGGGGACCCGTAGATGGATGAGGAGTAAATGTAAGTTTGTCCAGCATCCAATGGTTTGGAGCTGCTACATGCTTCAGATGCTTCTTGGGACCAGGAGCCATAGCTTCGCTGGGCACCGAAAGAGCCACGATCAATGTTTTAAAACAAACATGTCAGTTAATATCTTACTAAACTTTACTTCTATTAAGATTATAGCTAGAAAATCCAATGGAGTTCTACTCTCTAGCATATGATGTTGGTATGAGTAAGAATTGACTCCAGGCAACTAATAAAATACAAAATATTCACAAAACCGAATTTTTAAGAATTGGAAAGTAAGATTAAATTGACTGTTTTCAATGGTGATAGTATTTGTTATTGAATCAGGGGACTACACATTACAAGTAAGTGTATTCATTAAAAGTTACTTGTTTGTAATGATAAAGAGTAAATTCTGATGGCCTAGTGGGTAGGGAGCTGGGCTGCCAATCCCAAGGTAGACGGTTTGAATCGTCAGTTGATCAGTAGGAGAAATATGTGTAACCTCCCATGTGATTTACAGCCTCTGAAAATCTGGAGGGCCAATTATGAACCAGTTCCCACTAATGGCAGTTAAGTAGTGGGAGGAATGATGAAACTTTTTAACTGCCAGTGTACTGATGTGTTGTTTTGGATATATTATATAATGAACCCTAGTAACTCCTGGAGCCCAGGGAAAGAACTATGAACCCTGAATCCGTTCCGAGGGGTGACGATGAACGTGTGGTGACGACATCACAGAGCCTGGAGTTCTTGGGGAGCAGCTTTGTCACAGAACTATGTGGCTGGCCAGACGTAGCGCCGAGGACTGCGGGACTGACGCCTCCCACCACCACTTCCAGGACCGGGATTGCGAATGTGGCCTTCAAAAGGCTGTTAGGCGCTGAGTGTTCAAGGGCGGACCCGCATGTTTGAGGGTAAGGCGAGGTGGGCCTCTGTGGAGGAAAGCGGCTTTCTGTGGTTGACACTCGACTGCTCAAGCTGATACCCGCTCTTGTTGACCGCCGACAAAGTCGACGCCTAGGCGGTTGCCTGAAATTCCCTCCAAGACGCGAGGACGCCTCCTCGTGCGGACTGCCGGTGGCCCCGCCCCACCTGCCTGCCCTTCAAACCTCCAAGCCGCGAGGCCCCGCCCCACCTCCCTGTCCTTCAAACCTCCAAGCCGCGAGGCCCCGCCCCACCTCCCTGTCCTTCAAACCTCCAAGCCGCGAGGCCCCGCCCCGCGTGCGGACTGCCGGGTACCACGCCCCACCTCGCCATCCCCTTCCCTCCAAAACGCGAGGCTTTGCCCGGTCTTCCCGCCCCGTGCGTGGCCCGCCGCCCCGCACCCCGCGCGGCCTGCTGGGTCGCCCC
>NW_006399847.1:1667170-1709142 GCF_000299155.1 Elephantulus edwardii
AGGCCCCGCCCCGCGTGCGGACTGCCGGGTACCAGCCCCGCCTCCCCGCTCCTCTTCCCTCCAAGTCGAGAGGCCCCACCCCGTCTCCTGTTTCCCTCCAGGCAGCGAGGCCCCGCACCCCGCGCGGCCTGCTGGGTCGCCCCGCCCCGTCTCTCCGCCCCCGGAGCGCGGCGCGTCCTCCTTGCTCTGGTGCCTCACTCCTCCGCGGCGCTGAGCCAGGCAGCTGCGCTCGTTTGTGTGGGCTGCGGCGGCGTCAGGACTCGGTCGGGAGGAGCGCGCTGCGCGTCCTCGCCCTCCAGGCCACGGAAGTGACGTGCTCTCGGGCCCCAGCGCGTTTGAATCGGTTCCCGGGTGATCCTCGCGCCGCCTCTGCCGCCGAGGAGGGAGTTGCGCTCGCGCGGGCCGAGGCCTGGAGCCGCGGCGGGCGCTAGGCGGCGGGCGCTCGTTCGCTTGGCTCGCGCCTCGGCTCAGGGCACCGTAGCGGACGGCGTCCAGACCACTGTCCATTCTCCTTTTCCCCAATATGGCAGCGACGGGCAGTAGCGGGCCCGGCGGCTCCTCGTCGGGCGCCCGGGCCGCCGCCGGCGGGAGCGACGGCTCCAGGACAGTGTACTTGTTCGACCGGCGCGAAAAGGAGTCGGAGCTGGGGGAGCGGGCGCTGCAGGTCGGCGAGGGCTCGGACTACGCGGGCTTCCGCGCCAGTGTGTGTCAGGTGAGGACGTGGGCGGCCGAGGGATGTGCGGGGCGTCGGGTGGGAGGTGACGGGAGGCCCGAGTGGTACTTGCCGGCCATAAACCTGTCACCCGGGTCTCTCCCCGCGGCCTGGCCCCCGCAGCGCCGCACCCCGGCTTCTCCCTCGTTTCCGCCGAGCCGGGGAGGGCGGACAGGGCGCAGGACGCAGAGAGCGGCGGCTCACCGACTTCTCTCGCGCCCCCTGCGCGGGCCCTCCGCCCACGGCCTCGCACTTCCAGTTCAGTGGGTGTGCACTTGTGCACTTGGTCCTCCGGCGGGGACATCTACGCCTCTGCCTCTCGGCTAACTTTTCAAAAAGCGTCGAGTTCTCTCCCGAGCCGCTGGTATGAGTGTTGGCGATGGTTGCAAGTTGTGCTCCAGGTTCGTGAAATGATGTTGTAATTTCCCGGGTCGTGCTGTCAAGCGTGCGAGGCAGGGACCTTACAGAGAGACAACTGTGTGAGGCGAAGCGACGCTCGTTTTCAGCAGTAACCCTCGGGATGGCCTGCCCACGGGTCACTGTGCATCTCTAAAGAACGTGTATGCGTGCGGCGTGGTTGGCTGAAGGAAGAAATGCGTGTGTGTGGAGACCTGCTTTCAACCTTAAAGTGTTTCCTACGTGAGAAGTATTGATGCCTGAACTGCCTCGTATGTAGTATGAAGAAAGGAAGTTGTCATGTTTCACCACTTGACTAGCTTTTTAAACTCTGAGGAGCAATTCGCATCCAAGGAAAAAAGAATCTTCTTGAAACAGTTTATTTTGGTTCTGCCGCGTGTGTGGTTTTGCTTTGAGCGAGCTGATTGGTTTAGGAGTATTCAAGAGAAATGATTAAAAGTAGCAGCATCAGGGGAGTGATAGAATGAAAGAGATTCGAAAGCAAGGACTTTTGTTATGGTCACAGCTATATTTTCAGTTCTAGAGTTGTGCCTGACACTTAGTTCAAAACAGAAATGAATGAAGGTAAATGAATGAAGACCTTAATTTTTATTAACTCTGAAGTTCTTTTGCCTGAATGTGGTAGATTCTCACCTGGTTTTTTAAAAAACAGAATACAGCAATACTCATTTTTGTTCTTGTTAAATGGTTTTCTTTAAAATCATCTCACTGAAAGGTCTTTAATTGATGTTGTTGTTGTTGTGTGCCCTCGAGTCATTTGCGACTCATAGTGACCCTGTGTACAACATCCCTAAACCCTGCTCTAGCCTGTGCCAATCGCGCTGCCTCTGACACACCCATCCTGATTACCCCAGTCACTGAATCAATCCACCTCATAGAGGGTCTTCCCCCTTGCTCAGTCCCTCCATCCTCCCAAGTGTGATGTCCCTCTCCAAGGACCTGTCCCTCCTTGCAACATGCCCAAAGTATGTCAGATGAAGCCCCAGAATTCTTGCCTCCAAGGAGTAGCTTGGTTTAACCCTCTGCAGGATGAATCTTGTTTGTTTTCTTGGCAGTCCATGGTACATTCAGTACTCTTCTCCAGCACCACAGCTCAAAGGCATCAATTCTCCTTCTGACCTCCCTAGTCATTGTCCAACTCTCTGATGCATAACAAGTGATTGGGAAGACCAAAGCCTGTATCAGGCGCACCTTACTCTCCAGAGAGACACCGTTGCTCTTGAGTACTTTAGAGAGGTCATTAACAGCAGACTTTCCTATCGCAATACGTTTTTTGATTTCCTGACTGCTGGTGCCAAGAGTGTTGATTGTGGAGGCGAGCAACTGAAGCTGTGAACAATCTCAATCTCTTTGCCATCCATCCTGATGCTACCATTTGGTCCAGTGGTGAGAATCTTTGTCTTCTTGACATTGAGCCTCAGTCCATACTGAAGGCTGCAGTCCTTGACCCTCGGTTTCAGCAAGCAGGGTTGTGTAATCTGCATAACGCAGATTGTTAATAGATCTTCCACCAATCCTGATGCCACAATTCTCCTCATAGAGCCCAGCCTCCTGGATGATCTGCTCTGCATACAGGTTGAAAAGGTATGGAGACAGGATACATCCCTGGTGTACACCCTTCACTATTTTGAACCATGCAGTGTACTGACGACTGTCTCCTGGTCCAAGTATAAGTTTCACATTAGCACAATTAAATGTTCTGGGATTCCCATTCTTCCCAGAGTCAGCCACAGTTTGTTATGATCCACACAGTCAAACGCCTTTGCATAATCAATGAAACACAGATAGACATTCTTCTGGTATTCCCTGCTTTCAGCTAAGATCCATCTAACAGGTACAATATCCCTACTACAACGACCCCTTCTAAACCCAGCCTGGACTTCTGGCAATTCTCTACTGATGTGCTGCTCCAGTCGTTTTTGGATAATCTTCAGTAGAATCTTGCTTGCATGTGAAATCAATGATATTGTTCTCTAGTTTCTACACTCTGTTGGGTCACTCTTCTTTGGAATGGGAACAAATATAGATCTCTTCTAGTCATTTGGCCAAGTGGTTGTTCTCCAGATTTCTTGGCAGAGCAGAACATAAACCAGTTCAGTTACTACATACATAATTTAGAGGTGTGACATTCTTCAAGTTGTGTGGTCATTCTCACCTTCCTTTTCAAACTGCCTCTTGTATAAACTCATTGCACTGAGCTTTGGAGTTACTGTCTCCAGTTTGCTCTCATATGGGTTGTTCTTTTAAAAAGCACAATGCTCAGAGCAGACATTTACTAGTTAAGCTAAACTGTAATTAAGTTTTCAAAAATCTTTAAGATGCATTTACTGTTTAAGGTTTGTAAATTATTTCAGTGCAACAGATAGCTTTTGGAGGTCACTGGCGAGCCTCACTGGCTCTAGAAATTCTGGAATCCTTGAGAATTTGCAGTTGTGTCATGATTTCCCCCCCCCTTTTTGTCAGGATTCTATACATTATTTAATAGTAATATTCAGTGATGATAGCAGGATTTCGTTTTTTCTGGTCTTCTGGCAAAGGGGACAGCTGTTCATAGAGGCCATTAGCCACATAATCCATGCCATCTTCCTCTTCTTTACTCTTCTTTTCCTCCAAATGGATAGACACCAGTTGTACTTTGATTGCTTCAAATATTTTAGCCCTAGGCACTGTGCAGCAATCTAGGAGAAAGAACAGAAGCACCCAACACAAGATGAGGCCAATTAACTGTGCCTGAACCAGATCCCATGATGTATCTGGTTGTACCGAAGCAGCTGCTCTCTTTTGTTGTTGTGGAAAATATATCTGTAACATAACATTTGCAAATTGAACTTTTTACAAGTATACATTTATAAGTCAATTAAAGGAATCAATAATTTAACCATAACACTTGATCATTATGACAATAAACAGAAATCTAATGTTCTATAAGGAAAACCTGTACTTAGCCCAAGAGGTTGTTGTGCAGCTAGAGCAAAGGAACATTACATGCTTTAACATTAGGAAAGGTGTGCATCCTTTTTCCATACCTATTCAATCTGTATGCTGAACAAATTTAGAAGCTGGACTCTGAAGAAGAAGGTGGCATCAGGATTGGAGGAAGACTCTTCAATAACTTTGCTATGCAGGTGACACAACCTTGCTTGCTGAAAAGGAGGAGGAGTTGAAGCACTTGTTGCAGAAGAAATGCAGCCTTCAATGTGGATTACATCTCAGTGTCAGGAAAACAAAAATATTCACCACTGGGCCAATAGGCAACATCCTAATAGGTGGAGAAATGGTTGAAACTGTCAACTGTCAATGAAATCATCTTCCCTGGATCCTCAGTCAATACACTTTGTATTGACTTATCAGTCGGGACTGGGAAAATCTGTAGTCAGGGACCTCCTGAAATTATTGAAGAGCTATGATGTTAGTTTGAGGACTAAAGTGTGCCTGATTCAGACCATGAACTTTTCAGTCAGTTGATGTGCATCTGAGAGTGGTACAGTAAATAAGGATGACAGAAGAATTGATGCCTTTGCATTGTGGTGGTGGAGAAAGAGTACTGAATATCCAATGGACTGCCAAAAGAACAAACAGATATGTCTTAGAGAAAGTACAACTAGAATGCTCTTGGAGACAGAGACAATGAAACTTCTTCACACATAATTTGGTCATGATGTTAGAAGGTGCTTATGCTTGGGCAAGGATATCATACTTTGAAAGGTGAAGAAGGGTCAGTGAAGGAGAGAAAGACCCTCAACCAGATGGATTGACACAGTGACTGTTGCAGTGGACAGAGATGGTGATGATGGCACATGTTAGGCCAGGATTAGATGTGTTATTCATAGGGCTACTATGAGTCAGATTTGACAGCACCTAACAGAAGTAGTCAAGAATTGCTACAGTTATTGATAAGTGTCATTGAGTTGAATACCTTGAATTGCCATTATGAACAGCTGATTTGAAACCTGTATTGTCCTGTGCCATCCTTATAATCTCTGACACATTTTCACTCATTGCTGAAGTCACTATGTCTACCTTGCTTTCCTTTCACTGACCCTCCATCTTTTCAAATATAATGTCCCTTTCCAAGGAATAGCCTCATCAAGCTATATGTTCAAAGTACAGAAGACAAAGCTTCATCATCTTTCCCCCCAAAGAGTACTCTGGCTGTAATATATTGCAGAAGACCCCTTTAAAGTACTCAAGAACGAGAATACTATGTCCAACAACATAAACAATAAGTGTCTCTTTTTTCCTTCCTCCTGCACTGTGGACATGTAACTGACCCTCTAGCAGGTTTTCAGAGGGATATAAATGCATAGGAGATTGCCCATCTTTCTCCCATGGATTTGAACTGCGTACCTTAGGTTGCCAGTGCAACTCCTTATTACTAGGCCACCAGATAAACTTTAGTCTGTATACATTTGCATGCTCTTGACTATTTAAAAAAAAAAAGATTAGTAATACAGTATTTGCTTTTTTGCACCTGGCCTATTTTACTTCACAGTGTTTTCAGGTTCCATCTCTGTTGTGTGTATTAGGATATCATTATATTTCTGGATGAATTGATTTTTATGTACATACCACTCTTGGTCTATCTGATCAGCTGTTTGACACTGAGAAGAATGGAAGTTTCTGAGCCCTTAATTATGTTCATGCAAAACCTCCATTAGGAAGCTGTGGTGTGTGAACAGAACAAGAGAACAAGACATGATTTAAAATTAAGAAGGGAGTACATTAGGATTGTATTCTCTATATCAATCTGTATGCTGAGCAAATTATTCGAGAAGTTGGACTCTATGAAGAGGAATACAGCATCAGGATTTGAAGGAGACTCCTCAATAACCTGCATCATGCAGATGACACAACTGTGCCTGCTGAAAGTAAGGAAGACTTGAAACACTTGTTGCAGAAGATAAAGGAGTGCAGCCTTCAATATGGATTGCATCTCATTGTCAAGAAAACAAAGAGCCTTACCACTGGACCAATAGACATCGTCCATCATGATGGATAGAGAAGAGATTGAAACTGTCAGCTGATCATCTTACTTGGATTCACAGTTAATGCCCTTGGTATAGGCAGTCAGGAAACAAGAAGATGCATTGCACTAGGAAAGTCTGCAGTCAGGGACCTCACTAAATTATTGAAGAGTAATGTCATTTGAGGACTAAGGTGCGTTTGATTTAGTGGTTTTTCCGATCACTTGCTGTGTATCTGAGAGCTGGACACTGAATAAAGATGACAGAATAAAGAATTGATGCCTTTGAGCTGTGATGTTGGAGAAGAGCGTTGAAAATTTCCATGGACAATCAAAAGAACAAACAAATACATCTTGGAGAGGGTGCAGGCATAGTGTTTTGAGGCAGTTACATCCTTCAGGCATGTTGTTAGGAAGAGCTATTCCTTGGAGAGGGACATTATGCTGGGAAGAGTGGATGGTTGGTGAAGGAAATGAAGGCCCTGGACCAGGTGGATTGACATGGTGACTGCCACAATGAGGTCTAGTGTGTCATTGTGAAGATGGCACATCCTTTGCCTTGTGGCTATTATTATGTTAAAACTGTAGTGATTATTGGTGGACAAGTCTCTGAGCTTCAGTTTTCAAGACTTGTGAATATGTATTTAGTGAGTCATTGAGTAGTTTTAGTTTTTTTGTATTCATGTAAGCAGTGGAAGGCAGCTCTTGTGGCCTGGAGGGTAAGCTGTTTTGCTGCCAACCCAGTGGTAAATGGTTTAAATCCACCAGTTGTTCTCAGGGAGGAATACGGCTAAATCTGCTCCTGTGTGATTTACAGTCTCTGAAAACCCACTGGATAAGCAAGTGTATCTGTTACATACTGTTGAGTAGGAACCAAACAGTAGAGCCTCTCTAGTGGTTATATCTTGCACTCCAGAAGGTTTTCACAGAACTTAAATTGCACGCATCAGCCAGAGAGACTATGTTGCTCCTGCTAGTATGTCTAAGAATTTTTAAAAAGCAAACAAACTAAACCCCAAAAACTTCTATAAATATTTATATGTAGAGACAGTAGAACCTGAATCCACTGCTGATACTAAAAAAAAAAAACAAAACAAAAAAACAAAACCCTAAAAAACACAGCACCAGAAACAAACAAAACCCCACCTCAAACAGAACTGACTCATAGCTTACCCTCCAGTGGATCAGCTCAAACAGATAGTAAATGTTAAGTTAGAATTAAAACTGAAGGCTCGGGTATTATTCTGTTGGACTGCTCTGCTTCAAATGAAGTTTTTTTGATTTGTTTTGCTATAAGAAACAGATTTGTTCTACCTTTTAAATTTCAATTAAAAATCCAAGATGATTATTTTCCTTGATAAATGAATTTTCTCTTTTAACTCACATTTTCTGCTAGAGGAGGTGAAGAGTTAAATTGGATTAGATGAAAGAAAAGGAAAACTTAAGTTTTTATTAAAACCGCCACTCCTGTGTCACTTTATTGCACTGTAATGGTTTATATGTAACATGCTGTAAGCCTTGCTAAGAGTGTTTCATACTGATCTAAAGGATCACTGGTGGATGGATTTCAACAGAGCTTCCAAACTAAGACATTTTAGGGAAAAGGACTGCTGAGCTATGTCTGAAAAAAATTGGCCATTGACAGTCCAAGGCACAGCTGTGGAACATTGTAAAATACTGTAAAATTAGCCTCTCAGGTTGTAAGGCACTCTTAAATAAGATTGGAAGAGCTGACTCCTCAGAGTATATTGGATCTTAATGACATGGATAGAGTGAAAAGCATTCAAGACTTTCACTTGCTCATATAGCACAACTCAAGATGGGAAGGAACAGCTGCAGATGTCAGTAATCAGAAAATGGGATGTATGAAGGTAAAACTAGGAAAACCTGGAAGTAATGAAAAAAATGAAATAGAATATATAAAGATTGAGATTTTAGGCATTTATGAGCTGAAATGTACAGGTATGTCCATTCGGAATTGGTTAATGCCATCTACTCAGCTTGTGAGTGCCCTCAAGTCCACTACAAGTCTTTGTGACCCCGTGAACCTGGTCATCAGAACCTGGTCATATCTGTGCCATCCTCATGATCTCCTACATTGACCACACTGTTAAAGCTGCTCTGTCAGTCCATCTTGTTGAGAGCCTTGCTCTCTTTCCCTTACCCCTCCAACTTTCCCAGCATGGTTGTCTTTTTTTTGGTATGATAGCATACCAAAGTATGTAAGGTGAAATTTCACCATCCTTCTATGGAACAAACTACTTGTTGCTTTTCCTTCAAGATAGACTTACTTGGATATTTAATAATTTTCACCAACAACACAATTTAAAGGCATTGATGATTATTTTGCCATCCTGATTCATTATCTGGTTTTCACATGAAAATATCCTGAGTTGGATCAGGTGTACTTTCATCTTTAAACTGACATGCGTTCTCTTTAGCATTTTAGAGAGGTACTTGCCAGCAGATTTTCCCAATTCTCTACATGTTTCTTTAATTTCTTGACTGCTGCTACCATGGGTAGACCAGAAGTCATCTTGAAAACATTCAAGAACTAGATCTAATTACAGATCTGTAAGTGAAGAGATAATATATTCCTGCAAAGAAGACAAGTTAGTACAACTGTTAGTTAGATTTACATTCTATGCTATTCCTGTTCATTTATGAGGAGTCTGAACCAACTCATAGCCGAGCCTCTATTGGGTTTCTGAGGCTGTAAATCACATGGAAGGTGATTGCTCATCTTTCTCCTGTGGAGTGGCTTTTAGAGTCATACTACCAGAGCTAGCATAGCGGAGTCAGAGCTCATACCAGTTGAAATTAATTTTATTTCCATCACCTCTACCTTCCAGAGTCTGAAATTGAGAAACCATGCATTCGAAGTGTATTGATAATTATGACTGGAATACAAGGAAGGATTGGCTGTTGGGAAATAATAGCTGCATGGTAAAAAAGATGTTAGAGAAGACCAGAGATTTTGCAGCAACATAAACAATTGTACATGTTGACCTTGCTAGCTGGTAAATGCAATAATAAAAGGGTGGCATCTTTGGAAAAGACGCTGGAGAAATTAATTTGTATTCATGAAAACAAGGCCAGGGACCACTAATTGCTTCTATGAAATTCATGTGGAAACTGAGGGAAATGAAAACAAGTCCATAAGAGCCAAAATACTCCTATAAATATATCCCACCTAAATTTAGAGAACATTATAAGAATAGGTAGACAACATATGCTAAGAAACAAAAGGTAAATTTAAAAATACAGGAAAGAAAAAACTAAAATAGGTGTCAGAAGAGACAGTAAATTTGCTCTTGAAGTTCAAAGAATTAAAATGAATAGAACAAATTATGCTGTAAAAGAGTTCAACAGAAGGTTTTAAAAGATAGCTTGAGAAAAAGTGTTAGTAATGAACTCTTCAGAGATAGGTAGTTAGAGAACCATAAGACTGAAGAACTAATTTAAGTCTCAGGTTGCAATATTGAAGGATTCTGTGAATAAAACACTGAACAATTCATGTCGCATAAAAAGAAGAATATACAAAGTCATCATACCAAAAAAAAAAAAATTGGTCAGTGTTCACCACTTCAGGAGGTGTAGCATCTGATTAAGAAGCAGTGGTACTCATGAAACAAGTCCAGGCTGCTGAAAGTCATTGGCAGAAACCAGGAATGAATGGAATTCCAGTTGAGATACTTCAGCAAACAGATACAGTACTGAAAACACTGTTTATTCCAAGAAATTTGGAAGATGGTTTCTGCCTAAGTCGAAAAGATCTTTATTTGTGTACATTCTCAATAAAGATGGTATAGCAGAATAAGAAAGTTATTGGTTAATAGCTTGGATATCACACGCAAAGAAAATTTTATTGAAAATAAGTTTTAAAACTGTTGCAAAGTATGTTGATAGGAACTACCAGATATTCAAACTGTTCAACAGAAAACATTTAACAAGGAATATCACTTGATGGCAGATGGATCTTGACTGAAAGCAGAAAATATCAGAAAGTTGTATGTTGTGTTTATTGACTGTGCAAAGGCATTCAACTGTGTAAATCATAACAAATTATTAGATAACATTAAAAATAATAGGAATTCTTGGGGGAGCTCTGGTGGCCTAGTGGCAAGAAGCTGTGCTGCAATCCTGAATGTGTGCCGTTCGAATCCACCAGATTAGATGCACCAGATGCACAGCTGAAGAAGGATGGGCAGTCTCCTCCTTTGTCAGTCAGATCTGACTCGATGGCACACAACAAGGAAAAAAAGGAAAAAATAATAGGAATTCCAGAAAACTGGTTATATAGAACCTGTACACAGACCAAGAGGAGGCCATCTTTAAAACAAAACAAAGGACTATTACTTGGTTTGAAGTCAGTTAAGGTATGTGTCAGGATTGTTTCCTTTCATCATACCTTATCTGTCCATATCAGAACTGTGACTTTGGAGAATAGTGCTGAATGTCCAAAAGAAAAAAGGACTAGAATGCTCCTTGGAGGCAAAAATGAAACTTTGTCTCAGATACTCTGGTTATGTTGCTGGGAGAGATTATTCCTTGGCGAGAGAAGGACGTCATGCTTGGGAAGGTGGAGGGTTGATGAAGGTGAAGGGGAAGAATACCCTCAACCAGGTGGATTGACACTGTGACTGCAATCATTGGCTTGAATGTGTCAGATTGTGAGGATGGCACAGGATAGAACAAGGTTCAGATCTATTGTTCATAGGGTTGCTATGAGTTATACTTGAGTCATCGGCATCTAACAGCAACAGTCTGTATAGTGTGCAAATAATTTGAGACATAGGACTATCAGGATTGGAGTAATAACCTGCAATGTACAGATGACACAGTCTTCGGTATGGATTACACTGTAATACTAAGCTGTAACTCTTTAACAGCTAGACAATATATAACATTAATTGAAAAAAAGATAGATGTCACAAATTGCATTTAGCTTGGATCCCCAGTCAGCACCCATGGAAGAAGCAGTGAAGTCAGAAGGTATTGCATTGGGCATATCTGCGACAGGGACTTCTTTTAAGTTTTCAGTTGCATGATTTGCATGTGAAACTTGTACAGTAAATGAAGAAGACTGAAGGCACCTAAGGATAATTTATAAAAGAAATTTTCCTGCAAGACCACCACAGCATTGTAACAATGTGGCAAAAGTCACATATACTAACTGACCAAATAGCATTTTAAAAACATAATGGGGGAAACATAGGAACAGAATCATAATGGACTTTAATTAGAAACTATTGGAAAAGAAATGTTAATACGATAAATGTCTACTTAGTATAACAGATTTGAGAAATTTAAAATACCTAAATACTTCATGAACACTGTCACCAATTATTAAACTACTTCCTTTTCTTTCAGCAGAGTAGAAAATAGCTAATTTCTTCTTAAAAGTTAGGTTTTATCTTGTCTTTTGATTTGGGGTGGCCCATGTCATGTGTTTCATTTTTCATTAGGATTCTTTTCATGCCAAACTAGAATAAATTGTGAATAAAATATTCAATCTCATTTTAAGTTACTAAATTCATATTTAATGAAAAAAGAATCTCCTTTCAAAAAGATCATTCAATTATTCCCCTCAATTTGTATAACCTTGACGTATATACAGTTGTCTGTATATGAAAAACTGAATTAAGTCTAGGAAGTACTGAAATTTATTGTAGGAAGTGTTAATTAAATATAGGAAGTAGTGAAACTGTAATTGTAATACAGATTTACCTGATTCCGTAGTTGGTGGGTTTGTTTGTGTATCTTGCATGCACATTTTAACTCCCTACATTCTTTACTAAAGTGTTCATTTTCCTTGTAGAGGAAGATGCAGAATATTTTTTAAGCCATTTGCTAAATTTAAAGTTTTTGTAGCAACAGAAAATATTAACCCAAGAAGACCCTTGATGAGATGGATTGATTCAATGACTGGGGTAATGGGGGTAGGTGTGTCAGAGACAGTAAGATTGGCACAGGATAGAGCAAGTTTTAGGGTTTTTGTACATAGGATCACTATGAGTCACAGACGACTCAATGGCACATACATAACAACACCACCACCAGTATCTCTCAAAACTGAAGATTTGTTTTTTGAAGAATGCTCACATTGTTGAAAGGGGAGCTTTCATAAAAAGAAGGCAATGGAAAAGAAAATATAGAAACAGCCTCTGTTGCTGTTGCCATTGAGTTAATTCCAACTCATTAAGACTGTAGGTCAGAGTGGAACTGTTCTATAGTTTCCTGGCTTGTAGGCTTAATCTTTTACAGGTGTAGATGACAAAGTCTTTTCTCCCCTGGTGTAGATGATGGTTTTGAAATGCTTATCTTTCTTTCAGTTAGTAGCTGAATGTTTCAGTTATTGCGATGAATGACTGCCAGAGAAACTGTTGTTGTGAGTGCTGTTGAGTATGACATATAGCAGGCCTATGAACAGCATATCTGAACCCTGTCCTATCTTGTCCCATCTTCATTATCTCTGACATATTTGACCTCAGTCCTGCAGTCACTAGATCAGTCCATCTCATTGGAAGGTTGCCTTCTCTTTCTCTGACCCCCTGCCTTTCCATGTATGATGTTCTTCTCCATATAGTAGCCCCTCCTAACAATATGCTCAAAGTATGTAAGCTGAATCTTCGTTATCTTTGCCTCCAAGGAACACTCTGGCTGTGCTTTGTCCAAGTCTTAACCTGTTTTTCACTTTGACAAAAGACCATGGAATAGTCAATACTGTTTTCCAGTACCACAACTCAAAGGCAATCATTCTTCTTTTCTTATCTTTACTGATATATGCAATGTACCATTCCCCTATTTTATTTAATCCTCTTTAGGGAGCTCTGTTGGCCTAGAGGTAAGGAGTTGCATGCCAACCCAAAGGCAGTGTGCAAGTCCACTAGCTGCTCTGCAGGAGAAAGATGAGTAGTCTCTGAAAACAGTTTCTGAAAACTCACTGATGTGTCATTTGGTTCTGACTGTACAGAATACAGAACCTAAAAACATCAACTACAATTTTATGTAAATTTTTTAACAATGTTGTTGTTGTTATGTGCCATCGAGTCGCGACTCATAGCGACCCCTTGTACAAGAGCCCTAAACGCCATTCTATCCTGTGCCAACCTTGCCGTCTAAAACACACTCATTCCCACCACTCCACTCATAGAATCAATCCATCTTATCAAGTGTCTTCCTCTCCTGCACCATCCCTCCACTCTCCCAAGCAGGATGTCCCTCTCCAAGGACCAGTCAGTCCCTCCTTGCAACATGCCCAAAGTATGTTAGACAAAGCTTCAGAATCCTTGACTCCAAGGAGCATTCTGGCTTCACCCTCTCTAGGACAAACCTGTTTATTCTCCTAGCAGTCCATGGTATATTCAACACTCTTCTTCAGCACCACAGCTCAAAGGCATCAATTCTCTTTCTGTCATCCGTATTTACTGTCCAACTCTCTGATGCATAGCACGTAATTGCAAAGACTATATCCTGGATCAGGCACACCTTAGTCTCCAGCCTGATGTCATTGCTCTTCAGTGCTCTTGAGAGGTCTCTCACAGCTGACTTTCCCAATGCAATTTGTCTCCTGATTTCCTGGCTGCTGTTACCAAGAGTGTTGACTGTGGAGCCAAGTAAACTAGCACTGTTAACTATCTCAGTCTCTTCAACATCCATACTGATGCTGCCAATTGGCCCAGTGGTGAGAATCTTTGTTTTCTTGATGTTGAGCTTCAATCCATATTGAAGACTGCAGTCCTTGACCTTCTGCAGCAAGCGCTTCAGGTCCTCCTCAGTTTCAGCAAGCAGAGTTGTGTCATCCGCATAATTCAGGTTGTTGATGGGTCTTCCACCAATCCTGATGCCACATTCCTCCTCATACAGTCCAGCATTTTGGATGATCTGTTCTGCAATAGAAATATATATATTTTTTAAATATAAAATTTATTATTGATGTACATAATGAGCAAGGAAATATCACAGCAAGTTAACAATTTTCAAAAACTATTAACAATATCAGGAAGAATAATATTTTAATAAATATTCCATTTGATACACCTCTGTAATGTTTTCCCTTGATTTTTTGCTATGAAATCTTTAAACGCTTCTTCATTTAATAAGCATTTTGTAATATTATTTTCCATAAAGAGAATACAAAGATTAAGCCATATTTCCTCTAACATTTATTGGCTGAAATTTCTTTTAGAAGTATATTTTCTTACAGCCTACAAGGCTAGAAGCCGAAGTTCTGTATAATGACTCTAGGGAAAGTCCTTCCCATAAGCATGTGTAGCCCAGCCTCCTCTGGAGACCTCCATGTGTTTTTAGCCTTCCCCAGTGTCATCTCATCAGGGCCTGGGTTCAAAAAGAGTGGTGCTACCCCTGGAGATGATTTCATGGGTGTATTAAGGTTCATGGTCTTCCCCCTGTCCCAAATTTGAGAATTTTTCTGTTTTCTTTTTATGTGCTGTCTTTGCTTTTTTAATGTGATGTTTTTATACTTTGTTACCCTACTGTGACACTAGTTACACCATTAAGAAAATGCCTCTTGAGGACAGGAGCCATCTATAGCAGGGAAATAATTCTTATTTTTTTAGAAAGTATTTGGTAGCTTTTATGTAAATCACTTTTGTGGATTAAATTGTCTCCCCAAAATAGGTGTTGAAAAATCTTGGTTGCTATAACAAAAAACAAACTGATGCCCCTGAGTAAATTTAGCGTTGTGGAGACCATGGTAGGACTATCCAGAAAGCTTCCTATATGGTATGTAAATGTTTACTATACCAGATTGTGGAGTCTTTTGGAATGGCAGGTAATTTAAACCATAGGCCTTTTGGTTGTCATGCAAGCACTTAACTACTGTGCCACCAGGATCCTTCTAGATTTTAGAGTTACTGAAAGGTCTAATCAAGAATGAGGAGATAAGAGGCTCTTTTAGGTAGACTGTTTATTAGAAAGGAAAGGCCCCCAAAGGGCCCACAAGGGAGAAATGGCTGTAGTTGACATTCCAAGTCTCTGTCCTCTTGAGGGGATGAAAGTGGCAGGATGCTAATCTTTACATGGTCATCGTTTGTCTCGGGGAGATGTAGGGCTTTGGGGGAACTGACCCATCTAGGTGGGGTTATGGAAATCAGATGTGTGCACATCTAGTCCTTCAGTACAAGCTGCATTGTGCAGTCTTGAGGCCTATGAGCACCACTGATTATGGATGGATGGTGTACATGCAGATGCAGTCTCCAGGTGCCAGTTTGAGCACTGTGCTAGCAAAAGGCATGGTGCCACCACAGCTTCTAAAGGAAGAGCATCTTGCAGTTGAAGGATGGTGGACTGCACATGCTTAAGGGATCATCTATGCAGATTCTGCCTGAAAAGCAACTTAAGAAGAACTGTATGCTGATTGTAGTGTAGGGTCTCTTTTATTAGGGGAAAACATTTGTCTTGTAGTTTTCTGACCTAACACCAGACTCTCCTGAGATTGGGCTCTGGCTGCCCTGTCTCTGTCTCATAACAACTTTGTTGTTGTTGTGTGCCATCAAGTCAGAACTGACCCATAGCTGACCCTCTGGCAGGTTTTCAGAGGCAGTTAATAGCAAGGGAGGAGATTGCCCATCGCCACTCACCCGCCCCCCGCCACCCCCCAGCAGTTGGTGACCTCAAACTGCATGCCTTCAGGATTGCAGCCCATCTCCTTGCCACTGTAACCACTTTGTTGTTGTTGTTATGTGCCGTGCGACTCATAGCGACCCTATGTACAACAGCCCTAAACTCTGCTCTGTCCTGTGCCAATCTCACTGTCCCTGACACTCCCATCCTGATTATCCCAGTCACTGAATCAATCTACCTCATAGAGGGCTTCCTCTCCTGCGCTGTCCCTCCACCCTCCCAAGCATGATGTCCTTCTCCAAGGACCTGTCTCTCCTTACAACATATCCAAAGTATGTTAGACGGAGCCTCCGAATCCTTGCCACCAAGGAGCCACCCGGTTTAACCCTTTCCAGGATGAATCTGTTTGGATAAAATCACACCTGGAAATAGAAGGTTCTATGTTTAAAGTGATAAGGTCTGATCAGTTGTTGTTGCTGTTAGGTGCTTTCGGGTCAGCTTGTCCTGAATCATTATCACAATCTCTTCCATGTTCAGCCCATTGCTTCAGCCACTCAGTGTGCCCTTCCCTTTAGGTGAGAGCCCCTCTTGACAACAAGCCCAAAGGGCTTGAGATGAAATGTAATCGTCCTTGCCTCTAAGGAGCACCCCAGGTGCTCCTTAAATCAGTGTAGATTACTTTTAAAGCCATTTACTTAAAAAAAAAATTTATATATATATATATATATGTATGTGTGTGTGTGTGTGTATATATATATATATATATATATGTATGTATGTATGTATGTTTTGGCATAGAAGTAAAAAGCACAGACTGGAAGATATGTCACATAAATAAATTTCTGTTTGTTAAAGCCACCTCTTTGTGCTATTTCTGTTCCTACATTACTGAGATACCTACACAACTGGTTAAGTCTGTTGCTAGGGAATTGATTCCATTTCATGGTGGCCCCAGAACATCAGAGGAGCACTGGGCGCCATAGGGCTGATTTTTCAGAAGTAGATCTCTAGACCTCTTTTTTGCTTTAACCAACATAATTTATTTCTGTGACAGTTTACTGTTGTGTACAGTTGATTTGGAAGCAACTCATAGCTAACCCTCCAGCAGGTTTTCAGAGGCCTAAATTGCATGGGAGGAGACTGCACATCTTTCTCCCGTAGAGCAGCTATTGGATTCAGACTGCATGCTTTTGGGTTGGCAGCTCAGCTCCTTACCACTAGGCCACCGGAGCTCCCTATGACAATTTGTTGTTGAGTTCTGTAGAGTTGGAACCAATCCATAGCTGACCCTACAGTTGGTTTTCAGAGGCAGTTAATTGCCAGGAAGGAGATTACCCATCCTTCTTCTGTGCAGTGGCTGGTGACCTCGAACCACATGCCTTTGGGACTGCAAGGCAGTGTCTTGCCACTAGGAGTTTAGGAGGCCAAAAGTTGAATTCAGGGTGGCTTTCACTCTCTGTTGGTCCTGGAGGAAATTCCTTCTCTTCTTTCAGCATCTGTAGGCTTAGCTTTTTTTTTTTAAAGCTTTTCTTGTTCGAACAAAACATGTTTTGAAAGCACACTTTCCCTGCATCAAAGAGCTTCACTGTGCAGGGACCTTGAGAATAAAGAATGTGTTCCACTCCTGGTTCATCTTTGTTGGTGATATTGAGGTCCCTTCATCAGACCCTTCTTGTAAGGCACTGCTGGATGGAGTTGATATAAGGTCATCTATTAGTTAGGAGTGGACATTGTTACTTATTTCACCTAGGGACTTCTCTTCCTGAACCAAATCAGACCCACCACCACCAAGTTTGAACTGCTGACCTTTATGTTAGATGCCCAGCCACATGTTGTGCTATTAGGGCCCCTTTGATGCATGATTATTATTGTTGTTGGGTGCCATTGAGTTGAGCATGACTCATAACAACATGTTATTTTGGGTAATACAAACTATTTCAACTAGTAACCACCACTTTTGTAGAAATACCTCTCTCAAATATTTGTTAGGTGCTATTAAGTTAACTGCATCTCATAGCAACCCTGTGAACAACAGATGTCCACCTGGCCGTATCTTGTGCCATCCTCACCATTTCTGATATACTTGAGCCCATTTCTTTCAGTCAAGGTGTCATTCCATTTTGTTGAAGATCTTCCTCTCCTGCAGTGACCCTCCAAGCCTCTATGGCCTTCTTCTCCAAGGACTAGCCCCCTCTAAGAACATGTCCAAGTATATGAAACAAAGCTTCTCTAAAGTTGTTGTTAAGTGCTGTCGAGTTGTAGGCGACTCAGAGTGACCCTCTGAACAAAAGTTGTGGACACTTGTATAACTTTAATTGTCTCTCCAAGTTCATAGAGTTTCCGGAGCAAGCTATTTTGGAGGTGGATGCCATTCCTGTTTCCAAGCTTGTTTTAATCAGGGAGCTCCACCAAACACTGTCCACCATGGGTAACCATTCTCACATTTGACACATCAATGTCCTAGTGTTCAGCTTCACATCAACCACGAGTTACCTCTGTACAACACATGGACAGACCACAGACCACAGCAGTACTACCTAGAAGAATGTTTCACCAAAAACAATTAAAGACAGGCCTGAGGGCCTGTGGCCCTTGGGCCCTCGGGCCCTACAGGATTTTAAGCTACCTCCTCGAACAGGCTCCACAGGTCCTTACTTACCCTTAGTCTAAGGCTCAGGGCCACCCACCTACTTTTGAAGGGCAGAAAGAACAGTAACACACAACAAAAGGGAACCCAGAAACTTACATTGCCTGATTGCCACCAAGATGAGCCGCCATTGAGACACCAACCCACCCTTCAGTTAGCCAGCCGACTTCCAGAGAGGAGGGAGACTCCAATCCCCAAGCCTCGTGAAGGATTTTAAACTACTACCTGGAGCAGGCTTCGTGGGCTCCACCCTAATTGAACTTGATCCATGGAGGAAATTTGAAATATTTAGAAGATCTTATGGATTGCAAGTTGATTCTCTCTCATTGCTGTCCAATAGGAATAATCTCATAACTGACCTTCTTTGTGGGTTTTCACAGGTTGTAAATCACATGGGAGGAGATTGCCCATTTTTCTCCTGTGAAGCATCTGATAGATTCAAACCAGTCTCCTTTGGGTTGGCAGAGAAATTCTCTTAACCTCTAAGCCACTAAAGGTCCCTTTGTTGGCTAGCCCTTCTTAAATATTTATTAAAACCAGCATTTGGGGAAAGCTGAGTAGCAAGCAGTCATTTGGAAGCTGACCTCAAGACATAACAAAGACGTTTTGTATTCTTCGTTAAGATTATATTAACACACTTTAAAAATAAAAAAAAAGTTCACATTTTCTTGTGAAAAAAAAAAGCCTCGTTAAGACTCTTAAGCAGAACAGAATATTGTACTGCTTTCATGCATAAGAAAGAGGAACTCTGGCTCATGGTCAGGTTTTCTCAAATATATGAAAGACTTCATTCACTGTTCTGTCAACTAACAGAGTTTCAGACTAATAACATATTTAAGGGTACTACTTGAATAATAAGTAATAATAAGAAATAGTCAATCCATATTTGAATTATCAAAGCTCCAAAAATTCTTAAATAGGAATTGCAAAAGTTTCATATATGGCTATAATTGAAAGGGAAAAAGATTGCTTATGTATTTTAATAGAATAAAATAAAATAGATTTATGGAGAATATATATGGAATAATTCAGTATAAACACCTCCAGATGTAGGTACACATTCATTTTGGCACATGTTTTCATTAACTACAAAACATTTTTAGGTTCTACAGGAGGTATAGGGAGGCTTGGTCTTATATTGTAAGAGGAATAGTCATTTGTAATGGATTAAAGGGAATTATTCTCACTGTTATTTAAAAAAACAATTAAAATTTGCAAGGTATCTGTGTCTGATAAGTGAGTAGTATTTTATCTCAGTCAGTTTATGTCCAAGGTTGCTTCCCCCACCCCCCTATATAAAATTAACCAGGATTTGAGTATCTTTATATTTCAAGTATGCCAAATTGTTTCACTACTGACAATTGATCCCATTTTCCCATTGTTATGTGCCAGGGAGTCTACTGAGACTCATAGGACCCTATGCACGATAGCTTTCAACCCTGCTGTACCTAGAGCCAGTCTCACCATCTTTCACACATCTACCCATATCACCCATTTTACTTCAGTCAGTTTTATTTGGGGGTCTTTTCCATCTGTGCTGTCCCTCCACCCTTCCAAACATAATAACTTTCTTCAACAACTGGTCCCTCTTGGCACCATGCCCAAAGTATGTGAGTCAGAGCCTCAAAATTCTTGCCTCCAAAAGGCTGCTTGGTTTCACTCTCTCCAGGACAGAGCTATTTGTTCTCTTGGCAGTCCGTGGCAACATATGTTCAGAACGCTTCTCCAGCACCACAACTCAAAGGCATAGATTTTTCTGTCATGTTTGGTCATTGTTCAGCTCTCTGATGCATGGCAAGTAGCTGTCAAGACTGTGACCTAGATTAAGCATACCTTAGTCTCTAGATTGACATCATTACTCTTTAATACTCTAGAGAGGTCCCTGATAGCATCTACAGGAAAATGTATTTCATGAAACAAAAGATTATAGTTAGATTTATGCAACAGAAATAATCAAGAAAATCCACAAAGCACAAAATTGACATCTTATTTTTCCTAGAAAAATAAATGTTTTATATAAATGTCAAATGTATGCTAATTGATTATAATAAACTACTGATACAGCCCATGGTCTCTGCAGTTACTTGCTATGCATCAGAGAGCTGTACAATGACTAGGGATGATAGAAGGAGACTTGATGCCTTTGAGCTTTGGTGCTGGAGAAAGAATATTGACTATACCATGGATTGCTAGGAGAACAAAGTTCTTCCTGGACAAGGTGAAGCGAGGCTACTCCTTGGAGGTATGGATTCTGAAGCTTTGTCTGACATACTTTGGGCATGTTGCAAGGCAGCAGTTTGTTGGAGAGGGACATCATGCTTGGGAGGGTAGAGGGACAGCACAGGAGAGGTAGACCCTCAGTGAGATGGATTGATTCAGTCACTGTGCTAATGTCAGAGACAATGAGATTGGCAAGGGATAGAGCAGGGTTTAGGGGCTGTTGTACATAGGGTGCTGTGAGTCAAAGGCAACTCAGTGGCACATAACAACAACCAGTATTTTTGTATTCTTAGCAAATTGAGTATTGAATTTCCTTCCTTTATGTAATAGTTGATTTTATTCTTCTTACTTTCAATAGACACTTGGCATTTCCCCTGAAGAAAAATTTGTTATTACAACAACAAGTAGGAAAGAAATTACCTGTGATAATTTTGGTAAGTACAAATGAATTAGCACTTCTTTGTTATGTCCTAGTGATAGGGAAGTAAATGTTTTACAACATGCACATATATAGAAACTGTCCATAGTTTTGGTTACTTTTTTTAGGACAGAGAAATAAACTTGTTAAAGTTGCACTCTTGTTCAAAGCTCCTATACTTCCAGCAAGATTATGGGTCAGTAGTTGATACCATTTTTGGTTATGGAAGATGAGTGCTTTGCCTGTTGTGTGCAGGCTCTCTTGAATTGTCAGGAAACTCTGAACCTACTTGAATTCTTCCTTTTTTTTTTTTTTTTTAAGGGGGGTGCTAAAAAATCCTGTCAGTTTTTCATGCCTGTTTTCTTTTAAATTTCACCATTCTGTCCCAAATCTTTGTATGCTTTACTGTGATATTTCAGTTTTAGAATTGAAAGTTCACACCTTAAGAGAATGAGTCATTTGGCCTCAGGGCTCAGGAATACTAAAACCAATTAACATACCATAGTCCACAGAGGCAGCATTCTAGATCAGACTTTGTTGAGTAGCAGCAACTCCTTCAAAGTTGGTGAACAGCAACCTAAGACTCAGGAACAAAGAAGAGAAGAAAAAAAAGAAAAGGGCATATTGAAACAGTGTGGAGGATCAAGAGTGAATCTTGTCAACTCCAGCTCCCACAACCCTGAGACTAGAAAAACTAGACGGTGCCCAGCTTCCGCTAGTGACTGTTCTGAAAGGAATACTACTAGAGGGTTCTGGAATGAATAGGAGAAAATTGTGGAACAGAACTCAAAATGATAATTACTGGTGTAATAGAAACTGGTAGAACCCTCTCCACAGCAGCTCTTAGACATCCTTCAAGCATAAAACAGAACTTACCACAGACCTCCTTCAAGCATAAAACAGGACTTACCACCTGCCACTGAACTGGACTCTTAACTTTAGCTAGCCCTTGGAAGTGAAAAACACAGAGGTACACACTCCTTAAAACAATTAGCATATTAGATCAAGAGTTCAGTATTTGCCTAGGATAAAGCTTAGAAGGTTAGAAGTGTTAGAAAGAAGATGAATGGAAATGCTAAGCAATAAGGAAGTGAGTGAGAAGAGTTAAGTTACATGGCGGTGAGGTTTATAATTCATGTCACAAAACAAAATGTGCATGAATTACTGAATAGAAAAGTTTTCTTTGTGAACCTTCACTCAAGTAAGTTTTGGCTCTTTTTGTTTTTTACTTTTTAAAAATACTGAGAATAACTGTTTCATTTGAATATGTTTGGGCCTGTTTTTTGATATTCTTAGCAAAACACAACTGAATTTGAATTTTTTGTTTTGAGATTTTCCTATGCCATCTTGAAACATATTTCATAAGTACACTTTTCAAATTAAAAGTTTGTTGAGTTTTTGATGGTAACCTAACACTTGGGATTTTACCTCTTGATTACAGAAGAAACTGTTAAAGATGGAGTCACTCTGTACCTGCTGCAGTCAGTCAATCAGTTATTACTGTCAGCCACTAAAGAGCGCATTGACTTTCTACCTCACTATGACACACTGGTGAAAAGTGGCATGTATGAATACTATGCCAGTGAAGGACAAAATCCTTTGCGTAAGTATTTCATCTGTATTAATTTTTATAACCTATTGCTTTCTATTCTCTAGTCTTAAGTATTCTTCTTTCACTTTTTTTTAAAAAAATTCTTCATTACTGTCTTATCTCCTTAAGTCATCTTACTTTGTGGTGAAGATACCTGTACTTTGATGCTTGCCTGTTATTATATTATTGTTCTTATGTGCCGTTGAGTCGTCTCCAACTCATAGTGACCCTAAGTGTAACAGCTCTGAACCCTGCTCTATGCTGAGCCAGTTTCATCATCTCTGACACACCTACCATTATCCCAGTCCTTTACTAGAATTTATTCTTGTCGACTAATAAAAGGTCTCGTGGCTGCATACCTTTTTATCTCACATACACTCCCCCTCACCTGATTTATTCCTCTGACATCATGTAAACGTCTCTCAAATTGAGACAGTTTTTGCTTTACCATGTAGGTGAGCTATGTAAATCAGTTATGCTCCTGTCTCTGTTTCTTTATCATTTCATCCTAGCGTTACTGCTTGTCTAGTTACTGCTCGGCTAACTTTGGACTGTGTACTAGATCTTTACAAATGAGTCATTTTACTCTCTTTGGACCTTGTACACATGTTTAACACTGCTTAGCTGTTGATTACATTGTTGTTAGGTACCATTGAGTCTCTTCAGCTCATAATGACGTTACGTATGACAGATGGAAACCTTGCTGGATTCTGGGTCATCCTTGTAATTTCTGCTGTGCTTAAGCCCTTTGTTGTAGTCACTCTGACATCCATCTAGTGGAGAGTTTCCTGCTCCTCCGCCTTTCTAAGCATTGTGTCCTTTCTGATGATAGACATTTGTCAAAAGTATTGGTCCATCTGACAGTACTTCTAAGGAGACTCTTGCTGCACTCTTCCAGTATAAATTTTGTTTGTTCTTTAGATAGGCCATGTTATTTTTCACCAACATCACAATTTAAAGGCATCAGTTCTTCAGTCTTCCTTTTCTTTGTCCAGCATTCACATGCATGTGTAACTGTTGAAAAATACCATGGTTTTGTCAGGCATACTGTAAACTTTAAAAGGACATTATTGCTCTTGAACACTATATAAAGGGGTTCTTGACAGCAGTTTTGCCTAATGTAAATAGCTTTTTGGTTTCTTAACTGATGGCTTCCATGGTTGTTGATTGTGAATCCAAAGGAAAAAAGTCTTCAACAGCTTCAGTCGTCTATCATAATGCCTATGATGATTTTCAAGTCATCAGTAAGAGCTTCAAGTTGTCTTCTCTTCCTTGGAGAAAGGATGTGTTACCTGTATATTAACCATTGTTGATGAGTCTTCTCCAATAATGAGGCCACATTCTTCTTCATATAGTCTAGCTTCTCAGATAATTAGCTCCACGTTCAGATTGAATAGGTGTCAATAAAAGATACATTCTAGACATGTACCTTTCGTGATTTCAGGTCATGCATTATCCCTTTGCTCTGTTTGAACTTGGTTTTATTACTACTTATAATTTATAGGAAATTAGAAAGCAAAAAGAACATTAAAAATATCCCTTTCTCTACCATCCACATAACTACCACTGACACTTTTTTCCTTTTCTCTTCAGGCTTTTTGTTGGTTGGTTGTAAACACATATAGTTTTATACTCTGTACTTTTTAGCTTAAACGTGAAGTAAACATCTTTCCATGTCAGTATATACTTGTGTTTAGTTGTATTTAAGTAGCATAATTTATTTGAGCAGTGATCTTAAATTGTTTGATGGTTAGGTGGTTTTTGATAATGTTATTGTTACAAATTAATGAATATTCTTAAATTGAATCTGTGCACATCTTTAATTATTACTACTACTTTTACTACAGTCTGTATTAAGGCACTGTGCCAACTGTATTATGAACATTATCTCATTTAATTCTATTTGATAGGTAATGTTATTGACCCTGTTTTGCAGAAGAAACTGATGCTAATAATTGTTTTAAAAATTTTTATTTTATATTGGTTTGCTGACAAAGTTTGTATACATCATGTTTCACACTATTCTTCATCTATATTGTGTTTCATACATTCCCATTCATTATGTTTTATAAAATAAATCACCATTGGATTATGCCCACCATTAATTATCCTGTCTTTCCAGGTCAGTGCCAGACAATTTCCTTTACCCTCCTCTTCCCCACCAAATTGTGTAACTCTGTGATGTCACCCTTTTTCTAAGTAGCTTGCTAATGGCTGCACTGACAATAACCCATGTAGCAGTATATTTAATACTGGCAAGTATATTTTTTATCTCCCACATTGCTCTTTTTGTACAAATTTCCTCCCATCGTAAAAATCTTACTATCTCACTCATCCTCAACAGTTTGTCTACTTATTTTCCATTGTTGTAAAACAAAACTCAGAAGAATATACTATGTTTGCTTGCTATCTGTAGTACTTCTGTTTGTCCTCTTTCCTCCTACTTGCTGTGAATTGGTGTTTACTTCAGTCACTTCTGTGCTTTTAAAATGTCACCAGCCACTAACTGCAGTAATCTATTTTCAGTTCTCATTTTACTTCTGGCATCATTTGATATACTTTGTCACTTGACTTTTGAGAGACCATAATGCTTTTGATTTTCCTCTTACTTCACTGTTCCTTCAAGGTTATAAAGTGCACAAGAGGAGATTCTCTGAATTGCTCATGGATTTGAACTGCCACAGAGGGGTGGCCTTTGATTTAGCATCTCAGCTCCTTAGGAACTGAACTACAAGGGCTCAGTGAATTGCATAGTGGTCTCTTAACTGGTTTTTCTCTCCTGCAGCCTGTGCCTGCATGGGGCAATACTAACATTCATCTAACTCTTTTGACATTTTCAGAACTCTTCAGTTCTGCTCATTTTTCCTGTGTGATTAAGTCTTTTTCTCCCACTTCTTTTAGTGTCCTCCCTCCATTTTTTAGAATATTAACCACATATCTGATTGGTTGTAGCTCTGTTTCCACCATTTTATAAACACATCTACTCTTAAGTGTTATGAGAAAGTGTTTGCTGGAGTGCCACTTTGAGAGTTAATTCACAGCTTTAGTGGGATTAAACGTCAGTGGATGTAGGTGAAATTAGAAAGAGAATACAGCAGTAAGTTTGAATAGTGACCTTGAAGAAAGGAACACGGTAGTTAATGGTGCAGAGTTGGTGAAAAACGGAATAGAGTGTTTGTGTTGTAGGAGAATGTTGTTGTTGTTAAGTATTGTCAAGTTGTGGACTACTCATAGCGACCCTGTGAATGAAAGACCTGAAATGAACACTTGTATAACTTTCATCATTTCTCAAAGTTCATAGAGTTTCTGGAGGCAAGCTGTTTTGGAGGTGGATGCCACTCCTGCGTCCAAGCTTGTTTTAATCATGGAGCTCCACCAAACACTGTCCACTGTGGGTAACCATTATCGCATTTGACACATCAGTGTCACAGTGTTTTAACATCACAGCAACCATGAGTTACCTCCATACAGTAAATGCACAGACCACTGCTTTACCACTTAGAAGAATGTTTCACCAAAACCAATTAAAACCAGGCCTGAGGGTCACAGATTAAAATCACCCACCTTTGACTTGGTGGCATAACTTTCTGTCCACCAAGCCCACAGAGCTCTCTATGTTGTTGTTGTTGTTGTCATTAAGTGCTATCGAGTCGTAGATAATTCATAGCAACTCTATGAATGAAAGACCTGAACAATTGTATAACTTTCATCGTTTCTCCAAATTCATAGTGTTTCTGAAGGCAAGTTATTTTGGAAGTGAATGCCACTCATAAGTGTCAGTTATACATTTTAGTCATGTTCTGACATTTGTCAGGTTCCTATTAGTTGTAAGAATATATCTAAATTAGCTTTTAAGAGATTGTTTCATAATCACTAATTTTAAAAATTTGCTCCATACTTCTAAATTTTTTTTTAACTTGTACCTGATGAAATTTCAACTACAGGCTGCTACTTGATTCTGTTTTTCTGGTCTTCATTTCTTACATCTGTATGTCTTTCTGTCTTTAGATTATAAACTCCTTGAAGCCAGGAATCATGACTGGCTGACTTGTATGTGTAGTGCCATACAAGTGCTGGGTGATGACTGCTTTTTATACTGGTGGTGATTGATGATGGCCTTTATTAATGTGTTAGTATCATTAGGATTAGGGTAATGTTTTAATTCTAGCTCTTTGCAAAATAAAAGTGATGGCTTAAGGTACTTCACAGAGTTTTTTCTTGGTTGAACTTATATATATGTCGTGTTTAGAAGAAAAGTTAAGCCATGGAATTTTTCATTCTCTTCTAGCATTTGCTTTTGCGGAATTAATTGACAATTCATTGTCTGCTACTTCTCGTAACAGTGGTATAAGAAGAATACAGATCAAATTGGTAAGAAGTTAATACTGTAAAGCAGTATAATGCTTCCTTTTATGAAAGTAGTGTTTTCATAAAAGATTGAGAAACATTAAAAAGACAAATCAAGCATCAATAATATATGATGTCTCTAGTCATTGGCCATAACTTTTACTGTATACGTTTTCTGTACTCATAAATACATACATGGGGGGTGATCATGTTATGCATATTGGGGTTACTTTGGTAATCTGTTTTCCTTTACAAGTCCATTGTAAACATTACCAAATCATTAATGTTATGTAGAATGTGGTAGATTTATGAATTGTAATAGGAATTATGTAGTTAGTCTTCTATAATTGAAAACTTAGATTTTTAAAAAATTTCTTTTTGCAATATTAAGCAATACTTTTATGGTAGACGCCCTTATTGGTCTCTAATAATTTTCCTAAATTAGTTCTACATGCCTATTTCTGGATTAAAAGGCATGTAGAATTCCAAGGCTTTTTATACATGGAAACAAGTGATTTTCAGAAAATTGTGCTAATTTACATTTCTACTAGTAATGCTTAAGAAAGCCCATTAAGGAGCTCTGGTGGCCTAGTGGCAAGACACTGCACTGCAATCCCAGAGGTATGTAGTTCAAATCCACCAGATGCTCTGCTGGAGAAGGAGGGGGCAATCTCCTCTTGTACCAGTCAGATCTGATTTGACGGTACACGTAAAAATAATACAATAAAAATAAAATAAAAAGAATAAAAAAAAGAAAGCCCATTAAATAGCTTTTTAAATATTTACCATTTTGTGTTCTTAACACTGATTTGACTTTTCCCTTTTTAAACTTCTTTTGTTTCATAGCTTTTTGATGAAACACAAGGAAAACCTGCTGTTGCAGTGATAGATAATGGAAGAGGAATGACTTCTAAACAGCTTAACAACTGGGCTGTGTACAGGTTGTCAAAATTTACAAGGCAAGGTGACTTTGAAAGGTTAGGAAACTTAACATTTTTTAAAAAAATAATGAGCAATTTTAATAAAGCAAAACTTGAATATGCCTTTAAATTAAATCCGTATTAGTAGGGATGCTTGATTTTATAAACATTTTTAGATTACAGTATTTTTCTGATGAATACCTAGAAACAGGTAAAGTTACATATAATATGGTGTACCAACTTCCATTGAACAGTTCGTTTTACATTCTTGAGGCAAGTATGAGTTACATTGCTCTGTATTTTGCTATTTAATTTCAATTTGGTACAATTTCTGTAACCTCTAGAGCAGTAGGGTTGGTTACTGATTAAAATTACCAGCTGCCACTTGCAAACTGTTTAAAGAACTGCTCAAGTTCTTTGGATACTCTGTTGCTCTACTTTGACATTAACTTTAGCAGTAAGTAAGAAATAGATTCTGAAATTTTTATCAGAATGTGATTGTAGAAAATGTTATTAAGTACTGTCATGTTGAAACTGACTCATAGCTGACCCTTAAGCAGGTTTTCAAAGGCTATAAATTGCATGGAAGGAGATTGCACATCTTTTTCCTGTGGAGCATCTCATAGATTCTAACGACATGCCATTGGATTGAAAGGACAATTGCTTACCCCTCAGCCACCTCATTTCGTAGGGACATGTAGTAAAAGCTACCAGGGATATAAAGATTTAGGTCTTTAGTATATTAGCTGAATTACATACAGTGAAAACAGGCTTTTGATGTTTTTAGATATGTTTTATTCCTGTAACATTCTTGGGATGATTTATTGACTTTCTTTTTAAGTACTGTTTGTTCATTATTCTGTTTTGCTCTTTAAGTTAGGAAGCATTTTTTGAAAGGAAGGGTAGGAAGTTAAGGTCCTTGCCCAATTTTAGCAACATTATTTAGAGCTCTTGTTCATCTGGGAACTATCCTTTTCCCTACCTTTTCTATTTTAAACAATATCAAGCAATGAATGGGTCAGAACAGTACTAGGATCTATGTAAGTTCTACATATATTCATCAGTTATCTGTCTACATAGACACACCTGTATATGCATACTCAAGCACATGCTCTTAATGCACATGCATGTTCTGATCATTTGAAAAGAAATTGTGGTCTTTATGACATTTTATTTCTAAACACTGCAGTCTTGAGAACAAGGACAATTCTCATAGGTAGCCACAAAACCATTTCTCACACCCAGGAAATTCATCATTGATATAGTTTTCTAATATAATACTTAAATCAGATCCCCCCCCCCCGTTAGGTCTCTCTAGTCTTTCACTCTGTTTCTGTCCCTCACTTTTTTTTTAAAATGACATTGCTATTTTTTGTAGTGTTGGAATAGCTCCCTGTAAAGTTGATGGCATATCCTGAAACTATTACTATTGTTTTCTTTTGCTCTCAGCTATTACCCACCAACAGAATAGGCATACTCATCTTTTATTTGTATATGTAATTGTTTAGTTTGATGTAGAAATAATTATCTAGTTTTGTGGAGCTCAGGTGGTGTGGTGCATAATGTATCAATAAGATCAAAAGGTCTGTGGTTCAATTCTATCAGCCACTCATGAGAAGGAGGAGGAAAGGTAGTCTCCTCAGAAGATTTACAGCCTCAGAAAACCAATGTGGAGGGTCACTGTGGATTACTATTGACTTGATGACAGTGGCTTATCAATGAGAACTACATCAGACTGTTTATTTCAGTAGTTAAATATAATAAACTCAAGAGAATTATAGTCTTTTATTTACCAGTGTAAAGAAGATGTCTCTTTCATTGTTGTTCTTCATTCCTTGACACTATTTTCTTTGAAATTGTTACTATCGCTTCCCCTCATTTTAGTGTTACCATGTTAAATCTTGCCCCAGCCTTTACCTTCTAAATTAATCCCTTAGTAGATGGAAGAAATGCAAAGAATACTGCTACAATGTGGGGATGTTTCAAAACATGATTGTTAAATGGAAAACCAGTTTTCTTTCCACACTTTCAATTAAATCATAATACAAAGTTAAAAAATGAGTGCATTTTCAAGTTGATTCAAATTATTAGGTACGCTATAATAGAACAACGTAGAAAACCTCATCAGATTTCTAGGTCTTAAGGAAGCAGATACGGGACATCAGTAAGCAACATATAATTGTATGTTGAATTTTTATAATGTCAATCTCTTAAAGTCCAAAGGACAACATTTGCCTGGGGACTACAGAGAGAAAGTAAGAAGACTCTGAACACCTTGTAGTTACAATTAATGTTATAAAATAAGGTTGAATGGAAAACCAGTTTTCTTTGTAAGCTTTGTTTTATGGTGAATGTTGATTGATAAGTCCCATATAGATGATTACTTGAAGGAACATAGTACTCATGTGTGAGATTGTTTATTTTAATGTGGTTACACTTACTTAGAATGACTCTGAGATTGTCTTCTGTTCCAAGTCTTTTTAAAAGGGTATCTCAGGAACTTCAGTCTGGCCTTGTTTAGGGATTTGAGTTCTGTTCAGCATAAATAATTTAGAAAATACTTAAACGTATTTGAAAGTAGCAAACATTTTAAAATGAAACTTTCTGGAGGCAAAAAAGATTTATAAGGACAAAGATAATTCTTTAGTACAGATTGCTGAGGTATTTTCTGATTTTGTCAGATGGGGCCCTGGAATTTATATTTCTTTAATTCCCAGGTGATAGAACTGCACTTTGAGAACTCCTACAGGAATTGACAGGGAGCTCTGCTGGCCTTGTAGTAAGAAACTTCCAG
Source organism: Elephantulus edwardii (assembly GCF_000299155.1). NCBI lineage: Eukaryota > Metazoa > Chordata > Mammalia > Macroscelidea > Macroscelididae > Elephantulus > Elephantulus edwardii. The sequence goes on from NW_006399847.1 coordinate 1,697,788, forward strand.
TAATCCCAACGACATGCAGTTCAGGTCCTCTAGCTACTCTGCAGGAGAATAGGTCCTCTCCTCCTGTGTGATTTTCTGCCTGTGAAAACTTACTGGAGAGTTAGCTATGACTCAGTTCCAACTTGACGACACACAGCATCTATAACAAAGTAGTTGGTGCCTTATCTGTCAACTCTTTCACTGTTGAATAGAACTGTTTCTCACTTAGGGATTCTTTTATTAAACTTAATAGAAGTAATGAAAGTATTAGCCCAAGATACTTTTTACAGACCACTGCATTAATACACTGTTTTATTTTAGTGATCATTCAGGATATGTTCGCCCAGTACCTGTGCCACGCAGTTTAAATAGTGACATTTCCTATTTTGGTGTTGGTGGCAAGCAGGCGGTTTTCTTTGTGGGACAGTCAGCGAGAGTAAGTAAAAAGATAAGATTTCTTATAGATGAAAGTTAATAAAAATATTTTGAGATTGATTTTTTTCTAAATTAACTAGTTTAATTATTACAAATTTTTATGTGTTATTTTTAATATTTAATAGATGATAAGCAAACCTGCAGATTCCCAAGATGTTCATGAACTTGTGCTTTCTAAAGAAGATTTTGAGAAGAAGGAGAAAAATAAAGAGGCAATATACAGTGGATTTATTAGCAACAGAAAGGTACAATATGTTTTAGCTCAGTTACTATAAATGTATGTCTTTGGATAGTTATTTCTAATTTCTATTTAAAATCCCAGTGTTGGTTCTTTATTAAAAAACATGGGAGAATTTTCAAAATGACTTTGTTTTTTAAAATTTAGAAATCTCTGAAATAGTCTTGAGCTTTTTGTGGACTCTTAACATATAATAGGAAAGTATAAAGAAAACAAAAATAGTTCTATGTGCCAGAGGAGAGTATTAGAACCATTTTGATAGATTTCATTCTGGTTTATTTTGACTATTTAATGAAAATTTGTTTTTGTTATTAATATTTTTAATATTGCCCCATGTTGAAGAATTTTTTGATACACATTACAACTTAACTATTCTGCAAGTAATTATTTCCATTATTTTACTGTAATTAAAAAATGTTGCAGTGAAAATCTTTGCATAAAATTTTTTCAAAGTTACAGTTTATTTTTTTAGAATGCTGTGGTTAACTGTTGCTTCCAGCTAATAGCAGTCACATGCGAAACAGTGAAAGTGCTCCATAAGGTTTCCTTGTCTATAATAATCTTTATAGAAATGTATCACCAGGTTTTTTTCTTCCACAGTACTTCTGTTTGGGTTCAAACCTTCTACCTATAGGTTTGCCATTTGTGCCAGATAGATTGTGAAAATAATTTTCAATACTTTGTGTTGTAATTTGGATGAGAATTTATAGCACTTAGAGGTTTTCCATTAATAGTTCACACACATTAACATTGATTACAAAGCTTACAGTGTAACAACACACTCTGATCCTTTTCCTGCCTTTTGAGCTACATCTCTGGGCAAATTATCACATGTTTGCTGCTTGTTGTTGGGTACCATTGCATCTACTTTGACCCAAACACTTTCTGTATAGTAGAAGGAAACTTTGCCCAATCCTGGGCCATCTGTCTTCACAGCCTCTGATATACTTTATGCCTACTGTAGCCACTGTGTTGAGCCATGTCATTGAAGGTCTTCCTCTTTTTACTGACCCTCTTCAAAGCATGGTGTCTTGCTCTAGAAACTGACCCCTCCCAATAATCTGAAAATATTTGAGATGAAATTTCACTGCGTAGGCCTGTCTGTTGTTTGGCAGAAACTTTGAGCCACAGGATTAACATACAAGGATGAAAGGGTAACAGTGTCATAATCTCATGCCCCCCCTTTTATCATACCACTGAACTTGTCCCTTTTTTATGATTTTGACTTTTCTTTCACCTTCTCCACTCTGCGATATCCTTTTAGGGCTTATTTCAGAGTGGTTGGCAGTGGTAATTGGTACTGTTTCTTCTGGCCTTCGAATGGTTGAGGCTGTGATAAGTGTGGTCCATTAGTCCTTTGAGCTAATTATTTCTGTGCGTCTTTGACTTGACTTCTTGGTTCTGAAGAGGAGACTTGACAGTTGTGCCTTACATAGCTGTTTACAAACTTTTAAGAACTTATTGCAACTTACCAAAGTTGAATGGAATATTGTATGTTATGCCACTTACCTTTGATGTCTCCCGGAACCATGGAATTGAACGCCAAGTCTCAGCAGTTCCTTTCTTCAAAGAGTTTGACTGTGGCTGAGATATTTTCATAACTTTTCACTCTATATTCTCTATTATGTTCATGGATATATTTTTTGCACATATAAATATGCATTTAAAAATAGTCTATATGACATTTATACTTAGTTGTGGGTGTATTCCCATTTGCCTTTCTCACTCCTGTTCAGCTTGAGTGTGCATCTTTTATACAACCAATAATCTATTCATTGCAAATTTATAGAAAAACATAAACAGCATTATACACATGGGCTACTTACTTCTAGTCCTATAAAGGAATCAGATCAACTACATATGTGGAAAAGTTGATGGAGAAGACCAGTATCAGTAGTCTAAACAAGACCATGGACTGACTGTGGAATAAATCATCAGGTACCTTTGGGCAAGTTAAAATTGAAGCTGAGAATCATGTTCACAAGTACCAAAAAATAATCTGAGTCTATCCCAACTGAATTTAAAGACCATCTCAAAACTGATTTAATACATTGAACACTAATGACTGAAGCCTGGCCCTGTTGTGGGATGACATCAAGATCATCCATGAAGAAAGCCAAGAAAGGTCTTTAAAAAGAAAAGAAAAAACCGACCAAAATGGAGATCAGAACAAACTCTGAAACTTGATTTGAAACGAAAAGATACCAAAATGAGGAGAACGAATGCTGAGGTAAGACAGCTGAACAGAACATTTCAAAGGGCAGTTTTGAGAAGACACAGTATTACAGTAAAGTGTACAGAGATCTGGAGTTAGAAAACCAAAAGGTCAGAATCATACTCAAGCTGAGAGAACTAAGGAACAAAGTCATCCTGATCAGTTGCAACACTGAAGGCTTCTGTGAGCAAATTCTTGAATGATCAGGAAACATCAAAAGAAGATGGAAAGAAAACAGAGTCACTGTACCATTGCTTAACACCGAACCATTTCAGAAAGTAGTATATGATTAAGGACCAGTGATAATGAAGGAAGAAGTTCAGGTTTCACTGAAGACATTGGTAAAAAGTCAGCCTCCGAGCCCCCACCCCCCCATCCCCCAGTTGATGAAATGCCAGTTAATGTGTTTCAACAAACATATGCAAGTCCCGGACATGCTCACTAGTCCATGTCAAGTAATTTAGAAGACAACTATTTGATGGACTAGCTGGAAGAGATTTCTATAGATATACATCCTTAATTAAAAAAAAAAAAAAGATCCAACAGAGTGTGGAAATTATCAAAGTATGTTCTTAATATCACATGCAAGTAATATCTTACTGAACAGTATTTTAAAAAAACCAAACTGAACCAGAACATTCCAACGGAAAACTGCCAGTTTGGGTTTAGAAGATGATGTCAGACGGATTTTGGTTGAAGGCAGAATGGAGGGTTGCTGTGTGTTGGAACCAGCTTTACAGCAGTAAATGGTTGCTTGTGAACTATTTCATTATCTGACATTTTACACTTATGAGAACAATACAAAATCTTTAACTATTTTACACATTAACAGTGTATATCTGGCAATAATGAAGGCAAAGTAGTGAGACTAAAGTGACACTGATTGATAACTAATGTTGTTTGTCAGCATGGCTAGGGTAGGTTTCTTAACAGTGTTTGCTAATACTGTTAAGATGTGGTTTGGTAGTTACCTAATGGTAGTATTTGGTAGTTATGGAATGATGTAGTTACCATGAACTTTGATGTGGTCTTCCTCCATTTTCATATAATGCTGATTTTTGCATAATAATCTGGTTATTGGAACCTAACCATGTCAATAAATGAATGGATTTGTTAATATTTGTATTTATTGGCCACTTTTCTGTCTTCCTGACTTGATGTTCTCCTTTGTCTAGTAGATTTTTTTAGTTTTGTTTATCATCTTTTTGTCTTTTAACTTGAATTTATTTATAAGTTTGTGTATGCTGATTTATTTTATGCATATAACAACCCCTAAATAAAGGAGGCTCTGGTGACTTAGTGGTAGGAATTGAATAGCCAAGGCAGAGGAGAAAGATGAGCAGTCTCCTCCTGTGCTGTTTATTGCCTCTGAAAACCTACTGGGTGACCAGCTATGGGTTGGTTCCGAAGTGATGGTACACAACAACAACAACCCCTGAATTAGGAAACCCTGGTGGCCTTCTGAATTTATAGCTTCTGAAAACTCACTGGAGTGTCAGCTATGAATAAGTTCCAATTTGATGGCACAAAACAACAGTTACCCCCAATTTCGTCGTCACTTAACTATCATAAAGTTCTGCACAGCATATTCTTGAATATTGTCATGTTAAACCTGGTAAAAAATAGAAATTGAAAGTTGGCTTGATTTTCAAAACTATGTATATGACAAAACTTGGATAGAATTGATTTCTTTTGGATTTTAATTTATACTAACTTTTTCTGTGTTTTGTTCCACCAAATAGTTAATGAGTGGTAATAAGCCTTCGTAGGAAAAATACCCTCAAAAACACACCTCATGTAAAAAAGACACACAAAAAAATAAACAGCACATTGATTCATGACAACTGTGGGGTAGAATGGGACTTCATTGGAGGGCTTCTGAACTGGCCATACTCACAGGAGCACACTACCTCATGTATCCTGTGGAGAGTGGATGTCGGCTTCAAACCTCTGACCACTAGTTTAACAGATGAATTCTTAACCCACTGTGTTTCTTTTATAAGGTACCTAATTCTTTTTCATACTCGTTCTTTTCATTCTACTTTGATTTTGGTTTTTTGTTCTTCCTCTGCTCTTGACTTATTTGTGGCCCTCAGATTGTGGTTCAGTTGGTGGATCAGGAGTTGTTTTGAGTTTTGATTGTTTTGGTTATTTTTACCATTTTAGTATGATTTTAATGAAAGTTTATAGAACAAATTAATTTTCTTTCCATCGGGGCTTACATCTTTTGTTTCATGACTTGATTGCTTTCCCAACAACAGATACAGTGGCATTCTTCCCTCTTTCTCCCTATATTTACAGTTTCTCATTTTCCTTTTGTATCTTTTTTCTATTGTCTGAGTTTATCCCTGGGCAAATGCAAAATTTTGCTTTTGTACAGGTGATTGTTCTGAAGACTGTATATCCACTAAGTGTTGTTTAGTTTTTAGGCAAATCTGTAGTTTAACTGAAAGTCAGGCCATGAGGATGAGTTTATTTCCAGACTTGAAGGTTGGCAATGGGTCATAGTCTCAAGGGTTTACACTGTTGGTCAGACCAGTGCACCTAGTCTTTCTTAGGATTTTGAGTTTTGTTCCATGTTTTTATCCTACTCTGTCCAGGGCCCTCTATTGAGATTCCTTTCAGTGGTGGTTTGCACTGTCTAGTTGTGGTTTCAAGGTCATGGAGACTGAAGGAGGTTCATGTGGTCCATCAAGTTCATTGGCCGAATTGTTTCCTTGTGTATTTGGGCTTTGTTGTTCTTGACTGTGAGCAGTGGTAGTCAGCAGTATTGCTGTTTGATGGAAATGTGTGTGTGTGTGTGTGTGTACTGTAGATATCACATGTATAACAAAATATGTATTTATATTATATGATGCTGTTGTAATCTCTTGATATGTGCAAGTCCATTGTTGCAGTCACTGTCAGTTCATCTCATCGAGGGTCTTCCGCTCTTAACCTTTCCTAGCATATCTTTTTCCATGGACTAGCCCTTCTTTACAACATTCTCAAAGTACATGAGTCAAAATGTCATTTTAAAACGTGTATTAACAAACTATTTTAGGTAAAGCAAAAAGGATGAAATGTTACCATGTTTATTGGAAAGGCTAATGGATTGCATTTTAGGCTTGAGCATCAGAGAATGATACTAGGGCATTTAGAACTGATCTTTGAGTAGTGCTGCAACATCTGTGATCATAGAAAACTGCAACTAGAACATAAAAACTGCAGTATAAGAAACCTGCCTTATCTGTGATCCAGTAGTTGGAAAAGTCTCAGTGCTCCAGCTGCCCACCACTGCCACAGTTGCCCCAATGCTTTAAATTCTTCCTGTTCAGTACTTGAGTCTAAAGCTGGATACTGGTCTCTCAGTTACCTTACATGATAAAACTCTCCAAAAAACCCTCAGAACATGACCTCTGCCTCATTTTAGCTTCTAAATCTTTGGCTAATTAGCCAAATCTAGTTTGCACCTGCTGCTAACTTCAAGGAATTTTGGGAAATGATACTTTTGAAACCTTTGTAGCACAGGAAGGTACAATAAAAAGTGGTAGGAATGAGTGCTGAGTACTCAATGATCATATTTGGCACACCCATTATTTCCAATTTGAACGAATTGTACTTCCCTGTATAATGTTTCATAAGTAACTCACTGCAGGTATATCTGAATCAAACATTATATATAACCTTTCTTATTTCCCTTTCCCACCCATCCATCCATACTTGACAATCTGTGGACTCTCCTGACTGTGCAGTAAGGATTTGTAATTTTTGTGGTTAACCACATTGGTCTTTAAATTTGCTTCTGTCATCTACTTGTTATCAGCTGTGCTAATTCCTTTCTTCATCTTTCATGAGAGTGACACAGGATAGGACAGGGCTCAGATCTTCTGTTCTTGGGGCACTCTGAGTTATACTCAATGCAGCAGTACCCTAATAACAGCATCTTCATCAGAGACCATCAGCTTTGAGGGAGAAAGACAGGCAATCCCCTGTGTGTTCCACAGCCTCCAAAAACCCAGCAGAAGGTCAGCTTGTTAGTTGAATCTGACCCCCTGGTAATGAGTGTGAACTTGAGCTTCATCTCCTATCATATGTACTAGAACTGTGTTTCCTTTATATTCTCAACTGCTGAATGAATGATACTCTCTTCTGTGGCTCTTGGTTCATAAGGGGTACACTGTTCTATAGTCTTTGGTTTTCATCTTCTTCCAGATAGTGTCATCTAATTTTTACATGACAGGAATGCAAAAATTGAAAAAAAGGTGTAGCATAAGTAAGTAAGTAGGTTGGCTTTGATGACAGAACTGAGACTAGAGATTAAATGATAGAAACATCCCCATAGGAATCAAAATAGGACCTTGTGTGTATTCCACCTGAATTTAAAAACTATTTCAAGAACAGATACAGTGCATTGAATGATAATGACCGAAGGCTAGTTGAATTATAGGTTGACAGGTGCAAGTCCTGGATGTGCTCACCACCTTAGCCAAGATATTTGGAAGATTGCTACCTGGCCAACTGACTGGAAGAAATTGTATTTGTTCCTACTTTGTAAAAGGTTATCCAACAGGTAGAGAAATTATCAAACAGTATCATTAACACTAGATGCAAGTAGAATATTTCTGAAGGTTATTAAAAAATGACAGGAACAGAACATTGGTAGGATACTGTCAGGAAAACTATCTGAGGAGGCCACAGTAGGAGAGATATCTTTGCAGGGTGTCTTTGCTGAAGCAGAGAATACCAGGAGGATGTTTATTTGTGCCTTATTGATTATGCAAAGTCATCTGATTGTATGGAATATAACAGTTTATGGTAAACATAGGAATCCCAGAATATTAAATAGTGCTCTTGAAAAACCAGTGCATTAATAAAGAGTTGTCCAAACAGAGCAAAGAGGCACACCATAGTTTTAGATCAGGAAAAGTGTGAGTCATTGTTGTGTCCTTTCTCTATACTTAATTCAATCTGTATGTTGAGCAAATAATTTGAGTAGTTGAACTGTGTAAAGAAGAATATGGCATCATCTGGGGAAGAAGAATCAGCAACCTGTGTTGTGCAGATGACACAGCCTTTTTGCTGAAAGTGAAGAAGACTTGAAGCACTTACTTGAAGAAGCAGAAGGTCAAAGACAACAGTCATCAATTTGTATTACATTTCACATCAAGAAAGCAAAATTCCTCCCTACTGGTACTATAGGCAACACCATGATATATAAGTAAACGTTGAAGATTTGCCTGAATACACAGTCACCACCACCCACCCTAACAGCCAGAAATCAACAGATATGTTGTTGCATTGGGAGAATCCACTGTTAACAGTCCTCTCCAAAGTTCTAAAGTTCAAGGATATAAGTTTAAAGACGTAATCTGAATATTGAGCAATAAATAAGGATAACTATAGAAGAACCAGGAGGTGAGGAATATAGAGTATATACCATGGACTGCCAATAGAGCAAACAAACCTGTCTTGGAAGAAGTGCTCCTTAAAAAGTGTCATTATAGATGAAGAAAAGATTGAAGTTGTCAGTTATTTACTTTGATCCACATTCAACAGCTATGATAGTAGTACTCAAAAGTCACGTTGTACTGGGAAAATGTGTTGTCGAGGACCTCTTTAATGTGATAAAGAGTAAAGATAAAAGGTTTAAAACTCCCAGAGGTGCATTGTTCAAATCCATCAGATGCTCTGCTAAAGAAGGAAGGACAATTTCCTCCTGTACCAGTTAGTTCCCATTTGATGGTACACACACACAAAATAATAAAATAAAATTAAAAAATTTTTAAAACTAAAGTACACCTCCAAATCATGGTGTTTTTACTTTATATACTTCTCAAAGTTGGACCATGAATAAGATAGACCAAAGAAGAATTGATGCCTTTGGATTGTGGTATTGGCAAAGAGTATTGAGTATATCATGGCCTACCAAAAGAGCCAGCAGTTCTGTGTCCTAGGAAGTAGCAACCATAGTGCTCCTTTAAGATAAAGAAAGGTGGAAGTTTGTTTCACATACTTGGGGCGCACTATCAAGAGGGTCCAGTTCTTGGAATAAGATAGCATACTAAAAAATGTAGGGGGGTGAGTGGAAGAGAAAATGACCTTGAAAGAGGTGGATTGACATAATGACAGTAACAGTGGGCTACATCAGAATAGAGATTATAAGGATGGTACAGGATATGGAGGATATGGATTTTGATCTGTGGTTCATAGCATCGCTATGAGTTGTAGTCCACTTGATGACACCTAACAACAAAACCACCGCCATCAGAGTTTACCCAGCTTGAGCATAGCATTTAGCATGAAATTCAAGGTATCAAATGTTGACATAAAATATTAAATATAATGTAGCTGAACTATTAGTGATTTAGTTTATAAGGATATATTCAAATGATTTTGAATAGGTCACATTTTTATTCTCTCTCTTTGCTTCATTGCTTTGGAGTCAGAACTGACTCATATCTCACCTTCCAGTGGGTTTTCAGATTTTGTTAATTCTTGTATAGATCAAGGAAGAAGTATGTTCTAAGTAGTGGCTGGTAGATTTGAACTACCAGAGTGGCCTGGCGTTTTGCTCACAATGCTTCATACTATCCTATCAGTGCTCCTTGTTAGGAAAACAATAGTCATTATACTTACTAAAAAAGAAAACTCATTTCTTAGATATAATATTTCAGTATATATCTTTATCATTACAGATTTTTTTTTATGTCACAGCATCGTGTACAGTAAGTGCATGTAATTTGTAACATAGTAGACTGGTATTACAGATTGAGATGTTGATAATTCCTGTCCTCAATCCCACACCTTCCTCCCTCGTGCTCTAGCTATTCTCTGAATGTAGGCTGGTGCCCAGGATGATTTTACTTCCTTTTAAACAGTGTGTTATGGCTGAGCCAGCTAGATCCAGGCTGCCCCCTAGTTTTCTTGAACCTAGAGGGTCAGGCGTTGGTCTTGACCAAAGTATGTGGTAGATAACCCACGCCCTATGGTAAGTGTTTTTAAATTTTTAGGCATTTTAAAGTCATTATTTGCTGTGTTGGATTTTTTTTTATGTGTGTCTAATTCTGAAATTGTCTTGTTATGGGATAGGATTATGAGGTAGTATAGTCCTCCTTTATGTATGTCAGTTTAGCCATCTCTGTAAAAATTTCCCTATCCTCAGCATCAAGTATTGAGCTACTCTGTTCAGTTAGCCTGATTTCTTCTAAAATATTTTTCAACCTGTTACTGAAACTGTCCAAATGAATCACGTTTAAATTACTGTAAGTAGTTATTTTTATAATTTAGATGTATCTGATCTGTTGTTCATATTCACTCTTGTAGCCATCTGATTCTGTCCACGTTACAAATGATGATGAACGATTTCTACATCATCTTATCTCAGAGGAAAAGGAGAAAGATAGCTTTACGGCTGTAGTTATTACAGGAGTGCAACCAGAACACATACAGTACTTGAAAAATTATTTCCATCTTTGGACCCGGCAACTAGCGTAAGTAATATTAGGGCTCCGGATGCGTGACCGCTTTTCTCTTTTAAGGCAGAAGATATTACAGACACATTTGTAGCCTTTTGTTTCTGTTTCATTGCCTTCAGTCCAGTATCCAGTATTTGATAGTGGAGTTAAGATAGTTTTTTCTGTATTTGTAGACTTCTTTTAGCTTATGGAGCATTATTTGATGCACAGATTTATTTGAACTTTTTGTTCTGGTAGTAGTGTTGTTGTTGTTATGTGCCGTCAAGTCACTTGCAACTCATAGTGACCCCTCGTACAACAGCCCTAAACTCTGCTCTATCCTGTGCCAATCACACCGTCTCTGAAACACTAATCCCGATTACCCCGGTCACTGAATCAATCCACCTCATAGGGGGCCTTCCCCTTCTGAGCTGTCCTTCCACCCTACCAAGCATGATGTCCCTCTCCAGGGACCTGTTCCTCCTCGCAGCATGTCCAAAGTATGTTAGACGGAGCCTCCCGGTTTGACCCTTTCCAGGATGAATCTGTTTTCCTAGCAGTCCATGGTACCCTCAATACTCTTCTCCAGCACCATAGCTCAAAGGCATCAGTTCTCTTTCTGTCCTCCTTAGTCATTGTCCAACAACTCTCTGATGCATAACAAGTGATAGCAAAGATCATGGCCTGTATCAGACACATCTTAGTCCCCAAAGAGACACCACTGGTTGGTAAAATATATTTAACATGTTTTATTTTAACCATTTTTAAATTAAATTTTATTAATTTTAATGAACATTTACAGAGATTTTGGGTTTCCATTCATTATTGCACTATTTTCTCTACCCTCTTCCCCAGTTCATTCCTCTTTTTCCCCCCATGAAAGTCTGTTTTGTCTAATTGCCACAGTGCTTGTCAAAGCCAGTTCTGATTAATCTCCTTTGTCAGTGTGTCCTTTGCCATTCCCTATCACTCCTCACTGAGAGAGACTTCACCCTGATTCATAAGGAAAAGGGGACCGTGTATTCTCTTAGCTACTTCCTGCTGAAAAGGGA
>NW_006399847.1:1710604-1725446 GCF_000299155.1 Elephantulus edwardii
TCCCGTTCTACAACAGTGGCACCATGCAATATTTGTCCTTTTGTGACTGGGATATTTCACTCACCATAATGTTCTCCAGAGTCAACCATTTTGAATAATACTGCATGAGTTCCTTTCTTTTCAGTGCAGCATAGTATTCCGTTGTGTGAATATGCCGCAGCTTCTCTAGCCATTTGTTTGTTGGTCACTGAGGTTGTTTCCAACTCCTTGCAATTGTTAACAAAGCTGCAGTAAACATGGGTATACATTTTAACCATTTTTATGTATACAATTTTGTGTTGCTCATTGTATTGTACAACTATTGTTGTTGTGTACTATCAAGTCAGAGCTTACCCATAGCTGGCCCTTTAGCAGGTGTTCTGAGACGGTAAATCACATGGGAGGAGATTGTCCATCCTTCTCTCGTGGAGCAGCTGGTGGATTCGAACTGCATGCCTGTGGGATTGCCATACAGTTTCTTACCACTGGGCCACCTGAGCTCTCCACTATACTTTCAGGGATCGTTTCTGTAGTTTGTGTACAACTGTTGCCATTATCCATCTCAAGATTTTTCATCTCCCCCAGCAGAACTCAGAATGTGTGAAGCACTGACTTCCCATTTCTTCCCACTTGCCCCTGGTAAATAAACGCTGATGAACTTTTCTTCCAGTGTAATCACACAGTGATTTGTCTGATTTCATTCAGCGTAATGTTTTCTGTGTTGATCCATATCATAGCATATATGAATTTTTTTTATTTATCTCTGAAGGTATAGGGTTTTATTTTTGCCAGATTTTTTAAAAAAAAATGTATAAATATATGTGCTAGGACATCTGCCTTGTACATTTTAGTGACAGTAATTGTGTTCTGCAACCATTACCAATATCCGTTGCCAAATTTTTCATCAGCAAATTACTTTTCTCAGTAGTGGCTCCCTTTTCCCCCTTCTCCTTTACAACTACTATCCAGTGTGCATTTCTTATTCTAGGTCTTCATATGCATTAGTTTATATTATACTTGTCTTTTTGTATCTACCTAATTTATCTCAGTGGCATTTTGAAGAGTACATAAGAGAATACTTTTTTAAATGAAAAAGTTGCATGCTGAAATACAGAAATTCCTGTTTCAGGAATAAGCAAAGATGTGATTATTTTCTAGCCTTCCATAATCTCACCAAAATATTGTCATTTTAAATTTAGAAAATAAATTAAAGATTTCTGAGTCATTTGTTTTCAGTAGGAAAATGCATTACTTTTATTGCTTTTAAAAGATTGGTAAGAGTAGTTCTAGAATGATACTATCAGTTGAGAATATAATTTGATCTAGAATACACTAATATTTGAGTCATTTTTGGAATGTATCTATCTGATAGGGGTTATTTTCTACTTTAATTGCATATATTATCTTTGAATATTAGAAGTGTTACATGCAGGCTTTGCTTTTGGAAAGACTACTTCTCAAACTCTAGTTATGTGATCTTAGGTAAATTGTGTCAATCCTGAGGCTTGACTTTTATATCTACAAAATGGGATGTCATATTTGCATTTCAGGATTGTTGTTAATCACTACTAGGATATTATAAACTTTAAAAAATGTTTAGCATAGGATATTGACCTAGTGATCACTGCAGAATAATAGCTCTTGACTCTCTGTGTATATAGAAGACTGTATGAATTATAGTTTCATGTAAATTGAAGTATAAATTAATTCTTTTATATTTTAGGCATATTTATCATTATTATATTCACGGCCCAAAAGGAAATGAAATACGTACATCAAAGGAAGTTGGACCTTTCAGTAACATAGATATTGAAGTAAGATAAAAATCCATCCTAAAATAAGGATTATTAGAAATCTGTTCTAGTAGCAGAAGACTGTCTACAAAATGGAATTAATCTGCTGCTCTTGTCTTTTAAAAAATTACTTTTGTAATTTGATGTCCAAATGAAGAGCTGTTAGATTAGTTTTTCATCAATTTTTAGTTACTATACTATTTGGTTTTTTGTCTTCTCATAAATTTATGAGTTGTAGAAAGTAATTTCTTGAAGCAAGTTGAGAAAGATACATCTTTTATTTTTGTCATAGAAATCTTAGTTGTGACTTATTTAGCTCAACATCCTTGCCCATATGTTGGAATTTCATATATATCTTTCTGCCGCTTTCTACCTCTAGTATGAAACTTTAAATTCAGTCTACTCTTTGATTATTAGGGAGCTTTGGTGGCCTAATGGTCAGAAGCTTCACTGCAATCTCAAAGACAGAATTTGAATTCACCAGATGCTCTGAAGGAGAAGGATGAACAGTTTCCTCCCTTGCCATTTACTAACTCTGAAAACCCACTGGAGAGGGTCAGCTCTAATTTGCTGTTTGTTTACATTTTGCTTTTTTGTGTCATTTTCCTTATATAGATTTCTCTCACTCCACTGCCATTGAATCACCAATACCAGTTTGTAGTGCCCTTCCATTTAATTCCCGAGACTGTAAATCTTTAATTCAGGAGACTACTCATCCTTCTCTGTTGGTGGTTTTGAATCACAGACCTTTTAATTAGCCCTACACATTACTCACTTCACTACCAGAGATCCATCAGAGTAGGTAATTATTTCATCAAACTAGAGAATCACTTGTATAAAGAAATGTAATTTTGCCTGTTCTGTTTTTGGATCATACTAGAGAACAAAATTGAAGTTGCTGCAGAATTTAATTATTTTTGTTTTTTCTTTATTGTAGATTTCAATGTTTGAAAAAGGGAAGGCTCCTAAGATTGTCAACCTAAGGGGAATCCAAGATGACATGCAGACATTGTATATAAACACAGCTGCTGATAGTTTTGAGTTCAAAGCTCAGCTTGAAGGGGATGGTATAGTGGAAGGGATTATCCGATACCATCCTTTCCTGTATGATAGAGAAACTTATCCTGATGATCCCTGTTTTCCATCAAGTATGTTCATTCTGTTCTTTTCTCTTCTTGTTTTTACTTTAATAAAGTTACATTGTTACTTTAGCTCCAAAATGTGAAGTTGTGATTTAGGATAACAGTTCTGTTTTTAATTAGGTCATTAGGATTAGGTGAGTAAGTATTTGATTTCTTTTTTTAAATTTGATTTTATTAATTTTAATGAACGCTTACAGAGATTTTGGATTTCCATTCATTCATTGTTGGATTTATCTCTGTGCCCACCCCTCCCCCCCAGTTTACTCTTCTCTTTGAAAAGTAAACGAAAATTCTTTCATTGGTATACAATTCCCTTCCCGCCCCCCAGAACACTCCACTATGCATCCTTCATTCTGGATTGCTGTCATAACCATAAGACCCAGTCATATTACTTTTAAACTGTTCTTTCCCTCATCTCTTTCAATGCAGTATACATAATTTATCCAATTTTTCTCAGTTTCATCCCAACCCTGATGTCAGTCCCGTTGTACAACAGTCCTTTTGTGACTGAGATATTTCACTCAGCATAATGTCCTCAGTATTTGTTTTCTTATGCAAGTATTCTTGTTAGGAATTTGTAATGTTAGGTTGCTTTTTTTTTTTTTTAATTTTTATGTGTATTTAATCCCAGGTGAATATATCGCTAATTTTCAGAAACATCATATCTAGACACATATGCTAGATTTTTGTAAATTTTAGCTATGAACTCTATATTAGCCTTTTATAAAGTTCTCATACTGGGTTTGTTTGTTTTTTTTCTTTGTTAGTCTTTATAAGTTAAGTTCAAGGAGTGTTATCCACTTCCTAAACTAGATGCCTCTGGAAACGTATAGAAATAGAAATTATGTTACAGAGTTCAAGTTTTTTTTAAAGTTTTTTTATTTTATTGGGAAAAACATATTGGGGGTACAAGGAGGTGAGGGTTGGGGGCAAAAGGGTGAGGATGGACAGGGATGCAGTTGCAGAGCTGCACAATTTGGTTGGTGGGGGGAGCAGGTGAAGGAAATGAAAAGGATCCAGTGGGGACCAGATGCTACAGGGGAATGATAAGCATTTTCCAGTGGTATTTAAACCAACTGTCTTACTGATTTGGGAACTGGATGCAGACTCTCTGTCTTCTTCATGCTGAACACAGGGGCATTGATGTGAAGGGGGAAAGGGAGGACACTTTATCACCTTACTGGTGATCTTGGGTTAAGGCTGCTTGCCTTCTTGTTCTGTTAGAAGATATTTTCCTGTCATTTGCTCCTCTCTGGACTGCAAAGTGTTTTCCCAGGTGGGTCCAGTGGGGTGGCTGGTTGAACCCAGAGGCTCCATCCTCCTTTGCTTCTTTAGCTGGCAGTTGTATTTCCTTTTTGTCTTTTGCGCAAGGGTTGCTATGAGCCTTATTCAGCTTGACAACACTTAACCACTGCTAAATGAGACTCGTGTTGTTATAGCTAGAGGAACATTCTTCTACTTTGTACATCACTCTTTGTCATTGTGCTGTATGAAGGAACTTGGGTTTGTTGTGATGGTGAACCTTGTGCCATTGAGGTATCAAATACCATAGTGGTTTCCCAGTGTGGACAGTGTTTGGTGGCTCTCCCAGTTGTAAAAAAAAGGTTTGGAAGCAGGATTGGCATCCACTTCCTAAACCACATGCCTCTCGAAACTCTGTGAACTTGGAGAAATGACAATAGTTATGGAAAGACATTAGGTCTTTGTTTATAGAGTCACTGTGAGTCATGCTTGACTTGATGGCAATCAACAACAACAACTTACATCTACTTACTGTTTCTTTATGGCTCTGATTTTATCTATCTGTAAGGCTTCTTGTACTTCAAGATTGGAAAAATAGCCTATAATTGGCTGACACAGAAGAATTTCTTGAAATAACATATGAGCAAGAGCCTGTGGTGATGAACGAGGAAGTTCTAACTGCTCTGAAAGAATTGGCAAAAAATCAAGGCTCCAGGAGTTGACAGCATACCAGTTAACATATTTCAACAAACAGACGCCGTCCTGGATGTACTAAGTTGTGCCAAGAAGTCTGGAAGACAGCCACCTGGCCAAATGACTGGAAGAGACTGATATTTTTCCCATTCCAAAGAAGGGTGACCCGACAGAGAGCAGAAGTTATTGAACAGTATCATTAATATCACATGCAAGGAAGATTCTGATGAAAGTTAACCAAAAACAACTGGAGCGGTACATCAGCAGTGAACTGCCAGATGTACAGGCTGAATTTAGAAGAGGTCGTGGTACTAGGGATATTATAGCTAATGTTAGATGGATCTTGGCAGAAAGCAGAGAGTATGTCTATCTGTGCTTCATTGACTGTGCAAAGGCTTTTGACTTTGTGGATCACAACAAGCTATGGCTGACTCTGAGAAGAATGGGAATCCCAGGACATTTGATTGTGCTTATGAGAAACCTATACTGGGATCAAGAGGCGGTTGTCAGAACAGAGCAAGGAGAATCCTACATGGTTCAAAATCAGGAAGGCAGTCTGTCAGGGATGTGTTTTGTCTCCATGCCTTTTCCATCTGTATGCAGAACAGATCATCTGGGACGCTGGGCTGTATGAGGAGGAATGTGGCATTACGATTGGTGCATTCACCAGCAATGTGCATTATGTAGATGACACAACCCTGCTTGCTGCAACTGAGGAGGACCTGAAGTGGTTGCTGCAGATCTTTAAGGACTGCAGTCTTCAATATGGATTGAAGCTCAATATCAAGAAAACAAAGATTTTTACCATTGGACCAATTGGCAGCATCAGTATGGATGGTGAAGAGATTGAGATTGTTCACAGTTTTAGTTTGCTTGAATCTGTAGTCAACAATCTTGGTACCAACAGCTAGGAAATATAGAGATGCATTCCATTGGGAAAGTCAGCTGTCCGTGACCTCTCCAGAGTACTAAAGAGCAGCAATATTAGGCTGGAGACTAAGATACGCCTGATCAGGGCTATAATCTTTGCAGTTGCGTGCTGTACATCAGAGAGTTGGACAGTCACTAGGGATGATAGAGAATTAATAATGCCTTTGAGCTGTGGTGCTGGAGAAGAGTATTGAATATACCATGGACTGCTAGGAGAACAAACAGGTTTGTCCTGGAGAGGGTGAAGCCAGAATGTTCCTTGGAGTCAAGGATTCTGAAGCTTTGTCTGATATACTTTGGGCATGTTGCAAGGAGGTCCTTGTAGAGGGACATACTGTTTGGGAGACTGGAGGGATGGCGCAGGAGAGGAAGACCCTCCATGAGATGGATCAATTCTGTGATTGGGGTGGTGGGAGTAAGTGTGTCAGAGATGGTAAGGTTGGCACAGGATAGAGGAGTGTTTAGGGCTCTTGTACATAGGGTTGCTATGAGTCGCAAGAAACTCTATGGCACATAACAACAACAACGTTTTGCTTTCATCATTTTATGTTCAGATCTTTAATATATCTGATCGTTTTTGTATGTAGAACGAGATAGTAGGTACTTTATATTTTCTATGGCTCTTCAAAGTTTTCTGGCACCAATTATTGAATATTCTAATTTCCCACTAGTTTTAACACTAATAAAGCTTAATAAAAGCTGCTCTAAGTACAAAGGGTCTGAAGTCTTTGTTGTGAAGCATTGATCTGGTTTGTACTTTAATGCATAAATAATGCTATTTTATAACTTCGTTCAGTATAGTGAATGGCCAACTTAGAGCCAGACAGTCTCATTGTGTTCTTCTTTTTAGATTTTCCTTCATTCTTAAGCTAATTTCTTTTAGGTTAAAGTTGGAATAGCTTCATACATTGATTTATAAAAAAAATATCCTTGGGATAATACTGTGACTGCATTCAATTTATAGAGTAACTGTTTTCTTGTCCAGAGTATTTCCTTAGTAAATCCTTAGTGTTAGGAATTCTGGAACCATGTCTGAATATCATCTTTACCATTTCCTACTGTGTAACATGTACAGGACACACTGCTTTCAGATTCCTCATGTGAAGTTGAGGCTAATAGTTAATAGCACATAAAGGTGTTATATTGTTGATGTTGTTATGTCACTAGCGACTCATAGCGACCCTGTGTGCAAGAGCCCTAAACCCTCCTCTATCCTATGCCAACCTCATTGTCTCCTACACACCTGCTCCCCTTACCCCAATCACTGAATCGATCCATCTCATCTAGGGTCTTCCTCTCTTGGGCTGTTTCTCCACCCTCCCAAACATGATGTCCCTCTCCAAAGACTGGTCCTTCCTTGCAACATGCCCAGAGTATGTCAGACGAAGTTTCAGAATCCTTGCCTTTTTTTGCCCAATTTTATGCTCTTCAGGACGATCCTCTTTGTTCTCCTAGCAGTCCATGGCATATTCAACACTCTTCTCCAGCACCACAGCTCAAAGGCATCAGTTCTGTATCATTCCTAGTCACTCTCCAGCTCTCTGATGCATAGCACACAGTTGCGAAGACTGTGGCCTGGATCAGGTGCACCTTAATCCTGTCGTTGCTCTTCAGAACTCTGAAGAGGTCCCTGACAGCTGACTTTGCCAGTGCAGTTTGTGTCTTGATTTCCTGGCTGCTGGTACTAAGTTTTGACTGTGGAGCCAAGCAAACTAAAACTGTTACCAATCTTTATCTCTTCACCATCCATACTGATGCTGCCAGTTGGCCAAGTGGTGAGAATCTCTGTTTTCTTGATGTTGAGCTTTAATCCATATTGAAGGTTGTAGTCTTTGACCTTCTACAGCAGGCTTTTCAGGTCCTCCTCAGTTTCAGCAAGCAGGGTTGTGTCATCTGCATAACACAGGTTGTTGATGAATCTTCCACCAATCCTGATGCCACATTCCTCCTCATACAGCTCACCATCCTCCACGATCTCTTATGCGTACAGATTGAAAAAGGTATGGAAATAACATCCCTGGTGGACATCCTTCCTGATTTTGAACCATGCAGTGTTTTCTTGCTTTGTTTTGACAGCTGCCTCTTGGTTCCAAGTATAGGTTTCACATAAGCACAATCAAATGTTCTGATATTCTCATTCTTCTCAGAGTCAACCAAACTTTGTTGTGTTTCATACCTTTGCATAAACCTTTGCATAATCAATGAAACGCAGATAGATAGACATTCTTCTGGTACTCTCTGCTTTTTCCCAGGATCCATCTAACATTAGCTATAATATCCCTAGTAACCCGGCCTCTTTTGCATCCAGACTGCGCATCTGCCAGGATTTCACCTGATGGTGTGTTTAGGAATCAAGTAGATTACAGCTGTCCAAAGAATCTCTGAAAACCAAGGCAGATGCTAATTGTGGAATAGACCACCAACAACACTCATATGCAAGTTCAAGCTGAAGTTGAAGAAAATAAAATCAAATCCATAGGAATCATAATTTGACTTTTAAGTCCGTCCCACTCAAATTTCAAAACCATGTCAGTAACACGTTTGAGGCCTTGAACACCAGTGAATGAAGACCAAATGAGTATTGTCCATGAAGAATGTGCCAGTTGCACTGTCTCTGATACATCCATCCCGATTACCCTAGTCACAGAATCAGTCCACCTCATAGAGGGTCAAAAAGAACAAATAATCTGTCCTGGAGGAAGTGTAACCAGATTTCTCTTTAGAGGTTGGATGGTGAAACTCCATGTCACATACTTTAGGAATGTTGTTTTAAAGTGTGTCGATTAGAAATCATAGTGAACACTCAACTTGAGCCCTGTTGTTGTTGTTGTTATGTGCCGTCGAGTTGCTTGCGACTCATAGCGACCCTGTGTACAACAACCCTAAACTCTGCTCTGTCCTGTGTCAGTCGCACTGTCTCTGACACTCCCATTCCAATTATCCCAGTCACTGAATCAATCCACCTCATAGAGGGCCTTACCCTCCTGCGCCATCCCTCCACCCTCCCAAGCCTGATGTCCTTCTCCAAGGACCGGTCTCTCCTGATTCCTAGTAAACCTATTTTATTTTTTTAAAATTTATTGTTAATTTCACTGAAAATTTACTGAGACTTTGGATTTCCATTCATTCATTGTTGCACTTTTCACCCCTCCAAACCCTTCCCCCAGTACACTACCGTCTTGGAAAAGTAAAAGAAAAATTATTTCATTGAGTAAACATATTTTAAAATACACATATGAGTACCTGAATCTTTGAAATGTGAAACAATTTATTATTAAATAAACCTGTCGTCATTGGGCAGTTTCCAACTGATAGCAGCCTATAATAGAACTGCCCCATAGATTTCCCCCCTATTTTTTTCATTGAGATTTTAATGAAAGTTTATAAAGAACTTCGATTCCCATTCATTCATTGTTGCACATTTTCCTCCCTGCTCCCCTCCCCCCTTGTCTGTTTTTTTACTTAGAAAAAAGTTCTTTCGTTTTTATACAGTCCCATCCCTCCCCCCAAGACCAATTTACTATGCAGCTCTTATTCAGGGATCTTGTCATGCCAATAATACCTAATTTTATGTTCCTTTAATAGAGTGTTTCAGTGCTGTGTACATTATTTACCCCTCTTTTTTTAATTCCCCCCTGACCTCCGTGTCACTCCTGTTTTATAACAGTGGTATTAAGCAATATTTGTCTTTTTGTAACTGAGATATTTCACTTAGCATAATGTCCTCCATGGTCACCCATTTTGTATAATATTTCATGAGATCTTTGTTTTTTAGTTGCCCATAGACTTTTTCCCAAGGCTATAAATCTATATCAAAGCTGACTGCTGCATCTTTGTCCCACAGAGTGTGACTATTGGATTTGAACTGTCACCTTAAATCTGGTGTTATTGACTGATTTGCCCAAACTAGTGAATTTAGCACAGTTGCACACCATAGCATGACCAGATGATTTTCATTTAACTGCAGTGCCTGAAAGAACTGTGAAAATTATATTTTAGGTAAAAGATTTAAACTAAACATAAAGGGAGAAAAGATTCATCTATAGAAAATAATGAAAAAAGTGAGTCTTTCCTGTGCTATGCTTAGGTTTAAGACTTGTGGGCTCAACAGCTTATATAGTACTTTGAAGATACGGATTACTTCAAGTACATAATTATTGACTTAAATGACAAAATGTCTTTTGTCATACAGCATCTACTTTGGAAGTTTTATTTGTGAAGCAGATGATGAAACTGCATTTAGTTCTTAAATGAATCAATTTGAGTGATCAAATTTTCCTTATACAAATTGACTTCTTAGTGATGAAAATTATATATCTGTATAGCACTAAACAATATTTCACTCATATGTCTGACTTAGAATTAAAAGATGAAGATGATGATGATGATTGCTACATAATTGAGAAAGCAGCAAGAGGGAAGAGACCTATTTTTGAATGTTTTTGGAATGGACGATTAATACCATATACTTCTGTAGAAGAGTAAGGTTTTAATTTTTGTCTGGAATTATGGAGTTTTTTTGAAATTGTGTTTTACAGCTGGTCAGTTACTAACTGATATTTTTTTTTCTTTTAAAGCTTTGACTGGTGTACTCCTCCTAAGAAGAGAGGGCTTGCACCAATTGAATGCTATAATAGAATATCTGGTGCATTATTCACTAATGACAAATTTCAGGTCAGCACAAATAAACTGACATTTATGGATCTTGAACTAAAATTGAAAGATAAGAACACCTTGTTTACAAGGATATTAAATGGGCAGGTATGGTTTTATGTATCTATTTTTGAATGTTTATGAGTTTTCTGTATATGTCTGTGTTTGTTCCCCACAGTACTTTTTATTAAAAGTAAATTTTGTTGTTAGATGCCATTGACTTGATTATGAATGTAGCTCTCTCATGTACAAAAGAACAAAACAACAACGTCATTTAAAAAAATCCTTAGGGTTGTTGCTATGTAAATCTTTACATAGCATTTTTAACAGCTTACCTTTGGGGTCTTTTAATTTTATATTGGTTTGTGTACAGAGTCATATACATTATGTTTTACACTATTCTTCATTCATCCTGTGGTTTTACAATCATTCCCATGCTTTATATTTTAGAAAATTAAACACCATTGGACTTTGCCCATCATTACCCTGTCTTTTTACGTCCCTGATGGATACTTCCCATTTGTTTTACCCTCTCCCCTCACCCACCAGACTCTACAACCCTGTGGTTTTGCCCATACCCGTCCTCATCCCTCCACTCCCACCCATTCCCTCCTTGGATTCCCATACATATTTTTTACTAGTTAGATGTCTGTGTTTACAATAATACTATTAGGCAGTATTTGTCTTTATGAGACTGAGTTAGTTCACTCAGCATAAATATGTACCTTGTTAAAGTATAAAATTCTGTGACTTTAATTACATTGCACATTACATTAGTTTGCACAAGTACCTTTTTCCAAAAAAGGAAAATTGATGACTTTGAGCCATGGTGACGGAGAAGAGTATTGAATATACCATGGACTACTAAGAGAATGAACAGGTTCATTCTGGAGAGGATGCATGGGATCAGGCTGCTCCTTGGGGGCAAGAATTCTGAAGCTTCATCTGACATCCTTGGAGAGGGATGTCATGCTTGGGAGGGTGGAGGGACAGTGCAGGAGAGAATGAGGTAGATTGATTCAGTGACTGGGGTAATGGGGATAGGTGTGTCAGAGACAGTAAGATTGGCACAGAATAGAGCAGGGTATAAGGTTATTGTACATAGGGTTGCTGTCAGTTGCAGGTGGTTGAACAGTACATAACAACAACACCTCTAATTAGAAACTTCCTTGGAGGCAAGGATTCTGAAACTTCGATTGACATATTTTGGGTATGTTGCAAAGAGGGACCATCCTTGAAGAGGGAAATCATGCTTGGAAGGGTGGAGGGACAACACAAGAGAAGAAGAACTTTGATGAGTTGCATTGTCTCAGTGACTAGGGTAATGGGGGCCAGTGTGTCAGTGACATTAAGATTGGCTCAGAATAGAGCTGGATTCAGAGCTGTTGTATGTACACAGGGTTGCTATGAGTTCACTGGATGTAACAACAATAATAGTTGGATACTTAGTAGCCATTCCTTCTCTTCTTCCCAGTCTCTGGTAATCACTAATAAGCTTTTGTGAGTAACAAGTTATAAATAGCATGTTATCCTGATATTTTGTATAGTTTGGGATTTAATACAAATATTCTTTTAGAAGTGTACATAATTATAAATTTTTTCTTTGTTTTGTGAACATAAGATGTGCACATCACTCACATTTAAAACTGATTAGAGTGTGTTTGGATAAAATGTACAGGTCTTTACTAGACCTTAAAATCAGGACCTTGATGCAGTGAATAGAAACTACAGAAGCATCTTCATTTCATGACAGCATATACAAATATTTTATCTGCTAAAGGGCTGTGTTTTCACAACGTTGTTAAATACTGTCAGAATCAACTCATAGCCGACCCTCTAGCTTGTTTTCAGAGGCAGTAAATAGCACTGAACGAGATTGCTCATCCTTCTCTTGAGAGCAGCTGATGGATTCAAAACTCATGCCTTCAGGATTATAACACAACTTCTTGTTTTTAGGTCACCAGAGCTCCCTATTTGTGTGTTGTTGTTATGTGCTGTCTGTCTATGTTGTTGTTAAGTGCTGTCGAGTCGTCTGCGACTCATAGTGACCCTATGGACAACAGCCCTAAACTAAACCTTTCTGTATCCTGTGTCAATTGCATTGCCTCCGACACACCCATCCTGATTACCCCAGTCACTGAATCAATCTACCTCATAAAGGGTCTTCCCCTCCTGCGCTGTCCCTCCACCCTCCCAAGCATGATATCCCTCTGCAAGGACCTGTCCCTCCTTACAACATGTCCAGAGTACGTCAGACGAAGCCCCAGAATCCTTGCCTCCAGGGAGTAGCCTGGTTTAACCCTCTCCAGGATGAATCTGTTTGTTTTCTTGGCAGTCCATGGAACATTCAATACTCATCTCCAGCACCACAGCTCAAAGGCATCAATTCTCCTTCTATCCTTCCTAATCATTGTCCAGCTCTCTGATGCATAACAAGTGATTGCAAAGACAATGGCCTGTATCAGACTCACCTTAGTCTTCAGAGAGACACTGTTGTTTTTGAGTACTTTAGAGAGGTCCCTAACAGCAGATTTTCTCATTGCAATACGTTTTTTGATTTCCTGGCTGCTGGTACCAAGAGTGTTGACCATGGAGCCAAGCAAACTAAAGCCGTGAACAGTCTCAATCTCTTCAGCATCCATCCTGATGCTACCAGTTGCTCCAGTGGTGAGAATCTTTGTCTTCTTGACATTGAGCCTCAGTCCATACTGAAGGCTGCAGTCCTTGATCCTCTGCAGCAAGTGCATGAGGTCCTCCTCAGTTTCAGCGAGCAGGGTGTGTCCTCTGCATAACTCAGATTGTTAATAGATCTTCCACCAGTCCTGACGCCACACTTCTCATAGAGCCCAGCCTCTCGGATAATCTGCTCTGCATACAGGTTGAAAAGGTATGGAGACAGGACACATCCCTGGCGTACACTCTTCCCAATTTTGAACCAAGCAGTGTTACCCTGCTCTGTTCTGACGACTGCCTCTTGGTCCAAGTATAGGTTTTGCATTAGCACGGTTAAATGTTCTGGGATTCCCATTCTTCTCAGGGTCAGCCACTGTTATGATCCACACAGTCAATTGCCTTTGCATAATCAATGAAACACAGATAGACATTCTTCTTTTATTCCCTGCTTTCAGCTAAGATCCATCTAACATCAGCTACAATATCCGTAGTACCACGACCCCTTCTAAACCCAGCCTGGACTTCTGGGAATTCTCTGCTGATGTGCTGTTCCAGTCGTTTTTGGATAATCTTCGGTAGAATCTTGCTTGCATGTGAAATCAATGATATTGTTCTGTACTGTCCACACTCTATTGTGTCACCCTTCTTTGGAATGGGAGCAAATATAGATCTCTTCCAGTCAGTTGGCCAAGTGGTGGTTCTCTAGATTTCTTGGCACAACTTGGTGAGCACATCCAGGGTAGCATCTGTTAGCTGAAATATGTCAATTGGTATACCATCTATTCCTGGGGCCTTATTTTTTGCTATTTCCTTCAAAGCAGCTTGAACTTCTTCCTTCATCACCATAGGCTCTTGCTCAAATGTTATTTCATTAAATTCTTCTGCCAATTCCTCACAGCAAAATACATGTGCTGTTTATAGCAACCCTCTAATGCAGCTCTGAACCCTGCCCTGTCCTGAGCTAGTCTCCCTGACTCTGACACAGCAACCCCCATTGTCCCAGTTACTGTATCGATCCATCTCATCTGGGACCTCCCTCTCCTGCATTGTCCTTCCACCCTTCCAAGCATATAATGTCCTTCTTCAGTGACTGGTCTCTTCTGGCCACATGCCCTAATTATGTGACATGGAGTTTCAAAATCCTAGCCTCCAAGGAGAAACTTGGTTTTACCCTCCTAAATATCTTATTTTTGTCTTTAGACTTAAAAATGAAGTATACAATAAAGGTATAACTGTGAATAACTATTCTGTCCAAATGTGTTTTGAAATTGAACATTATTAAAATGCATGCTTTGATATGATAGAATAAGAAAGATTCCACTGTGAATGTGTTTTGTACTTTTTAAATTAATTTTTATTTACACTTACTAAAACATTGACTTTTTCATACATTTATTCATTGAAATGTTGTTTTCTAATACTGGTCACCATTGACTAATAACAGTTACAGTGTCTCATCAGTCCTGTATTTGTTGCCTTTAACTTCATCCAATTTGCCGATTAATTTTTACTTCCCTGCCCTTCCTTTCCACTGTGAACATGTGTTAAAAGTTGAACAAGACTAGTATATTTATATTCTATTCACACATCTTAGAAGTTTTTATTGAATACTATAACACCAAAGTGCGCCTAATCTAGGCCATCTGTTGTACATAGGGTTTTCAGAGGCCTGCCATTTCAGAAGTGGATGGCCAATCCTTCTTCCTAGTCTGTCTCAATGTGAATGTTCAGATTTAG
>NW_006399847.1:1727156-1748642 GCF_000299155.1 Elephantulus edwardii
TGTTATGCATCAGAGAGTTGGACAATGACCAAGGAGGATGGAAGGAGAACTGATGCCTTTGAGCTGTGGTGCTGGAGAAGAGTATTGAGAATACCATGGACTGCTAGGAAAACAAATAGATTTGTCCTTCAGAGGGTTAAACTGGGTGGCTCCTTGGAGGCAAGGATCCTGAGGCTCCGTCTAACTTACTTTGGACATGTAGTGAGGAGAGACCGGTCCTTAGAGAGGGCCATCATGCTTGGGAGAGTGGAGGGACAGCGCAGGAGAGGAAGGCCCTCTATGAGGTGGATTGATTGAGTGACTGGGATAATTGGGATGGTAGTTTCAGAAACAGTGCAGTTGGCACAGGACAGAGCGGAGTTTAGGGCTGTTGTACATAGGGTCGCTATGAGTCGCAGGTGACTCAACGGCACAAAACAACAACAACAATCTAGGCCACGGTCTTTGTGATTCCTTGGTTATGTGTCTGAGAGCTGAACAATGATTAAGGATGACAGAAGAAGAATCTATGCCTTTAAATTGTGATGCTGGACTGCCAAAAAAACAAATAGGTCTGTCTTAGGGTGAAACCAAGTTTCTCCTTGGAGACTAGGATTTTCAAGCTCCTTTTCACATACTTTGGGCATATGGCCAGGAGAGACTGATCCTTGGAGAAGGACATCATTCTTGGAAGGGTGAAGGGACAGCGCAGGAGTGGACTGGGGCAATGGAGATTGATGTGTCAGAAGTAGTGATAATGGCACAAGACAGGGCAGAATTCAGAGTTTCTGTTCTTAGGGTCACTGTGAGTTGCTTGCTACTCCATGACACATAGCAAAAACAACTATTGTTTTCAGTAGTTTAATGTTGATTGCTAAGAAATGTTGTTGTTGTTACTACTAAGTGTTGTTGTTTGTGACTATTATGTACAAGAGCCCTAAACCCTGCTCTATCCTTTGCCAATCACACTCTCCGATGCACTTAATCCCATTACCCCAATCACTGAATTGATCCATCTCATCAAGGGTATTCCTCTCTTGTGCTGTCCCTCCACCCTCCCGAACATGATGTCCCTCTCCAAGGACTGGTCCCTCCTTGCAACATGCCCAGAGTATATCATGTATGTCAGACAAAGCTTCAGAATCTTTGCTTCCAAGGAGCTGCCCAATTTCACACTCTTCAGAACGAACCTGTTTCTTCTCCTAGCAGTCCATGGTATATTCACCACTCTTCTCCAGCACCACAGCTCAAAGGCATCAATTCTCTATCATTTCTAGTCACTGTCCAGCTCTCTGTTACGTAGCACACAATTGCAAAGACTATGGCCTGGATCAGGTGCACTTTAGTCTCCAGCCTGACATTGTTGCTCTTCAGTACTCTGGAGAGGTTCCTGACAGCTGGCTTTCCCAATGCAATTTGTCTCTTGATTTCCTGGCTGCTGGTACCAAGAGTGTTGATTGTGGAACCAAGCAAACTAAAACTGTTAACAGTCTCAATCTCTTCACCATCCATTACGATGCTGTCACTTGGCTCAGTGGTGAGAATCAATCCATATTGAAGGTTGTAGTTTTTGACCTTCTGCAGCAATTGTTCAGGTTCTCCTCAGTTTCAGGAAGCAGGGTTGTATCATCTGCATAATGCAGCTTGTTGATGAATCTTCCTTCAATCCTGATGCTACATTTCTCCTCATACAGCCCAGTGTCCCAGATGATCTGTTCTGCATACAGATTGAAAAGGCGTGGAGACAGAATACATCCCTGGCAGAGCCCCTTCCTGATTTTGAACCATGCAGTGTCTCCTTGCTCTGTTCTGATAACTGCCGCTTGGTTCAAGTATAGGTTTCGCATAAGCACAATCAAATGTTCTGGGATTCCCATTCTTCTCTGAGTCAACCACAGTTTGTTGTGATCCACACAGTCAAAAGCCTTTGCATAGTCAGTGAAACACAGACATTCCTCTGGTTCTCTCTGTGACGTTAATGATATTGTTAGATAATTTCTGCTCTCTGTCGGATCACCCTTCTTTGGAATCGGAACAAACATTGGTCTCTTCAGTCAGTTGGTCAGGTGGCTGTCCTCCAGATTTCTTGGCACAACTTATAACATCCAGGACGGCATCTGTTTGTTGAAATATGTTAATTGGTATAAAGTCATTTTCGATTTTATTATTATAATTTTTCTTTTTCCTTATGTAGTAGCTTTTCTCAGCCTTTTCTTATTCTCACCCTTGAGAATCACCTTTTTAAGGAGCATATGGTGCAGTGGTTAAGCACTTGGCTGCCAGCAGAACAGTAGTGGTTCATACCAGCCAGCTGCTCCGTAGGAGAGACACATGGCCTTGTGCTTCCATGAAGATTTACAGCCTGGGCAGTCCTACAGCAACAGTTATCCTCCGTCCTGTAAAGCTGCTATGAGCACAAGCAACTCAGTAGCAATGGAATTGGTGTTCGTTTTCAGACAACTGAGACATTTCTTCCCTTAATTCTACCTCAGAGGTGAAATGAAAATTTAGAATTTAAGATGGGTTATAACGCTTTCATTGTATGCATGTACATATATATGCTTTATATATAAAAATGAGTTTTTAATGTCCTGTTGAGAATGCATGGTTTGTAGTTAGAAATCTTCCTGTTGCCCTTATTCAGCAGCTGCAAGTTGTCTTTGAAGACACCTACCTGGTATGAGTAATTTTTTTTTTTAGAATTTTTTATTGATTTTCATATAGTGATACCTTTACAGAATGTTTCATTCGTTTACATTTTTTTCTGTATTAGTTTATTTACAAAATTTTAATACAAATTTGAACAAATTCTTTCTGTTCCCTCACCCTCTCATCCATAATTTTTTGATACATCCTGGGATTTTAAAGGTAAGGTTGTGGTTAATACTTATCCATGAGTCTTTGATTCCAGGGATAATATTAAAGATTTCTGAGTTGTAGTGTCTGTTGGGGGAAAAATAAATGGAGTGAATAGCCTCTGCTTACAAATAGTATACTTAATAGAGATTTGTACTGCTAACCTGGATGGTTCATTTCAAGGCTCAGTGTGCAGAGGAAACACATTCTCCTCCCATATGATTTATAGCCTTGGAGGGTCAGCTGTGAGTTGGTTCCAACTCGACCACTATGAGTTAATGTTTGAGTAACTATATAATAAATTTTTAAATTTTACAGCAACAGCGAATGAAAATTGACAGAGAATTTGCTTTATGGCTGAAGGACTGTCATGAAAAATATGATAAGCAGATCAAGTTTACACTCTTTAAAGGAATAATTACACGCCCTGATCTCCCTTCTAAAAGGCAAGGCCCCTGGGCCACATACTCAGCGATAGAATGGGATGGAAAAATTTACCAAAAAGGACAGTTGGTAGGTTTAATTTTTATTTTTACATTCAATTTTTATTAGAATTTGAAAATAGATTTGGCATTTATAAGAAAACAAAGCAGGTAAGTTCCTTGGGAAAGCATGAGAATTTTTTTTTAAAAAATTACTCATTTTACTGATACATAATTTATTACAACATTAAAAACATTGGTAAAAGCTTGATTAACACAGTCTTTTTTTCTTTAACATGACATGAGTTACTGATTTTTTTAAACAAAATTTTTTTAAACCAAGACTGAACAACTAATTACTGAATGTAACTTTCTGTACCTTTGCATTGTAGAGAAATCAGATATCTAGACATGTACTTTATCCTTAGGGATGTGGTAATTTGAAAACAGAAATAATATAAACAAGTTGTAATATATTCAGAGGGGATAAATGCCATTAAAAGAGAGGATGTAGGGTTCTTTGAGAGATCAGAAGGAACGTTTTCTGATTTGGGGTGGTAAGAGAGAGTATAAAAAGAATGCAAATCCTAAAATATTTGGGGAGAAGTAGGTTTTACTGGACCCTTGAAAATGGTACTGGCTTGATTGATAATCACCGATGTGAGAATTATCATTTATTAAAAAGTGTGGGACTGGATCAGGTCACTCAGGAGTAGTAAGTATGGTTAGACCGAAGACTAAACAGGGGCCTTCCCAACATGAAAGTTAGAATGCCAAGTAGGAGCTGGAAGAAGGAGACTAAAGTGATACAAGGGTCAGGTTCTCATTGGAATGAAAGCTCTTTAGTAGTTGTAAGACATTTCACAGTTGGGTTAATTAAAGTTATTCTTAGGTCTTTAAAGCTATCAAGTAAATGAAACCTCACAGGCAAGTTTTGAACTAAGTCATTTGAAAGAAATGTTAGCTTGCAACAGTTTTTAATCAGTGTTATTAATCTGAAACCAAGAAAATTTATTGGGATAAAAAATATGAATACTTGGAGATTCATAATGATTGAACATCAAGTTAAGAATATTGAAATATTTTGGACCTTGTAACCCATTCTTAGTAAGACATACTTACATGATGATTTTTTTTTTAAATTTTATTTTATTAATTTTAATGAACATTTACAGAGATTTTGGATTTCCATTCATTCATTGTTGCATTTTTCTCCCTGCCCACCCCTCCCCCCCCGGTTCAATCTTCTCTTTGAAACGTAAAAGAAAAATTCCTTCATTGGTATAGAATCCCCTTGCCCCCCCCCCAACCCCTGCCCCAAGTACACTTCACTATGCAACCTTCATTCTGGACTCTTGTCATAACCATAATACCCAACCATATATCACTTTTAAACTGTTCTCTCCCTCATCTGTTTCAATTATGCATGCCTTTTTATACAGTGGGAGACATTAACTTTATTATACTAGATGATCTCCATATACATACATGATAATATTTTTGCACCTGTTGATGCATCTTTCTTTACAAAGATGTATTCACAATAAGTGGAAAAAGGTCCCAATTACCATTTCCTTAGAATAATAGAGCATACTTTTATTAGCTTTAGTAATTGATAAAAAGTAGTTTTTCTACAACGTCTGTGAAATAACATTTTCTGTATCTGTCTACTAAATAATAAAGCTTTTATTTTTTTTTAACTCTAAATATTAGGTTAAGACGATTAAGACACTTCCTCTCTTTTATGGAAGCATAGTAAGATTTTTTCTTTATGGTGATCATGATGGAGAAGTATATGCTACAGGAGGAGAGGTGCAAATTGCAATGGTAAGAAAACAATACATAGTTATTGAACATACCTGTAATCATGGTGCTGTTTACTTTGTGGTGTTAATTGAAGTTAAATATGATTTTTTTTTTTAGATTTTGCTTGCATTTTTTTCTTTCTTTTGGATAAAATGTGGTTTTAGCGTGAATTTTCATATTTGGTTTCTTTAATTTTCTATAGAATTTGACAACTGTATAACGGATATTTTACAAACATAGAAATAACATTACTTACAGTTCTTATAGTAACTTTATGAATTATGCATTTTTCTCAAGAGCCTACAAACAAACACTGGAGTCAGAACTCTGTTGCAAGAATGAATAACCTTCAGGCTGTAGTGGAGCTCTTCCATATAGTGTGCGCTGTTACTCTTTGGATAGGATAGAAGTAGTATAAAATGAAATTACGTGAACAACATAAACACTGTGCGATAATGTAAAACAGCTAATGTGATACATATAGTTAATTAGGGTAAAATATATGTCTTTGGTAGATAAAAACTAGTGGTTTCATTGCAGCTAAATTTGGATTTTATTTTGAACTATTATGTGAATATTTAGGAACCTCAGGCGCTGTATGATGAAATAAAAACTGTGCCAATTGCAAAGCTGGATAGGACAGTTGCTGAGAAAGTTGTAAAAAAATACGTAGAGGATGAAATGGCAAGGTAAGCCACATTTAAATGTGAAAACAAAATAACAAATATAAATCATAATGTTTCTTAGTCTTGAGTGTGCTCTTTAGTCTGTTACTAGGACGTTAGTAATTTTACATGTTATACATGTTGTAATGAGCTTCATGTCATTAAAAAACAATCACATCTAGCTCTGGTGATACAGTTTGTAGTGCATTGAGCTGCTAACCAAATGTCATGTCTGCCCTGCAGTTAGACTCCACCAGCAACTTCACAGGAGATATATGAGCCTGCTGGAGGGTCAGCTGGAAGGTGGTTTTGATTTGATGAGAATAATAACAAGAACAGAATCTTGCTTTGTAGAAATAGGAGGGAATTTCCAAAATATAAAGGCATTTAAGAAAAAAACCAAGTAAAATTTCCTTTGATCTCATGTAAAATAAAATTATTACAGCTCTAAGAGATAGAGATTAGTTTTTTAAAATAAAGGAATATTAAAGCAAAACTATCGACTCTTCTGCTTATATATTTAATGAGCTTTTACTTTACTTCTTACATGATATTGCTGTTACTTTATTTCTATTTCCCAAAAGTATCCTGTACTTTAACTGAATGGCAAAAGAACAAAAGATTGATAATTTCTGGTTCTTCATACCAGGAGATTATGTCTCACTCTTTGAGTAATTACACAGATGGTTAGGGTAGGAAAAAGTGTAGATGCTTAATAATACAGAATTCTAATTTCAACCTTTCAAAATGTATCAATTTCTGGTATTATTTTTTTTAATTAAGACCATAATCCACATAGGTTTTGAGACATTAATACACTGTTTTTATTAATAGGCTCCCCGATAGGTTGTCAGTTACTTGGCCTGAAGGAGATGAGTTATTGCCAAATGAGATCAGACCTGCTGGAACCCCTATTGGTATATTTTGCTTTTTTCACTCCTAATACTGAAACAGTGCTTTTCTAGTGTCCTACATTTTTAATATGTTCAAGACCATGCACCATTTAAAGAAAGTCAAGATTTGGTGGCTTCTCTGGGTGTAATTTTATCCCCCTTTAAATCTTTGACTAATAGGTGCATTACGAATTGAAATTCTAAACAAAAAGGGGGAAGCAATGCAAAAGCTTCCAGGAACGAGCCATGGAGGATCCAAGAAACTCCTGGTTGAGCTCAAAGTTATATTACACAGTAAGTATACAAATGAAATCTCTGTTTGCTAATTATTTATCTGCAAACTGTATATTTACTACTGTTTATGAATAATTTCTTTATTATCATATATAGTAAATATCAGGGAGTTCTGGTGGCCTTGTGCTGCAATCCCAAAAGCACATGGTATAGTCCATCTCCTCCCATGTGATTTACTGCCTCTGAAAACCTTCTGAAGGGTCAGCTATGAATTGCTTCTTACACGATGGCACATAACAGTTGTCCTTATTATATGGTACTGATTTAAATATTTTCATTTAATTATTTATGACCTAATAATTTACAGACATTTATGTTAGTGTTTTTATTTACTAGAGCTGCCATAAGAAGATACTATAACTAGAGGTCAGAGAACATGAATTTAATGCGTTACACATCTGGCAGCTATAAAGCCCATATAAGCTATATGGCTTACTTCTGAGGAAATCAGTTCCTTCCTTCAGTGTTTCTCTCCTGGCTTCTGGCATTCTTGATGCTCCTTGGTTTACTTCTGCCTATTGCTTTCTAATTCCTGTTTGTTCTTTTTTATCTGTGGTACAGTGTATGCTACCCTATTCCAATATGACTTCGTATTAACTAATAATAATTTTTAAAGACTGTGTTTCTAAGTAAGTCACAAAGTTTAGGACTTATGTATATCTTTTTAAAGAAACAGTCAATCCATAATCCATGGTTTCTGTGACACCACATACTGTATTTCTCTAACCTTTCTGGTTTCTGAGTGTCTTGTGCCTAATCCTGCTCTTTGCTACTTCTGAATGTTACTTCAGAGTTTAATTCTCTATGTATCTGTTGCCTCTAGACAGTCCCATTCATTGCTTACTCCCTTGTACTAATCTATAAATCTTAGAAAGTAGATTTTTGTTATGCCTTATTATCTTCCATATCTTTTGATACCTTTTAATTACAAGTTGTCATGATCTTTTTAATTACTTAACTCTACCTGATTGGAGATACCACTTTTGTTTTTTTCTGTTCCAGCTCATGTACCACACTGAATTCAGATGTGCTTTTATGTAAATTGCCTATCTGTCACTCTTACAGAATTTCCCCATCAGTGGTAGGATAATGCTAGAACTTTTCTATTATTTCTGTTAGTATCTTAATCTTTGCCTTAAATTTGCATTGTATAACTTGAATTGTTTTTCTTAAGTGTCTGTCTTGTGTCTGAAACAGAGATTGCAAGCTTTTTGGTAAGGATCATATGTTGTTGTTATGTGTTACATTGGCCCTCTATACAAGAGCCCTAAACCAAGCTCTATCCTGTGCCAACCTCCTGTCTCCGACACACCTAATCCCATTATTCCTATCAGTGAGTCAGTACACCTCATCGAGGGTCTTCCTCTCTTGTGCTGTCACTCCACTGTCCAAACATGATGTCCCTCTCCAAGGACTGGTCTCTCCTTGCAACATGTCCAGAGTATGTCAGACAAAGCTTTAGAATCCTTGCCACCAAGGAGCACCCCAATTTCACACTATCCTGGACGAACCTGTTTGTTTTCCTAGCAGTCTATGGTATATCCAACATTCTTCTCCAGCACCACAACTCAAAGCCATCAGTTCTCTTTCTGTCATCCCTAGTCACTGTTCAGCTCTCCGATGTATAGCACGCAATCGTGAAGACTATGGCCTGGATCAGGTGCACCGTAGTTTCCAGCCTGACATTGTTGCTCTTCAGTACTCTGGAGAGGTCCCTGACAACTGACTTTCCCAATGCAATTTGTTTCTTGATTTCCTGGCTGCTGGTACCAAGAGTGTTGATTGTGGAACCAAACAAACTAAAACTCTTCACAATCTCAATCTCCATAATGATGCTGCCAGTTGGCCCAGTGGTGAGAATCTTTGTTTTCTTCGTGTTGAGCTTCAGTCCATATTGAAGGTTACAGTCTTTGACCATCAGCAAGCACTTCAGGTCCTCCTCAGTTTCAGTAAGCAGGGTTGTGTCATCTGCATAATGCAGGTTGTTGATAAATCTTCCTCCAATCCTGATGCTACATTCCTCCTCATACGGCCTAGTGTCCCGGATGATCTGTTCTGCGTACAGATTGAAAAGGTATGGAGACAGAATACATTCCTGGCAGACACCTTGCCTAATTTTAACCATGTAATGTCTCTTTGCTTTGTTCTGATTACTGCCTCTTGGTTCAAGTATAGGTTTTGCATAAGCATAATCAAATGTTTTGGGATCCCTATTCTTAGAGTCAACCACAGTTTGTTGTGATCCACACAGTCAAAAGCCTTTGCATAGTCAATGAAGCACTCAGCATTCATTCCTCTGGTACTCTCTGCTTTTTCCCCAAGATCCATCTAACATTATCCCTTAGTACCACAGCCTCTTCTAAACCTAGCCTGCACATCTGGCAGTTCTCTGTTGACACGTTGCTCCAGTCTTTTTTGGATAATTTTCAACAGAATTTTGCTTGCATGTGATATTAATGATATTGTTCGGTAATTTCCACACTGTGTGGTCACTCTTCTTTGGAATGGGAACATTCCAGTCAGTTGGCCAGGTGGCTATCCTCCAGATTTCTTGGCACAACTTAGTGAGCACATCTAGGATGGCATCTGTTTGTTGAAATATGTTAATTGGTAGGCCATCAACACCTGGAACCTTGTTTTTTGCCAATTCTTTCAGAGCAGAATTTCTTCATCACTGCAGGCTCTTGCTTATACATTGTTTCATGAAATTCTTTTGTGTCAGCCAATTCCTTCTGGTACAGTGACTCTGTGTACTCTTTGCATCTTCTTGAATCATTTAACATTCTGCCCAAACATCCTTAAAGTATTGCTACTTGCGGCTTCAATTTGTTTTTCAATTCCTTCAGCTTAAGAAATGCTGAGCGAGTTTAACCCTTTTGATTTTCTGACTCCTGCTTTTTGCACATTTCATTATAATAACCTTGCTTTATCATCCTGAGCTGCCCTTTGAAATTTTGTATTCAGCTCTTTAATTTCTTGATTTCTTCCTTTAGTTTTGGCTTTTCGGCACTCTAATACAATATTCAGAGTCTCATCTGTTATCCATCTTGGTCTTTTCTTTCTCTTCTGTCTTTGTAATGATCTTTTGCATTCTTCATGGATGATACTGTTTTTTTTAAAAAAAAAGTTTTCATTTTATTTGATGACGTATTTATTCTTGAGCCATAAGGTTTTGTTTCTTCAGTTTCTTCTGGGAGATCTTTTCCTTCTGGGCAACCTCCTCTTCTGGTTTAGGATCAGTCTGTTTCTTTTCAGTAAGGATCATCTCAGTTTGGCAGGGGGAGCTCATGTAGGGGTTAATCCGACCACGAGCTCTTTATGTGAGGCGGCGCATCTTGGGAGCTTTGTTTACCTGGATATGCTCAATGACCAGAGAATCAACATCTAAACCCTTAAGTTCAGCATTACTTTCGGCGTTTTTGAGCATATGCAGCAAAAACTCGGCACTCTTTTTGGGCCACTGACCCTGTGTCCAGCCCCACTGTTTGGCCTGGGCACACCTACCAACTCCACCATTGTATCGTTGGAAGGGCACACACTGCTTTTGCAAAGAGACATCTTTCAGATACTTGTTGGCTTTCCGGATATGCATACCCTTGATGGCCTGGGCAGTTTTCTCCGGTGTTCTTAAAATGGACCCAGAGATTTGAGCCTCTTGATTTGCATGATTTTGTGGGGTTTTCCGGGTCAAGTGAGTAGCGAACCATGTTGGGAGATTACCTGAAGCTGCTCACAGGAAAAGATGGATGATATTCCTGATATCTTCCCCCAGCTCAAGGCCTCAAACCAGTTCCTGAGATGGTTTTTGAAATTTGAGTGGGATGGACTTAAGGTCAAATTTTGGTTCCTGTGAATTTGATTTTATTTTCTTCAACTTTTGCTTGAACATGCATCTGAGTGTTTGGTGGTCTCTTTTACAGTCAGCTCCTGACCTGGTTTTCACAGCTGATATTGAGCTTCTCCAGCAATTCTTTCCACAGATATAATCAATTTGATACCTATGCATATTAGCAGGTGAAATTCATGTGTATAGCCTGCATTTGTGTTTCTTATAAAAGGTATTTGCAAGAAATAAATCATCTAATGTGCAGAATTCTGTCATTCTATCTCCAGCTTCATTTCTGTCACTGACTCCATGTTTTCCAGCTACTGATCCTTCTTTCCTATACACAATTTTTGCATTCCTATCACCCATTATTATCAATGCATCTTGATTGCATGTTCGATTGATTTCTGACTGCAGAATTTGGTAGCAATCTTCTGTTTCCTCCTCTTTGGCTCTAGTTGTTGGTGCATATATTTGAATGATAGTGGTATTCACTGAACTTCCTTGTATGTGTATGGATAAAATCCTGTCACTCACCACCTTGTATTTCGTGATAGATCTAGAAATGACTTTTGATTATGAAAACAACCCCATTTTTCCTCACCTTTTCATCCCCAGCATAGTAGATCATATAATCATCTGATTCGAAATATCCCATGCCAGAATCCTCTCACTTCACCAATACCTGGTATGTCAGTATTTATGTGTTCTATTTCTTTTTTAATAACGTCCTATTTTCCTACATTCGTATAGTAAATATTTAAGCTTTGACTCCCAAAAGTTCTCTGTTGCAACTACTTAACTGATTCCGAAGACTGAAAGCAGTCATAGTTGATTGCTGGCCAGCTTATGCTCTCGAAGACAGAAAGAAACTCCATGAAAACAAAGATATTGTCTGTTTCTTCAGTTTTTTCCTGTACATGATAATAAGGTGACTGGCTTAATTATCTAGCTATAAATGATACTATAGGTGTATGACTTGAGCATACATTGTCTTACAGTTTAAAATGATAGCAGTCCAGATTCAAGGTGCTGGCTCTGGGGAAAGCCTCTCTGAGTTTCTGGTTCTTGGAGTTTTCCAGTACGAGAACTTAGCTCCAAAAGATGCAGTCTTCTTAATGATACTGAGGTTGCCCCACTCTCTACTTAGGAGAAAAGAGATGTTTCAGGTTACACCTCAAGAATACTCCCCTGGGTAGAGAAAATAGTGCAACAATGAATGAATGAAAACCCAAAATCTCTGTAAATATTCATTAAAACTAATAAAATTTAATAGTTAAAAAAACCCAACAACATATACTGGGGGGGAAAAAAAGAATACTCCCCTTACATTGGATCAGGGCTCTGTTTGGATAATAGTCCTGTATTCCACCTTTTTTATAACTATAGCTTATCAGATCCTGGGAGAGTCATTACATTATTTCCACTTCACATATGAATGTTTTCGAGAAATATCAGTCAAGACAGTATTTAATATTTGTTGAGTAAATGCATTATAAACTAGAAAGTTGACCGGTCTTTTCTAGAGATCCTCTGAAAGTAGTTAATTGGTCTAATATCCATGACAAGTATTTAATTTGTTAAGCTTACATTTTTTAAAAAATTATGAGAGAAACAAATGAAGGTATAGAATAGCATAAATGCACATACATATAGAAATTAATTCATTAGTTACCAGAACTGTGTTTTCCCTTGTCCTATCTATTGTTATTTATGGTTATAGCTCAATTGCATGTTTTTCTATGTAGCTGTAATTCATTTATCACAATATTTTGTTATTAATACAGTATCCACTACAACTCAGATTTCCCAACATGATACCATTTTGTGATTGGTAACAGGTACATGTATTACATGTAGTCATCGCTTATCTTCTTAACACTCTTGTTACATAGCAGAGCCTTCTCCGTTTTCCTCTGTCAGTCATTTGTTGACAAAACTTAATCATTTGTTAATGAAAATGTTCGCTTTCTTATTTTGTCATTAAACTTGTTTTACCCTCATTTTCTATTTCCTGAAAACCAAAAAGCTTGTTCGAAATATTTAAGTCACTTTACCTGTGCCATTTGTTTTCACCATTTAGTTGGCAGTCTGTTTTACATCACGAGACACATGTCTTCTAATTGTCCCACTTAGTGTTGCTAGGATGGGTCAGGTGGTTTACTGGAGAGTGTAAATGGTGAAATTGTGTGGCTGTCCTTTTGAAAAATCACAGGCTTCAAGACCCATTGGGGCACTTCTGCTGTGCATTCGTGGTGTTACCATGAGCTGAAGGCCAGCTCAGAACAGTGTGGATTCCTGAATTAACTTGTTAAAATGATCCCTCTGTTACAAGGATCCTCTGGTCATCCATTTTCAGAGGCTATATATTGCACAGGAGGAGATTACTCATCTTCCACAGAGCAGGTGGTAGATTTGAACCACCTGCCTTTGGTTTGTCAGCCTAACTCTTAACTCACTACCACTAGAGATTCATAGTTTAGTTTTGTGTTTGTCCTTTTTGCTTATTATTATGTGATGGTTTCATCCAAAATGATCTTTTGCTTACTTGAATCAGTATTTTAAACAAAAGAAAAAACTAAATCTCATTGTCTTCAAGTCGATTCACCCTCATTGTTTTACAGAGCAGAACAACTATGTAGGGTTTTCTTGTTATGGAAACAGATGGCCAGTCTTTTCCAGAGGTATTGCTTAGGGTACATAGGCAAGGATTCTGAGGCTCCATCTAACATACTTTGGACATGTTGTGAGGAGAGACTGGTTCTTGGAGAAGGACATCATGCTTGGGAGGGTGGAGGGCAGGCACAGGAGAGGAAGGCCCTCTATGAGGTGGATTGATTCAGTGACTGGGGTAATTGGGATGGGAGTGTCAGAGACAGTGCGATTGGCACAGGACAGAGCAGAGTTTAGGGCTGTTGTACATAGGGTCGCTATGAGTCGCAAGTGACTTGACGGCACATAACAACAACTACAACAAACATTGCTTAGGGGATGCATGGGGTTACAGTTAGTAGTGAACTGCACATCATTCGGGCCATTGAATTCACCTGCAGCGTGAGGGAAAAAGATGACAGTCCCCTGCCCTAGAGACTTACAGCCTTGGAAGGCTATTGAAGGTTCCTAAGTGTTGGATCAGCTTGACACCGGTAGGTTAATTGTTATTTTACTAGGGGCTATGGTGGCATTTTTTTCCTTATTCTTACACTTCTAAATTTATTATCTAGAATTTGTCAAAAAAAGAGCCTTTTTCTTTTTTTTTTTGTATTTTTAAAATTTTGTTTTGGTTTGTTCACAGAGTTTGTATACAGTGTGTTTCATACTATTCTTCATTCATATTGTGTTTCATGCAATCATTCCCATCATTAAGTTTTATTAAATCAATCACCATTGGATCTGGCTTATCATTACCAATCTTTTCCCGTTCCCACCGGATCCTTCCCATTTCCTTCACCACCTCCTTCCATCCACCAAACTTCGTAACCCTGTGGTTTATTCTGACATGAATTTCAAAATAATGGTAGTACTTTTACTAGTGTAAGACAACTGAAAAATTTGGCTTCTTTACAAAACTATTTGTCCTTAAAATATTTCTCTGTTTAAATAATAAAACAGTCTTTGTTGTTATTATATTAGGTTACAAATAATTTTAGGTTATATAGTCATATCTCCTACTTAATCTGCATTAAAATTTGGTTACCATTTTAATTCTAGGTTTTTTAGCATAATAACGTAAAGTCTGGAATGATCTAACAAGGGTGGTTGCAGAGAAGTCAAATTATCACCTCTGATCTGTTTTCTTCTTCTCTGTTTTAAGTAGTCATTAGTTTTTGACTTTCCAATGGTTGGTTTTTGGGGGGTTTTTTTGTAACGTAGAAGTTAGCAGTACAAGCATACACATACTGTTGTAGTCCTCGCTGTTTTATGATAAAAGTTTGGAAATTGTGCTACATTAATAAATTGTATTACTTGATTCTTGAAGAAATTTTTTTTTTTTACAACTTAGAGTGATAATATTCATATGGAACAGGCACCATCTCAGTTAAAGAAAACTTTTTTTTCCCCTGCCTCTTTTTAAACAGTCCCTCCCTAAGGACTATCCACAGTTATCTTTGTATCCAAAGACGAAATATTTGTAGGTGAAAGGAGTTAGCCTTAGTTACACACTCGTTAATTTTAGGGACACTTCACGAATTTGCGTGTCATCCTTGCACAAGGGGCCATGCTAATCTTTTCTGTATCGTTCCAATTTTAGTATATGTACTGCCGAAGCGAGCACTAAAGAAAACTTTTAAGGAAAGTAATTTTTAATGTCAAATGTAAATATTCTCTATATTTTATTATATGAACTACAAATATATTTTCCGGAATTGACATAAGTGATTATACAAGTAAAATTTTGTTCCTGTTCATGTGCACAGCATGGTTTAGGGCTTTAAAGCATTAAAATGTGGTGCAAAGAAAGATTTGATACTATGTGACATTTCATGTTCATGTTTTAAACCCAGTTTCTTAAAGCATAACTCTTTTTTTATTAAGCTTCAAGTGGAAATAAAGAAATAATTTCACATATTAGTCAACATGGAGGAAAATGGCCCTACTGGTTTAAAAAGATGGGTGAGTTATTTTTCTAAATGTTAAAAAATACATCAGAATTTAATGGGTAGAGGAAGGGGTAGGGAAAGGAAATGGGAAAAATCTACTGTGAAAAACAGTGTATATGAATTTATTTTAAAAAAAATCAGTATTATCCTGACTTGATTTTTAATTTCTTCTTAATTTATCCAGAAAATATTCAAAAATTAGGGAATTATACATTGAAATTACAAGTTGTGTTGAATGAAAGTAATGCAGACACTTATGCAGGAAGACCACTACCATCTAAAGCAATTAAATTTTCTGTTAAAGGTAAGTACAATAATATATATGTTAATAATGTACTTTTAGGTTTGGGTAAAAGGTAATTCAGTTAAAGATGTTTTAGTAATTGGGTAACTGTTTTGCTCTTAAAATGATTTTATGATCCCATTTGATGGTTGTGTTGTTAAGTTCCAGTGAGTTGGGTCTTACTCATAGACAGGCCATGTACAATAGAATTAGACACCCCCCAAAAAAAAGAGACCCTGCTCAAACCTGCACCAGCCTTATATTTCTCCTTACTGAAGGCCCTTGCTGCAGTCACTGTCTCGCTCCATTTCGTTGAGGGGCTTCCTCTCATTTGCTGATCCTTTACTTTTCCAAGCCTTTTCCAGGAACTGACTCTTTTCTATAAAGTATGTGAAACAAAGTCTCAATCACTGTCACTTCTAAGGAACACTCTGGCTAAACTGCTACCAACACAGATTTGTTCACCTTTTTGACAGTCCACAGAATATTCAGTATTCTTTGCCAACACAATTTAAAGCATCATTACTTCTTGAAGGGAATCGGACTGCTAATTAGCCAAAGACTCTGCCTGTCTGCCAGTTCAAATTCACCAATGGCTCTTCAGGGAGGAAGATGGGCAGTTTCCTCCTGTGCAGTTTGCAGCTTCAGAAATCTCAGATCAGCTCTGAGTCGGTTCTGACTCAGTGACGATAAGTGAATTTTTCTTACATCCTCTTAGTCATTGTCCACCTTACAAGGCTTGGATCAGATTATCCTTAGTCTTTAAAGTGACATCTTTTTATCCCATTAAAGAGATCCTTGGTAATAGTTTTCCTACTATAGTATGCCATTTTATTTCTTGATTGCTGCTTCCGTGGGTGTTGGGTGTGGAAAAGACATCATTGACCCCTTCATTGCTTCCTCTTTGAAGATAGTCCTGCTTT
Organism: Elephantulus edwardii; assembly: GCF_000299155.1. Classification (NCBI taxonomy): domain Eukaryota; kingdom Metazoa; phylum Chordata; class Mammalia; order Macroscelidea; family Macroscelididae; genus Elephantulus; species Elephantulus edwardii. The sequence goes on from NW_006399847.1 coordinate 1,743,705, forward strand.
GTTTCCTCGCTTCCACTGCTGAAGTGTGACTCTGTTTCCTGACTCTTTATATGTGACATACCCTTCAGCACCAGCCATTGGGGGAATCCAGTGTTTTTTCTTGGGTTCTAAAATTTTATGACTCGGCATGTATCTGTTTTCTTCAATTACCCTAATATCTTTTTCTCTCTCCTTTCTTTCTGCAACATGTAAAATATTATATTCTCTTATGTTAAATGGTATATGACTGGCTGTCTGCAATGGTTTGTGAGACACTGTTATCATCAAGGACCTCTGGTGGCCCAGTGTTAAGGAGTTGCACTGCCAACCCAGAAATACATGGTTTGAATCCACAAGCTGCTCTGCAGGAGAAAGATGGACTGTCTCCTCCCATGCAATTTACTGCCTCTGAAAACCCGCTGGGAGGTCAGCTATGAATCAGTTCCAACTCAGGGTACACGGCAACACGTGATCATCTTTCTTTTTTTACCTACTGTGAACAGCCAGTCAGTTGAAAGGAGCATTTTTTGGTGATGTGGCAGGCTTTCCTTTTAAATGTTTTGCAAAAATTTGTTCTTCTCTCTAAAGCTTGAACTCTTCTTGATGCTTGAGCTCTGGTTTTTGAGATACAGATTTTCTTCCAGACCAGTCTATTTTTTTTTCACCTGTTGCTGTAACCCTGTGCACCAACACATGTTCTCACTTTCCCAGTACACTTTGGGCTCATTAGTCCCTGTATCTACATTACTTGACCAGGAAATTTAGGACTTGCTGGCTACACAACTGTTTAAAACTTTTCCTTGAAGTTAATGTTTTTTTTACCCACTTTCTCTCTTCTTCCATTTATCTATACACACACACAAGCGCACGTGCACATCTATTTCACTGGTTTTATTCCTCTAGAGATCCTAGGTTTAGACATGTGCTAATTTATTTCCCTGTCTCTTTCTCTAAGTTTTATCCTTCCACTTTAGGTTACTAAAGTTAAAGGTACTTTAAGTTAATGTTTCACACTTTGTATGTCTTTTTCCTTTCTGTTGTCAGTTTTTAGTTGCTCAGGTCTCTCTTTGTAGTGTGGTATTCCTGAGCTCATTGGTTTAATTCCTTTACCTCTTTCAGAGAATAAGCCTTCATTCACCTGTTGTTGTGGCTGGAGAAGGCAAGTGGTGACTGGCTGTTTGCGGTGAAGGGCGGAAATCTGGGATAGTCTCTCTTAAACAGGTGCCAACAAATCCTCCAGTTTTCATTCACTCCAACATAATAACAACCATTCTTGAGACATTTGGCTATCTTGTAATGTGAATTGGAAAAGAATTCGATCTGTCAAAGGTTTCATTTTACTTAAGTCATAATCGACATCCATGAAAGCAGCTACCAAGAAATCAAATTGTGCATTACATTAGGGAAATCATTTCCAAAAGAGCTCTTTAAAGTTTATAGATGTGGTTAAACATTTTTGTTTGTGTGTGAAAATACACGTAACAAATTAAACTTCACCACCAATTTTGCTGCATGTATAGGCCAGTGCCACTGGTTATATTCTTCACATGTATCACCAGCCTTGTCCTTATTTGCACTGTTTCACTATCATTAATTCTCTGTGCCCTTTGAAGTTCTAAGACTAATGATTAAAGTTACTTTTAGCTTGAACAAATCAGAATCACAGTAATGGTCAGGCTGACGGGCCAACACAGACTGGTGGAACCTCTAAGCCCTTTGCTTTCCTTTGAGCCTTGAGCTGTATTCACCCCTGTGCCAAACTTTGTAGCCAAACTTTCAGGTCTTTGAGGTGAACAGTACAAGCAAGGATGTTCTCAGCTCTCCAGATGCTCAGTCACAGCATCACAGGGACATCATCTTTGTAAACTTTCACCAAAATCACAATTTTAAAAAATATATTTAAAAAACAAAACAAAACAATCTCAAAGTAGGAAGGGAGAGAGTTGGAGAATAAGTGAAAACAAGAACCTCAGAGAGCGTGTAAAGAGTGATTCAGTGTGAGGATTTGTAGTCATTGTCATAAAAGAAAACACGTGAATGGTTGAATGGAATACCATCTGCTCAGTAAATGTTCACTCAAATCATAAGTTCTGGATTGATTTTCAGTTGATTTCATACAGACAGTTCTTTAAAAGAGATGTTCGGTATTGGCATTCTTTACTAATTAAACTTGATTGTTCATTTGGTATAGTTTCTATTTTCAGGTTTCATGGTTATTTTAAAACATTAGATTTGAATATTCCTTCGTTTTCGGGGCTTAATAAATTTGGTTACCATAGGAATTTGAAGTTCTGTTGCACAATTTTATTCCTTCTAATCTGGATCCATCTTTTGGCTCTTGTGAAAATGGTTGTACTGGAAGAAAGGTAATAATAGTTCAAGTAGGCAGTTAGATCTTGCAATTCATTTCATTCTCAGATTCCTAATTTCTTTCTCTCCTGTTCCAGCTGTATCTTGGGTAGCCATTTAGCTTTGTCAGTCACTCCAGGAACTGCTAATCAAACTACAAGCTAGAACAGAAACCCTTAAATTCAGTGGTAGGTCAGTTGGCTGGAGATACCCAGGAAGCCATGATCTTGAATCTTCAGCAGAATCTAATCTGAGGAAGCTTTGTTGTACCTTAATAGCATCTGCATGTTCAGCCCCTTTTAAAAAACAGAGATGTTACTTGGATAGCTAAGGTGTACCTGACCCAAGTAATTTTCTTTTCAGTTGCCTTGTATGTATTTATTGCCTCAGTGAAAACTGGACAGTAAAAACAGAAGTAAGTCATTACTCATACATTCTACCTGTGGTGTTGACAAAGAATATTGAATATGTAGAGTTCTGCCAGAAGAACAAACAATTACTGTCTTACAACAAATGCCATCAGAGAGTCTCCTCTGTGCAGCACCTCCTGTCAGCATGGTGAAGATGAGCAGAGAGGCTAAGCAAAGACGACACCAACTCTTACAGGAAGGCTAGTGTGCCATCCACTGGACTTCATCCCACTCGTGATTCACTTGGGATTCAAGAGAGGTGCAGATTCTGGAACCAGCTGTTTTGAGCCTACTTTGGACAAGAAAGGATGATTTGCTCCTCTGACTTTGGAAGCATTCCGTGAATAGGAAAACCATAGAAGGTTTTGCATTTTGGCTGTGATAAGAATTGAGACATCACTGAGTCTTTCAAGTTAACTATCACAGGCCTGTTTATTTCACAAGTGCATCTGTAGTAGAGCAGAATCACTACTGATTTATTTATCATCAGTTGCATCAAAGTAAATGTGTCTAACAAACAAGCAAAAAGAATTACCATCAGAATGCTATTCAAAAGCAAGAATCATAAGACTCCAGCAGCCTCATTTTGGCTATGTCATCTGGATAAACAAATACCTAGGAAAAGACATCATGTTTGAGAAAGTAAAGGGTCAGCAAACACAAGGGAAAATCCGCAGGGAGATGAACTGACAAAAACATCGACAGCAAAGAATTTACTTAAACTAAACATGTACTTTTCTGTAAAATTATGGTCTATCTGATACTTCTTTATATCTGAACATTCAGATTAAGACAAACTAGGAAGAAGGATGGACCATCCACTTCTGAAATAGCAGGCCTCTGAAAAACTATGTACAACAGAACACATGTAGATAACAGAAAGGGCAACTGAGGTTGAACTTTCAGCTCTGGAAATACAAAGGAAGAGGAACAGTTGTAAGTAGTGATTGGGACAAGGAATGTGAGAACCATGAATGTAGGAAAATTAGATACTGTTAAGGAAGAAATGGAACGCATAAATATTGACATAATAGGCATTGATGAGATGAGATGAGATGGACTGGCTTGGGGCATTTTGAGTCGGATGATCATATATATTACTCTGGAGATGAAAAGGTGAGGAAAAATGGAGTTGCTTTCGTAGTTAAAAAAGTCATTGCTAGATCCATCTTGAAGTACAATATTGTCAGTGACAGGATAATATCCATATGCATACAAGGAAGTCCAGTGAATACGGCTATCATTCAGATATATGCACCAAGAACCAGAGCCAAGGAAGAGGAAATAGAAGATTTTTATCAACTTTTACAGTCGGAGGTCGATCGAACATGCAATCAAGATGCATTGATAATAATGGGTGACTGGAATGCAAAAGGTGGGAATAGAGAAGATTCAGTAGTTGGAAAACATGGACTCGGTGACAGAAATGGAGCTGGAGAGAAGATGATAGAATTTTACACAATCAATGACTTACTCATCACAAATACCTTTTTTTTTTTTTTATTTTTGCAGTTTGATACTTCTTTATTCTGGTGATTCAAAAAGCTCCACAAATATGTTTTTTAAGAGACATAAACTCAGGTTTTATTCATGGATTTCACCTAATGGTATGCATAGGAATCAGATTGATTACATCTGTGTAAAGAACCACTGGAGAAGTTCACTATCAGCTATGAAAACTAGGCCAGGAGCTGATTGTGGAACAGACCACCAACTACTCATATGCAAGTTCAAGCTTAAGCTAAGGAAAATTAAACCAAGTCCACGGGAACCAAAATATGACTTCGAGTCTATCCCACCTGAATTTCAGAACCACCTCAGGAACAGGTTTGAAACCTTGACTAATGAGCGAAGGCCAGATGAGTTGTGGGAGAGTATCAATGGTATCATCCATGAAGAGTGCACATGGTCACTGCAGAGACAGAGGAGGAAGAGAAGACCAAAAGGGATGTCAGAAGAGACTCTGAAAATTGCACTGGAGCGCAGAAACGCCAAGGCAGAGGGAAGAATTCAAGATACTAAAGAGTTGAAAAGAAGATTTCAAAAGGCAGCACGAGACAACAAAGTAAAATATTACAATGAAATGGGCAATGAGTTGGACTCAGAAAATCAAAAGGGCCGAACTTCACTCAGCATTTCTTAAGCTCAAGGAACTGAAGAACAAATTCAAACCTCGAGTTGCTATAATCAAGGATGCTTT
>NW_006399847.1:1750013-1802230 GCF_000299155.1 Elephantulus edwardii
ATGTTGCAAGGAGAGACAGGTCCTTGGAGAGGGACATCATGCTTGGGAGGGTGGAGGGACAGCGCAGGAGGGGAAGACCCTCTCTGAGGTGGATTGATTCAGTGATTGGGGTAATTGGGATGGGTGTGTCTGAGACGGTGTGATTGTCACAGGACAGAGCAGAGTTTAGGGCTGTTATACATAGGGTCGCTGTGAGTCGTGTGCGACTTGACAGCACATAACAACAACAACAACAGCAAACATGCCCTCATCAGGACTGTGATTCTGGAGTAGGCACACCAGTTTCTGCCTGGTCAGTAAAAGGGAGCACTGACTTCATTGCATAGTGTTTGTGTTATTGTTAATTTAAGGATTTGATATTCTTGATTCTTTCTGCTACATCAGTTAAACTTGTTTCCAGTTTTCAGATTCTTTACTGTTCGCTTTTTTCTTAGTCTGTGATTAGTCATCTTTTTATAAGAATCTTTGTTGTGCTCTATTAAAGGTATCCGTTGTGGAGAGGGTTTTCAGAGGCTTGCTATTTAAGGAGATGGCCAGTCCTCCTTTCTAATCTGCCTTACTCAGAACGCTCTCCTAAAACCTGTTCACCGTGGGTGATCCTTCTGGCATTTGGCACACTGATGGCACACCTTTCACAATCACAGCAACCAACTCACAAGTTACCTCAATACAGCAAACTAACAGACAGATGCTATACTTTTAAATAATGATAAACAAAAATGTAGATACCTAAAAAAAGTGATGAACGTAAAGCTTTCAAGTAACTAGCAATATGCAGATCATTCACCCAGTATAGCGACCTGTCAAATATATCTCACAGTTTAGCTCTGAGTCCAAATCCCAGGTAGCAGCATTTGTGACTTATTTTGTGCATATGCCTAGGAAAGACTGTTCACTTGGAGAGGGACTTCATCCTTGGAGAGGTCACTGAAAGAGGAAGACCCTCAGTCGGGTGGATTGACACAGTGACTGCAGTAATGAGCTCAAATGTGTCAGAGATTGTTAGGATGGAATAGGGTTCAGAGCTGTTGTTCTTCATAGGGTTGCTAAGAGTTGTACTCTACTTCTGGCACCTAACAGTAACATTATAAATAAGACTTTTAGACAGATCAGATCTGAATGCTTGTGTTACCCTTGTCTTCAGTAAGGTGTGTGTAGGGGGTTCATTTTACTACCATAGAGATTATTCCTTATTCATAGAAACCTCCCTCATATTTTTTTAGTAGCTATGGAACACACACTTCATACTATGGAAGTACCATACTTTAACTGATTTCCTATTTATAAATGTATCTTTCTGGCTGTATGTGGGGCTTTGTTATTACAAACCACACTATTAAATAAGCTGGTTTCCTCTAATGATTTAAAAACATCTAGTAAAGGCTAGAAGAGGTACACAGCCTAACAATCAGAAAAACAGTTTTTAACCACCACCTAGGCTATAATGAAAGAGCCTTGATGACGTAGTCAGTTTAATGTCAGTAAGTAGACTTGCTGAGGGGATATATGTGTGTTTACTGTCATGTTACCTTCCAAAAAGAATGTTCTAAAGCACCTTCATTAAGTGTGTGAGTGTTCTAGCTTCCCTTGTAGCTCATCCCTGACCATCTTAATTAGTTATTTAATTTTAAAGCCAGCTTGGTGCCATTGAGTGACCTTGACTCATAGTGACCCCGTAGGACAGTCTCCAAAATAAGCCTCACTGCCATCAAATCAGAACCGACTTATAGCTGACCCTCCAGATGGTTTTCAGAGGCTGTGAATCACATAGGAAGGGATTGCTCATCTCCCTCCCTTGGAGCAGCTAGTGGATTTGAACTGCCTGTCTTAGGTTGTCAGTGCAACTGCTTATCCAGTAAAACTGTCCTAATGGGGCTATAAGGCTTTACAGAAACCTACTGTCTCACCTTCTGTCCTTTATAGCATCTGGTAGATAGAATATGCTGACCTTTTGGTTAGCATCTTGACACTTATCCTATTACACTGTCAAGACTCCTTAATGTGGCTTAGTTGAAAGTTGGAAACTCTGGTGGTGTATTCCATGCAAAATTGTACCACTAATCGAAGTAACCTTTACTGGTTCAAAGCTCCTTGAGAGAGAAATGGGCAATCTGGTTGGTAGTGAAAAAGCTTCCCTAAGGTCCAGGCTGTGTACTACTGCTAACATTTATTGAGTATTTATATTATCTGACAAAATGTACTCATTTAATAATTTAAAGCTGTGGTTCTCAAATTTGAAGTATATCCAAATAACCTTGAAGGTCACTTATTAAAATATACCTCACATACTGGAATTACTGATTCTGTAGTTTTGAGGTACCTTAATTTACATTTATAAGTCCCCAGGAGATAGCTGGTACTGTTAGACTAGAGACCATCCTTGTTGAGAACGTCTGGTTTATATATTCTGGATTTAATTATTTATTGCACTTGTTGCTGATATTTTTCCATGTGGACCCTATTGTATTTTGTTACAAGAAACTTTAAAATTTGTTTTCATATTTATAATTTTGACACTGTTTTTCTTTAGCATTTTTTTGTTAAGAGATTATATATTGTGTTATTATATTCTTTTATTTCTTAGTTTACTAGCTGTAAAATTTTACTATGGCATGAGATAACAAATTTAATTTCACTATTCAAATGAATTTTCAAGGTAATTGATATAATTTGACACAGATTTAAATGCCGTTTTTATCATCTAATTTCCCATATATATAAATGACTCTTTTTCTGACCTCTTTATTTGTGCTTATTTTCTCTTGTGTTTTTATTGAAGAGGGTAAGCCAGAGAAATTTTCCTTTGGTCTTTTGGATCCTCATTTTCGTGTTGGAGTCCCATTCAATATCCCTCTGGAGTTTCAGGATGAATTTGGTCATTCCAGTCAACTAGTAACTGATATCCAGCCAGTTCTTGAAGCAAGGTAATTTGAAGGATCAAATTGTGTGTATCTTTCCCTATTTGCTAAGATAATCCTTTTAAATTAAGGTTTATTTAGTCACATGTGCTTATTAGAGAACTTTAGTGTTATTATTTAAAGTGCATGATGAATTTTCATTGTATCTGTCACTTCCCTAAACCCCTAGCTATCCTGTGTGACAACAGGATAAAATTTTCATTATTTTGGTTTAATATATTGCTGAAGTTGTTTAAGTGAGACTAAGACTGTTGTCTTTTGGCAGTTGCACCTGTTGGTAATACTATTTATTGTTTCGTTTAATTGTTATTTTTCCGAAGTAATCTTATGATACTAATAACCACTACTAGGTTTTTAACCTGCAGATGCAGTTAATTTTGCATTCTTTTAAAAATCCTTAAGAAGTTCTGTATTTTATATGAAAATTTCATTCCTTCCTTGGAATTGTCTTACTTAATAGTGCTTTGTAATGTTGTTACTGGCTATATTAAGAAAGTGATAAGACTTTTTCCTGTGAGCAGCCTGAGGTAATCTCCCAAAATGGTTAGCTACTCGCTTGATCCGGAAAATCCCACAAAATCATGCAAATCAAGAGGCTCAAATCTCTGGTTGCATTTTAAGAACACTCAGGAAACTGCCCAGGCCATCAGGGTATGCATATCCAGAAAGCCACCAAGTATCTGAAAGATGTCACTTTTTGCAAAAGCCTTCCTATGTTACAGTGGTGGAGTTGGTAGGTGTGCCCAAGCCAAACAGTGGGTGGGATTGGACACAGGGTTTTGGTGGTCCAAAAAAAGTGCTGAGTTTTTGCTGCATATGCTTAAAAATGCCAAAACTAATACTGAACTTAAGGGTTTAGATATTGATTCTCTGGTCATTGAGCATATCCAGGTGAACAGAGCTCCCAAGATGCGCCCCTGCACGTACAGAGCTCATGGTCAGATTAACCCCTACATGAGCTCCCCCTGTCATATTGAGAGGATCCTTACTGAAAAGGAACAGATTATTCCTAAACCAGAAGAGGAGGTTGCCAAGAAGAAAAAGATCTCCCAGAAGAAACTGAAGAAATAAAAACTTATGGCTCGAGAATAAATAACGTCATCAAATAAAATAAAAATAACTTAAGAAAAAAAGTGATAAGAAGCTGCACTGCAGTCCTGAAGGCATGCAGTAGTTTGAATCCACCAGCTGCTCTGTGGGAGAAAGTTGAACGATTGCCTCCCATGTGATTAACTGCTTCTGAATACCCACTGGAGGGTCAATTCCAACTCAGTGTTCTACAACATCAATAACATAGTAAGAAAGAGTTCTTAGCAGTGTGTCACTGAGCCTGTTCATTATTTACTTCCTTTTGAAGTGTCTCGGGAGAAATACCAATACAACTAAATAATCATCATCTATTTTTTTGTTTATCTTTCCTTTCTAAACTATGTAGAAGTGCTAATTTTTTTGCTTTGCTTTTTTCACTACCCAATTTTACTTTCGTACCACCTTTTTATGTGTGCTGTCTTTTGATGTGTATTTTTCCATTTTGGTGAGATTTTAAAATTTTTACCAGTCGTTTGAAAATGCTCTGTATTTGATACACTTCTTTGCTGGAGATACAGAGGTATATAAGGACATAGAATTTTTGGAATTTCCTTATGGAAATTCACAGAGTATTGTGGCTTATAGTTTTGCATTTAAATTTACACAGTCATTAAGTTCCTACATAGTTTTTAAAAATTGTAGAAATTAGTATTTTTGTACTAATATTTTTATCCCAAGTTGCTAAAAGCCATTATTGCTTTTGTAATATATTTCGTTAACTTGAGGTAATAAAACCATACCTAACAATAATTACAGTGGTGGTTTTTATTGCTGCCATTTTGCTGCTCTTTTTTTCTGTTGCCTACACATTGCTGAACTTTGTCCACTTTGTTTATGGCTTTTCTTATAAGTTCCATCATGGCTAGTTGCTATTTGTTGCTGTTATGTGTCATCAAGTTGCCTGCAAATCCTAGCGACCCTGTGTACGACAGCCCTAAACCTGGCTCTATCCTGTACCAATCTCACTGCCTCTGACACGCTTATCACCATTACCCCACTCGATGAATCAGTGTGTCTCAGAGGGTCTTCCTCTCCTGTGCTGTCCTTCCACCCTCCCAAGGACTGGTCCCTCCTTGTAACATGTCCAAAATATGTCAGACGAAGCTTCAGAATCCTTGCCTCCAAGGAGAAGCCTGGTTTAACCCTCTCTTGGAAGAACCTGTTCATTTTCTTAGCAGTCCATGGTGTATTCAATACTCTTCTCCAATACTACAGTTCAAAGGCATTAATTCTCATACTATCATCCCTGCTCATTGTCCAACTCTGACACATATCAAGTGATTGCAAAGACCATGGCCTGTATCAGGTGCATCTTAGTCTCCAGAGTGACATCATTGCTCTTCAGTACTTTGGATAGGTCTCTAACAGCAGACACAATACATCTAATTTCCTGGCTGCTGGTGCCAGGAGTGTTAATTGTGGAGCCAAGCAAACTAAAGCTGTTAACAGTCTCAATCTCTTCCCCATCTATCATGATGCTGCCAGTTGGTCCAATAGTGAGAATCTTTGTTTTTTTGATATTGAACCTCAATTCCATATTGAAGGCTGCAGTCCTTGATCTTCTACAGCAAGTACTTCAGGTCCTCCTCAGTTTGAGCAATCAAGGCTGTGTCATCTGCATACTCAGATTGTTGATGAATCTTCCTGATGATGAATCCAATTCCTGTTGATGAATCCAGTCCTAATGCCACATTTCTTCTCATACAGCCCAGCCTCCCTGATAATCTTTTCTGTATATAGATTGAAAAGGTATGGAAATAGGACACCTCCCTGGCATACACCCTTCCCAATTTTGAGCCATGCTGTTTCTTCATTCTGATGACTGCCTTTTGGTCCAAGTATAGGTTTCACATAAGCTCAATCAAATGTTTTGGGATTCCCATTCTTCTCAGAGTTAGCCACAGTTTGTTGTGATCCGTACAGTCAAACTCCTTTGCATAATCAATGAAACACAGATAGACATTACTCTGGTACTCCTTGCTTTCAGCCAAGATCTGTCTGACATAAACTACAATATCCCTAATATCGCGACCCTTTCTAAACCCAGCCTGGACTTCTGGCGGTTCTCTGTTGCTGTGCTGTACCAGTTGTTTTTGGATAATCTTTCCCAGAATCTTGCTTGCATATGATACTAATGAACTATTGGATAATTTCCACACTCTGTTGGATCACCTTTCTTTGAAATGGGAACAAATAAAGATCTCATCCAGTTAGTTGGCCAAGTGATTGTCCCTCCGATTTCTTGGCAAAACTTGGTGAGCACTTCTAGGGCAACATCTGTTAGCTGAAATATTTCAATTAGTATACCATCAATTCCTGGGGCCTTAATTTTTACCAGTTCTTTCAATACAATTTGAACATCTTCCTTTATCACCATCGGCTCTTGCTCATAAGTTGTTTCATGAAATTTTCTGTGTCTGCTAATTCCTTTCGGTAGCCGCTGTTTAGGATTTACAAATTCTAGCTTGATGTTTCCCTGTAAATTACTGTTTTATTTCCAAGTCCCAAACATTGCTTTCTGTGTTGGAATGAGCTTCCTCTCCATTTGGAAGAGGTATAACTATACTTCTTTTTTCTTTGTGGTTGCCCTCTTCTGTTGACTGATATCTCTGGTTCCCAGTTATTAATCATGTGTGCTTGTTTTACTTTGTGTGCTTTTTGGGGTTGCTTTCTGAATGATGCTGTCATGTGTGTTGAGTTTGTGTTGGTGTCTGCCATTGTTGATTTTTTGTCCAAAGAACTCACTTTAGTTTTATAAACTTGGTCTGGTTCTTGTAACCTATTCATTTCTGTTTCTCTGGAAATCTCCTTTCACCATCATATTTGTGGGACAGTTTTCCTGAAAATGTTATTCATGGCTTTCTTGCCTGCCTATTTCTGGTAAGAAACTGGAGGTTTGTCTTACTGGTTCTCCTTTGCAGGTAACTCTTTGTTTTCTTTGAACTTCTTTCAGTATTCTTTATCTTTAAATTTGAAAATATAATTATATCTTGGAGATTTTCTTTTGTAGTCTGTCCTGTTTTGGGTTTGTTGAGATTCTTAGATGCACATTTTCCTGTCTTTTATAATGGTTTGATTGTATTCTTCTAGCAAATTTTCACCAATGTTTTCTATCTTCCTCTCGCACCTGCTGTCTCTCTTAGTTCTGGGATTCCAGTCACAGTTTAACTTACTATTTTTTATGTTGTCCCACACAGTTCTTAAGCTTTAATAATTTTTTTCTTACTCCTGATTATTTCTTAAATAGTTTAGTGTTGAGAGAGATTTGCTTTCCATCTCACTAATTCTTTGTTCCATTGATCTGGCTCTTCTGTAATTCCAATATATTATTTTTTTATATTTGATATTCATTTTCCAAATGAAGAAGGGAAAGCATCAGGATTGTATTCTCTATCCATACCACCTCAATCTGTATATGGAACAGATCATTCGAGAAGCTGGACTCTGAGAAGAAGAATGTGGCATCAAGATTGGGGTAAGACTCATCAGTCACTTGCATTATGCATATGACATAACCTTGCAAGTGAGGAGGACTTGAAGCACTTGTTACAGAAGATCAAAGAATGCAACTTTCAATATGGGTTGTGTCTCAACATGAAGAAAACAAAAATTGTTATCACTGAACTAATAACTTCATCTTACTTGGATCCACAATGAACACCCTTGGTACCAGCAGTCAGGAAATGAGACGTATTACACTAGGAAAGTATCTCTTAGGGCACTTTCCAGATTATTGAGGAGTAATGATGCCAGCTTGAGGACTAAGGTACATTTGATTTAGCCCATGGTATTTCTAGTTACTTCTTTGAATTCAGATGTGGTGTTGGCAAACAGTATTGAACATCCCTTGCTCTCGGAAGTACAAACAAATATGTCTGGGAGAAAGTGCAGCCAGAATACTCTTTAGATGTGAAGAGAAGATAAAGCTTTGCCTTACATACTTGGAGCATGTTATAAGGAGGGGCTGATCCTTGGAGAGAGGCATGATAGTTGGAAAGACAGAGAACCAATAAAGGAGAGGAAGACCCTTAACCAAATGGATTGACATGATGACTGCCACCATGAACGTCAGAAGTGTGAGGATGATACAAGATAGAATAGGATTCACAGCTGTTGTTCATAGGGTCACAATGGATCGCACTCAACTTGACATCACTTGATGATGACAACAACATCTGTTTGAATCATGGCTCTGGTTTCTTTATGGTATATTCCCAGTAGTGGAATTCCTGGGTCAAATGGTATTTCTATTTCCAAATTTTTCAGAAAGTGCCAGACCACCTTCCGTAGTGACTTGAACCATTTTACGTTCCTAACAGCAGTGAATAAGAGTTCCAGTCTCTCCACATCTTGCCAACAGTTGCCATTTGTGCCTTGTTGAACTTTGTAATTGTTGGAGTAATTTGCATCTCTCTGATAGCTAGGGATTTAGAACATTTTTCATGTATTTGTTTGCCATCTGAGTTTCTTGTTTGGTCAAGTGTCTGTTCATGTCTTGTGCCCATTTTGTGATTGTGTTGTTCACCTTTTTCTTCTTAAGGTGCTGGAGTAATCTATAAATTTTAGTTAGAAATCCTTTATCAGAGAGGTCATTGCTAATATTTTTTCCCTGTCTGTGGGTTTCCTTTTTACCCTATCGTACAAGTTTCTTGATGTGCATAGGGATTTCATTCTTAGGGATGTAATTCTTAGAAGTTCTTATTCATCTACTTTATTCTCTCCTGGTCGTAGATTTTTTTTGTTATGCTTGGAAGACTGCTGCTGATTAGGGCTTCTAAAATGTCTTAGCTTTTCTCTAATGCAGTGTATAATGTTTGATTTTACTCCTAGGGCCCTGATCCGTCTTGAATTGGTTTTTGTGCTTGGTGTGAAGTATGGTTCTTGCATAAAATCATTTGCAGATGGTTTTCCAATTTTGCCAACACCATTTGTTAAAGAGACGGTCATTTTCCTACTTACTTAATCTCTATAGCAAAGATCAGTTGACTGGGGGTATTTTTCATTTCTTTCAGTAAATCTGGTAGCATTTCTTTCTCTTGACAGTTTTTTCTTCTTGTAGTTTAGTAATGTGTGCCATTTTGTGTGTGTGTAATATTTTTGTTATTTTTAGGTGCCATCCAGTCGCCTACGACTCATAGTGACCATATATACAACAGCTCTCTGGACCCTAATCTATCTTGAGCCAATTTCATTGTCTCTGACACACCTATCCCCTATTACTTCAGTCACTGAGACTATCTCATTTAGGGTCTTCCTCTTTTGCACTGTACCTCCACTCTTCCAAGCATGATATGCCTCTCTAAGGATGACTGGTCACTCCTGACAACATGCCCAGAGTATATTAGACAACAACTTTAAAATTCTTTTCTCCAAGGAGCAGCCTGGTTTCACCCTCCCCAGGACAGACCTTTTGGTTCCCTTGGCAGTCCATGGTATGTCCAGTTCTCTTCTCCAGCTCACAACTCAAAGGCATCAGTTATTCTTCTATCATCCTTTGTCGTTGTCGAGCTCCCTGATGTATAGCGAGTAATTGCAAAGACTATGGCCTGGATCAGACACACATTAGACTTCAAACTGACACTGTTGCTCTTCAGTACTCTGGAGAAATCCCTGACAGCACACTTTCCCAATACAATTTTATTTTGATCTCCTGGCTGTTGGTACCGAAAGTGTTGATTGTGGAGCCAAGCAAACTGAAGCTGTTAATAGTCTCAGTCTCTTCTCCCATCTATCATGATGCTGCCACTTGGCCTGCTGGTGAGAATCCTTGTTTTCTTGATATTGACCTTCAGTCGATATATAGATATATTTAAAGTTACCTGTTGGCCCTGATTTTGTTTTAATTTATCTGATTGAGCAGCACAAGTTTATGTTGCAGTTTACCATTTTTAGATGTTCACCTCTTGCCTTCTAGTGATTGAGAATGGAAGGGTGTGTGTGCAGGTATGTGTCTGTGCCCTTTTTGTAGAGTACAGTTGAAGGCTGGCTGGACTGGCATTGGTTGTAGTTGGTTTCTTTATCAGGTGCCAATATTGACTCGTGGCTGATAGATAAAGCTGCAAAAGCATTGTGTGTTGCTGGGTAATTTGGACATTGTTGTAGTCTATTGCCAAGTAGAACATAAAAAAGATTACTTGCAAAAACATAAAACCAAAGATGGATAGTAAAAGAAAAACAAAAACTGGAGTAGAGTACAAATAAAAAGGGGGGGGGGAACTCATACAAAATGAAAAAAATAAAAGCAAAGAAAAAGGTTGGAATAAAAAAAAGAGAGGCTTAAAAAAGGAGGAACCTTAGGGGAGGGAGAACCGGTTGGTGCCCTTGTTGCCACTGAGGCAGGCAGTTTTAGGAAAGACATCTGATCTGAGGTGGAGTTTATGCTCGTCTGGTTCTTCTGAGCTCAGAGATGACTAGAACAGTCTGCCTGGTCCTAGGGTTGAATGCAGGCAGAGCAAGAGCACCCAGTCAGGCATAGCTTCCTGTGCCAGCATGAGAAAAGAGAAGGGACATGTGTCTCCAGATGCAGGAGTGAACTGTGCCTGATGCCAATGCCAGAAGGCCATCTGATTATGGACAACCTCTGCTACACCAGGAAGGAGGTTTCGGGTGGGCATCACTGACTGCCCACTCCTCCAATCCTAGTAAGAGAAATGTATGCACCTCTCCATGTGGATACGGAATGTACTTGGTGCTAAACCTGCTAGAGATAGTCACTATCATCCCAGAAATGGCCAAGAACGGTATACTCCACTAACTGCAAGTGGGTGTGCAGCTTTAATTATGAGGATGCCATGTACCAAATCCACAGCAGGACCCAGTCAGGGACCGGCTCTGTACCCCAAGAGATGGTCAGGGATGGGTATACCAGTCAGAGATGGTGCTTTTGCTAGATCGTCAGCCAGGCCTGGCCCACTCTGCCAGCACAAGAAAAGAGAGCACGTT
This sequence comes from Elephantulus edwardii, assembly GCF_000299155.1. NCBI lineage: Eukaryota > Metazoa > Chordata > Mammalia > Macroscelidea > Macroscelididae > Elephantulus > Elephantulus edwardii. Next base: position 1,760,963 of record NW_006399847.1, read on the forward strand.
GCTCTGAATGGGAGGTGGCTCATTCATGGTGTCAGCTACATAATGGAGCAAACATGACCTTAGGCAAAGCTGTAGTGAGATCTGTGGTAGCACCAGAATCTTACCTCATGTCTGGATTCCCAGGAGAGTATGGGGGATAAAGAGGTCACACTTTTTTTGTCAGCCAGCCTCAATGTGGGCTTTGTTGCAATACTGGGTTCCTGTACCATGTAGATACCTGCTTCGAAAAGTTTAAAATGCCTGTATTGAAATTAGGTCCATGCGCAATTCACCATTCTCTTTAATGTTTTCATTCAGTTTCTTCCTTCAGTCTGTGTTTTAACTGCTTGTGTATCATGTCTTTAAAACTCAGAGCTCTAGATTTGTCATCTTCATCTTTTATCCTTCTGGTGCCTCACAGAGGATTCAGACTGCTTTTGCATAGTCCATGATGTTGCTAGAAAACGCCAGCTCCCATCAATGTGTCCTGTACTTTAAACCTTTTAAATTTTTCTTGTAGTTAATATTTGGGGACCATTGACATTTTCTCATTTAATTCTAAGTATTATAACATCAGAATCAGGAGAATTTGTTTCCTTAGTCTTTGGTTCTTCAACTGTTGTTTCCAGACTGGCAGATCTATTTTCAACACCAAATACCTTATAGAGTTACACAGTATGTAACTTTTTTGAGACTACTATATTCACTCAGCATAGTCTTCAAGATTTTCCCAACTTGTTTCATGTATCAAAAGTTCATAAAGTGCCTTAATTTTATTGTAGAAAGTAGCCTTTACTTCTTAAGTTTTTTACTTGATTCTGTTATAACATCCTCACCACTTAAGAACTCTTTGGTTTCTTTGCCGTATTTGTTGCCCCGTGGGAACTTTCTCACTAATTTCCTAGAGTGCTAAAGATGGACAAAGATGGCCCTCTGCCACATTGGCAGACTAATCACTAACCTTACATACTGTGTAATTGTGCTGTTACACTTAGCATTGCATAATACTGATGCAGCAAAACAGTACTTGTGTGTATGCAGCACATCACAATATCCCATAATTATGATCCAGCAATCCCCGTCCTGAAAGCATTATTATGAATCATATATATATCTATGTTCAATACGTGTTATTCATAGTATTCCTGGAAGAACAGGGCTTGGTGTAGAAAACAGAAGTTGTATTCTATATACCAGTATATAGGAGAAAGGAGGTATGAGCTTCCCAAATCTCTCTCTGCAAGGGATGGAGCTGGGGGATTTTTGTTGGCTAGATTAAGGGCATGAGAGAGCTCATGTTCATTTAGCACTTTTAAAAGAGAAAGAATTATCTTCAAAAAGGTTAAATTACACAAATAGACACAAAAAGTTCTCCTCCAAGATGGTATTTTTCCAGGTTTAATCATTCCAAACCACACCCTGTAGATTTACCTCTTTGGGGATGGCATCTGTCTGTTCAGGTATTTAGTCATCACAGGACATGCCCTTTCAAGTTAGCTCTTGGGGTCACTTGGAGGTCACTTGCATGGCAACTGAAAGCTCTTCTAAAGGTTGTTAAGATGATACTCCTGGGTGTGCCTCTGCCACTTGGTCTTGTGATGCCTGCCTTAGCTCAGTGTTGGCTTTCTGGGTCTGAACTGCCTGAGAAAAAAAATACATTGTTTCATCCCATCATGTGAGGAAGAAAACAGAAAAACCTGTGATTCTGAGCACACCTCACAGCAATCCAATTTAAGTTTTAAAGAGTTTGGTTTTCTTTCTTATTTACTGAAAGGTCGTGTATAACTGTCTTTATTGTTAAAGTATTCTTGGACGCTTGCATTCACTTGCTCTATCTCTGCCTGCTAAATATTGGATGGTCACAGCTCAAGACATTCTGTACTCCACTCCTGGTTCATTCTCATGAAAGGAAAAAACTAAACTCACTGTTGTTGAGTCAGTTGTATTTCCTAGTGACCTTTGAGCAAGTTTTTGAGACTGTAAATCTTTATGGCCTTCTCCTTCCCAGCGTGGTCTTTTTCCAGTGACTGACACTTGCTGACAGTACATCCAAATTGTGTGAGACAAAGTCTCACCATCTTACCCTCTAAGGAACACTTTAGCTGCACTTCTCTAGGACAGACTTATTTGTTCTTTTGGCAGTCATGTGATATTCAGTACTCTTCTCTAACATCACAACTCAGTGGCTTTGATTCTTCTACTTTCATCCTTGTTTATTGCCCAGCTTTCAGCAGTTTTAAAAGACCTTGACCTGTATCAAGCATAACTTAGTCTTTAAATGGATGTTATTGCTTTAGCCCTTAGGAGAGAGTCCTTGACAGTAGATTTTCCTAGTGCAACATGTCTTTTGATTTTATTTATGGATAGGAAGTCTTAAGTTCCTACATACTTGTACATGTAAAGGTGTATGTAAAAGGTCCATGTATCTGCATGTTTGAATAATATCTGCATAAGGGTCACAGTTATGAAAACTTCTTCGACATATCCAGCCACATACTAGATTGACTCTTCGGTTAAAAATTCAGGACCTGGTCTCTTGGGACCTGAGTCAGTTGGCCTACCAGTTCATAGAGGCAATGCTCTACATCCTAGTTTGATGACTAGCACCTGTGGTCTTAAAGGACTCCAGGAACCACCAGATACAATTCTTGATCTTCTTAAAAAAGAGACTAAAGGAACCAGCAACTGAACTAAACTACTCTGATCCCTATGAACCCTTGCCTCCTGTAGCCTGAGACCGATAAAACTACCATTACTAGTGGTTCTGATAATGATGCAATAGAAAATCCCAGCTAGAGTGGGAGAAAAATGTAGAATAAAATTTAACATATTGAATGTGAAAAATCAATAATGCTTTTTAAACTACCACTCCTATCACATCAAAATATAAAAAGCCAGACCAATGAAAGGCAGGAAGAACCTCCTAGACTTACTTGGAAACACTTGGAACCACAAATGGAACCCTCCCCAAAGGCCCTCGTTCAGCCATGTCATAGATGACCTAAAGAAACGATCCTTTGTGAGCAATGTGTTCCTTTGGACAGTCACCTGTATGAGAGCAAAGACCAAAACATAGCCTAACACAGAAATGAAAAACCAGCAGGAGCCCGGCAGGCACCACCCAGGACTCTGAGGTTCAGTAGGTCTAGTTTCACCATTTATTTAAAGAAAAAGAAAAAAGGGCAACAAAACCTTGATGCCCATGCAGGCAGACAGAACAACAGATATATTGAACTTTCACTGATAAGATAGAAACAAACTGTATAAAATACTAACAGACTTAACTGAGCCATGCTTTAGAGCTATTCAAGAATACTGTTCAAGACTGTTACTATAAAATTACACTTCAGCCCACCCTGATTACTGTTTGCTTAAAAAAAAAATCACCTATATAAGACTAGTTAAAAACTAAGATGAAACAAAGATGAGAATATAAGGGAGTAGACAAACTAGTTTAATAGAATTGGAACAACTAGAATGAAACTAATGAAAATGACCACATACTGTGAAAAATGTAGCCAGTGTCACTGACCAGCTTGTGTAGAAATTATTGAGCAGGAACCTAGCCTGCTTTGTGAACTTTCACAGAAGATACCATAAAAATATTTTTAAAAAGCAACAGATGTGGGAAATGCGTGTTCTAGTTTGCTTCGGTGCCTGAGCTACTGAGGGTCTAAGTCTTGGCAGCCGAAGAGTGTGGTTAGCAAGATGAACAAAGATGCGCAGATGAGAGCAGCAGTTAACCAAAAGTTGATAGAAACTGGAGAAAGAGAACGACTCAGAGAACTGCTGAGAGCCAAACTAATTGAATGTGGCTGGAAGGACCAGTTGAAAGTACACTGTAAAGAGATAATTAAAGAAAAAGGACTAGAATACATTACTGTTGATAACTTGGTGGCTGAAATCACTCCAAAAGGCAGAGCCCTGGTACCTGACAGTGTAAAGAAGGAACTCCTACAAAGAATAAAAACATTCCTTGCTCAGCATGCCAGCCTTTAAGATTGCATTAGATTGTGTTGTTCTGTGGTTTTATTTCTGAAAGTGAAACTTGCCATAAATTAGAAATCAGTTTCCTAAAAAAAATCCTTTTTTTGTATGATGGTATACTGTTTTCAGTAATGATGTATACATTGTATTGATTTTTTTCCCCTAAATGTGTTATTTTAATAAATATCTCATGAATTAAAAAAAAAACAAACAGATGTGACCTTTTTGGGCAAAAGGTTTTGTGTGTTTTTTTTTTTTTTGCAAAAGGTTTTTTTAATATGTTATAGCAGATTGGGCCTGTGTACATAAACTATGTATTATTTCCTATCTATCCACTTCCTAAATAACATACCTCCGGAAACTCTATAAACCTTGATAAATGTCGATAGTTGTAGAGGGACTTCGGGACTTCAGGCCTTTTGTTCATAGGGTCACTATGAGTTGTACTCGACTCTAAGGCAATCAACAACAACGTTCTACCTTATGTATTTGCTAAATTTATACACACACATACAGAGTCTTAAATTGAACGTTGTACTTGCGGTATCATCTGCTGTGTTTATAGCCTATTGGTATTATTTAACTTGATTCCACAGTCAACACTCTTGGTAACAGCAGCCAGGAAATCAGGAGATTAATTGCATTGGGAAAGTCAGCTGTAAATACTAAAGTGCAACGACGTCAGGCTGGAGACTAAGGTGCGCCTAATCCAGGCTATAGTCTTTGCATTTACATGCTATGCATCAGAGAGTTGGACAATGAATAGGGGATGATAGAAAGAGAATTGATGCCTTTGAGTTGTAGTGCTGGAGAAGAGTGTTGAATATACCATGGACTGCTAGGAGAACAAATAAGTTTGTCCTGGAGAGGGTGAAGCCAGAAGGCTCCTTCAAGTCAAGGATTCTAAAGCTTCCTCTGACATACTTTGGGCATGTTGCAAGGAGGGACATCCTGTTTGGGAGAGTGGAGGGACGCGGCACAGGAGAGGAAGACCCTTGGATAAGATGGATCGATTCTGTGAGTGGAGTGGTGGAAATGTGTTTGAGATGGCGAGGTTGGCACAGGATAGAGGAGTGTTTAGGGCTCTTGTATATAGGGTCGCCATGAGTTGCAAGCAACTCGATGGTACATAACAGTAACAACAACTGAAGCAATTATTAGAATCTCTATAAAAGAAAGCCATGAAAATTTTCTTTTACTCAAGTTATTTCTTCGTATATTTGAAAATATTTTATCAGAAAAAAGAATTAAACATGTCACTATCATGAAAAAATGAAGGAAAAATTAAAAAAACTTTTCCACCCCTTTACTCTCCAGTGGCTTGTCCTTACATTATGAGGACATAACAAAAGGACCACATTGTGTTATTCGAGGTGTTACAGCTAAGGGGCCAGTAAATTCCTGTCAAGGCAAGGTAAGCATTTTACATAAATGTTGTAATTGTTAAGTATTTCTCGTGGTAAAAAATTAGATTGGAAATTCATACTTTGATGACACGTTTTGCAACAGGATGACAGTAAAGCTGAGTTTTGGGGGAATAATAGAATCATGTCAATTGACTTAACCTATAAGAAAACCAGGAAAAAGTTCACTACCGTTTAGTAAAATTTTATGAATTTGTTATTTCTCACTTGTTTTCATTTTTATTCCATTCCTTTCATGTTTGAAGCCATTTCCTCAGTAGTCATCTAGTGCTGTTTCCCCCCCTTTTCATCTTTAAATAAATAGGAATATTTTCAATAAATGGGTACTTGAGAAATTTTAGCTCACTTTTTAAAACATAATTGATTTGGCATTTTTTTGTCCAAAGGGAAATGTTTGAGGATGAGAGTTGGTTAGCAAAGTTAAAGGCATAAACTCCAATAAGATAATTTTTCATTGTACAACAGTTAATATTTCAGTTATGTAAACAGCTAGTAGAGGGGAAAATTTTTTTACCTCACAACCAGAGGTAAAAAAACACCAGTTAGTAGATGTATATAGAGTCACACTAGAGAGTACAAAAGATGAGACTTATTTGGCTGCTAACTCAACAGTTGCCAATTCTCATCAACCCAGAGACTTTAACGATTGGGCAGTCTACTTTCAGGAAGAGTCAACCATTGAAAACCAGAATGTATGGAGCAGAGTTATAGTCTGACCCACACCAGTCAGGATCAACTTAAGGGCACCTGATTTTAATTGATTTGTATTACTAACAAGAACACAGACCATTAATAACCCAATTGATGCTATTTTTAAACAGTCTTCATATCATTAAATTCAATCATTTCCCCACCAGTAGATAAAATACAGTTTGTGGATTTCATTAAGTATTATACTCTACTTTGTATAATTCTATCAAAGTTTGAGTACTATACATCTTTCTGAATTAAATTTTTTTTAGTAGTAAAAGAACTTAAAAAGAATTAATTTGGCATTAGTAACATACACAGTTTTGTAAACTTTTTAGTTTCAGATAATTGTATATTTACAAAGGAGTTGCAGACACTTTCTAAATCCTCTCTACCTAGTTGCTTCTACATAACTCCTGTACACTTAACCAAGAAATTAACAGTGGTGTAATATTAAACTACAGACTTAATTCCCTAGTTTTTCCACTAGAGGTTTTGTTTTTTGTTTTTTGTTTTTTTTCAAAATTTCCAGACTTTTGTCTTATTTATTCTACTTTTTAAAAGATATATTGTCTAACACCCATTTGTTTCTGATGATGATTCAGAGGTTATATTTTTTTAAGGACACTGTTGTTCACGAGAAAGCATTTTAAGACTATCTTTCCCCTATAGTTCTTTTCACCTCACAGTTCTTAGATGCATGTGTAAATATAAATTTTAATTTAAATTTAATATAAATTTTTGGTGAATATAAAATTACTGAGTAGATTACTATAATAACATAAATTGGAATAGAGATGACAAACTACTTAAATGTTGAGGCTTGGGGTTTAAGTCTTAAAATTTGTTTTCAACAGAATTTTAATTTGAAGGTCAGTCTGCCTGGTTTAAAAGAAGACTCTCAGATTTTGAAAATGAGACTACTGCCTGGTAATACTATTTTAAGAACTAATCTTAATATTTACATTTTAAATAATATTCTCATGTTTTAATTCAGTGACACTTTTAAAGAGATTTTTTTGGGTGTAAGTTTTGACAATACATTTAAATGTTGAACAGCTTAGAACAAAATGACCAATTAATTAAAAAATAAATAATAAAATTTGTTGAAAACCTATTGTTAATACTATTTACTAGGTTTATGCAATAACTGGGTTTGTCCGTTACCTTTTTTCTTTATATAATTTTCTCCTATTTTAAGTAGAAAAGATTCTAGTGTCAGTTTAATTAGTTTATTTTGATAATGATTTATAGATCATTTATCAACTTAACACAGACAAAGTGATATTAAAATGAAGGTATTTTAATTTAAGCTTAACACTTAGAAGCTAGCCAAAATTGGTTTTGGCCTGTTTTCTCATCAGTGAGATAATATTTACTTTTATGGAATTGTTATGAGGATTAAATAAGTTAAAACAGACAATTCTAAACTTTGCACAGTTCAGCAGTAACTCAGTTGAGGATGTAATTCTGAAATGTGGGAGGTTTGTTAACATGGTACAATACAGAGTGTGTACTGTCTAAACATGTAAAACACTTAAACCAGTTTAGGCAGGTGTTAAACCTGTTAACCACATGACCTAGATGAGAGGCTTACTCTTTATAGATCCCAGTTTTCTCATGTATAATATGGAGGAAGTAACAGTAGTAGTACTTTGTTTACTAAGATTCTTGTGAATGTTATATGAGAATAGTTCTTAATTAAAGTTAGTACAGTGTACACATAGAGAAAATAATAGAAACAGATCATACTGTAAAGTAAAATAATTATTTCCAATAACTAAACTATGTTTGCTTATGTTACTAGCATTTAGCATAAATTTATTTTTTAATTACCACTGTTTTTGCACAACTCGGGTCAATTTTTGCAGACATATAAATTCCATTCTTACTGATCTTATTGCAGATTTGGTCCTTAACTTTCTTATGACCTCATAACTGGGAGAAATCTAATCCATAAATGATTTGGATGTGCCATTACTAGTCTTTTTAAATGTGGTCTTTTAAGAGTTATGTAATGATATGTCTAAGGAATCATTTGACCTATAAAAAAAGTGAAAAAAAAAATTCAGCATCCGTCTTAAGTTACTAGTGCTGTTGTAACAGAAGGACCACAGTAGATGGTTTTAATAATCAGAAATTGGTTTTATCAAACTTCTCAGGGTGCTAGCACTAAGGTAAGGCATGCTCTTTCTGTCAATTCTGAGGAAAGGTCCTTATATCTTCAGCTTTTCTGGATATCACCATGTGATTTATGTTTAGTCTTCCTCACAAGTCTAGGAGGTTCTCAGTATAGAGACCCACGATCCAAAGGGACCAAAGCCACCATGTTCCAATCTTCTTTTGCTGATACAGAGGTGTGTCTTTCTCTGCTTACTCCTGTCTCATTTTTAAGATAAAAAGTGATACAGGCTACACTCCCAAGAAGCCTTCCCTTGCACAGATCAATCCAGTGATCTGAAAAAAAGGTAGTAACTTAAGAAAGGGTGATGGATCCTGCCTCATTAACCATTGGCAGAGCGTACAGTTAATACCTTATGACAGACTTGACTGTTTGAATCATAACAAGTTGTGGCTGACATTGAAAAGAATGGGAGGCACAGAGCACTTAATTGTACTCATGCGAAACCTATACCTGGACCAGGAGGCTGTTATGCAAACAGAGCAGGGGAACATTACTTGATTTAAAATTAAGAGATTGTGTCAGGGTTGCATTCTCTTTACATACCTATTCATTCAGTATGCTGAGCAAATTATTTGAGAAACTGGACTCTATGAAGAGGTGTGTGACATTAGGATCAGAGGGAGACTCATTAGTAACCTGCATTAGGCAGATCACACAACCTTGCTTGCTGAAAGTGAGGAGGGCTTGCAGCACTTGTTGCAGAAGATCAAGGAGTGCAGCCTTCAATAGGGATTGCATCTCAGTGTCAAGAAAACAGAGATTCTTATCACAGGACCAGTAGGCGGCAACATGGTGGATGAAGAAGCGATTGAAGCTATCAACAACTTCATCTTACTTGAATCCACAGTTAACACCCTTGGTACCAGCAGTCAGGAAATAAGGATTGCATTGCACTGGGAAAGTCTGCAGATAGAGACTTCTCCAAATTATTGAGGAGTAATGATGTCAGTTTGAGGACTGAGGTGCATCTAATTCAGTTCATAGTCTTTCTGACCACTTGCTGTGCGTCTGGGAGCTGGACAATGAATAAGGAGGATAGAATTGATACCTTTGAGCTCTGGTGTTGGAGAACAGCAAGGAACATCTCATGGACTGCGAAAAGGACAAACAAATATGTCTTGGAGAGGCTGAAGCTGGCGTGCTCTTTGGAGGAAAGGATTATGAGGCTTTGCCTCATATACTTTGGGCATGTTCCTTGGAGAAGGACATGATGCTTAGAAAGGTGAAGGGTCACTGAAGGAGAGGAATACCCTCTACTAGGTGGATTTCCACAGTGACTGCCCGCCTTGGCCTCCAGTGCATCAGGCAGTGTGGAGATGGCACAGGATAGGATGGGGTTCAGATCTTTTGTCCCTGTATACTCAACTTGATGGCACCAAAATAGAGGACAGTCACATTGTTGGAGATGATAGCCTAACCAAAGTTACTTCTTTTGATATTTCACTACTTCAGTCTTTGAAATCTAAATCTTTATTTAATTCTTCTTGGTAGGTCCCCCTCGTCGATTGAAAGTGAAACCTGACTCTGAAATTTTAGTTATAGAAAATGGAACAGCTTTCCCATTTCAGGTGGAGATTTTGGATGAATCAGACAATGTAACAGCACAACCAAAACTGGTAGTTCATTGCAAGGTAAGCTTATAGTAAAAGTAAGTAGATATTATCTTGAGATCCATCGAATTAGCAAGGACTGTATCAGTTAACTGATATATGGGAAATCTTATATAGTTTCCAAATCTTTAATGATTATTCTGTGGGAAAATTTCACTAATGATGATTTTCACTAGCCATAAGCCAGTAATGTTGCCAGCTGTACCCAGTTGGATAATGAAATTTATGAACCAAACTTCCTCCTTTCATTCTTCCCCATTTCAGTTTAAGTATTTCACTTAGGAGCAACATGGTAGTGTAAAACTAAATGTAAATGGGGACAAAATGGAAGTGGATGGAAAGCCATAAAGAGGAGAAAACCCAAATAGATAAGTGAAACGGTAAGAATAGTTGTTAAGGAAATGGCATTTTCTTTCAAAACTGACGTTTTACTTAGCCTTGTAGAAAATTATACTTTTCAGTCTGAAATTAACTGGAAGTTTGGGATTCTAATAACAATTTGTCTGTAGCCAGAAATAACAGCTGTAATAATTACTTGAAATTTTGAACAGCACTTAATTGAATTAGTTATTAGTTATGGTTGACATTGATCTTACACTATTTTGAATTCTTCTGATAGTTTCTAGGTGCTTCAAACCTTCCAGTCTATGTTGTGGATTGCAGTAGTTCTGGAACAAGTATTTTAACTGGACCTGCAATTCAAGTTCAGAATATTAAAAAAGATCAGACGCTTAAAGCAAGAATTGAAATACCAGTAAGTTGTTACATTACTTCTTAATCACATAGCGTTTTCATAGACGTGTTCTCTAACAGCTTAATTTTTCATGGATTTGTTTTGGTGGATTTGGGGTTTATTTTTTACTTTTAAGTATGAGACATTTTCTTTTCGCCCAAGGTAAATAAAGCAACAAAATCATGAAGTGGATAATTTTAACTTTTTGTATCGGACATTAATAACTTTCCTTTTATGATATTTTTTCTTTCTTCTGTCAGTTTATCATAGGGTAGTGGCTTGTGTGTTGCTATGATGCTGGAGCCTATGCCAGCAACATTATAGCTTTTAGCTGACCTTTCCATCTAAGACATAATAGAGAAGAGGATCTGATGATTTACTTAACAAATGGCCGGTGAAAACATCACAGATAGCATTGTGTCATACAGTGTCAGAAGAGGAATTCCTCCCACTGGGAAGCACTTAGAACACTATTCAGCAACACATCAACAAATGCGTTTCGATAAAAGTTGGAGCCAACTCCTGGGTGACCTTCCAGTGGGTTTTCAGAGGCTGTAAATCACACAGGCAGAGATTGCTAAACTGTTTCCCTCAGAGCAGCTGCTGTTGAGCTGCCTGCCTTTAGGTGGACAGCGCAACTCCTTATTCAGGAGCTCACCAGAGCTCTCTAGAACACTTCAAGGGAAGATATAATCCTCATATTCGTGACAGCCTTTCCAATGTAAAAGGATTAAAGCTTTTGAGACTTTAATTTGCTTATGTGGCAGAACCCCAAATGAGAAGAAACTGTTATAAAAACCCATTAACCTGCAGAACATGAATTACAGGAAAATGGAAACTTGTCTAAATTGAAGTGAAATACTTGAAGATAATATAAGCGTTAAGGAGCTGAAGTGGATGGCATTTGCCATTCTGAATTATGTAGTTACCTGGTCTTCGGTGCCAGGAATGAAAGTTGAAGAGGAATCGTTTTGCCTTATTCATTCATCGTCATAAAGAACATTTCAAGGTCTATCCAGAAGTACAGTGCTGTCAGTGAAAGTTTGAAAGGATACTATTCATACGTTTATAAAAGACCAATTAAAACTGTTAATTCTGATTCATTCACCAACACTAATGTGAACAGAAAATCTGTAGATTTTTTTTTACCAAATTCTTCAGTTTGAAATTGAGAAATCACACAATCAAAATGCATTAGTAATTACTGGTGATTAAAATGCCAAACAAACAAAGCAACTGTTGTGTATGGTGCAAGACTGACTAGGCTGTGTTTGATTCTGTTGTCAGTAGGGTTGCTGTGAGTCAAAACCAAGTGGATGGTACCAACAACAGAATGCAAAATTTGGAAATGTATAAGAAGGATGTGTAGTTGGAAAATAGACTCTTGGTGATAGAAATGCTAACATGTAAGAAGGATGAGCAGTTGGAAAATAGGGTCCTGGTTATAGAAATGCCAATGGAGATGGCATGATAGAATTTTCCAGGACCAGCCACCCAATCCCTAAAAATACCTTGTTTCCATAGTGTAAATGGTGATTATATGTAGACCTTACCAAGTGAAATACTCAAGATCCAGATGAACTCTGTGAAAAGAGAATAAGATCATAAGAGATAACTTATGATCAACATACATGGTATTAAAGGAATGTATAAATCTAAGCTCTACCGAAGGTGATGGAGAAAGAGGAAACTGTTACCAAGTAAGATGTTTTAACAAACGGAAGGCAGTGTTGCAAATTTTCCTTCATCTATATCTAGAAATTTGGAAGACAAGCATCTGTCAGATGACTAGAAGAGATCCTATGGGTTCCCATTCCAAAGACAAGTGATACACCATAATGGGAACACTCTCAGAAAGTATCATAAACATTGCATGCAACATTTTCATAGTAAAAGTTTGCTGAAAAGAACTTTAACAAGGAACTGCCAGAAATTCAAGTCAAATCCGAAAGACTAGAACAAGGGCTGTGTAATTATTGATGTCATATAGATCTTGTCTGGAAACAGAGCATATCAGAAAGTTGTTTATTTTGGTTGTCAATGATTTCAGTTTAACTGAATTCGCAGTCAGTGCCCATAGAAGTAGCAGTCAATAAATCAAAGATTATCAGTGGGTGAATGGATTAACTCTTACACATAAGCTCATTTGTAGCAAAAATTGTGAGAATAGCACAAGACTGAAGAATGTTTCATACTGTTTTACAAAGGGTAGCTATGGAATAAAAATTTACTTGGCAGTCCTTAATAGAAGTCCTTGAAAATTTTCTATTAAAATGCATAATTTAAGTACTAGCTTTCCTTTTTACTTTTGCTTTTTGTAGTTTACATTTATTTCGTAGAGTAGTGTAGTAAATATTTCTACCATTGAAGGCTATATACACATTTAATTTATGCCTATAATTTTTATAAATGCATACTTGAGTTTTCTCAGAAGCCGTTTCTGTGTAATGAGCTTTTTATTGGAGATTCATAGATGCTCTGCTAAAGTGTCAGCTATGCACTTGTTTCAACTCCACGGCAATGCCTTGGACTTTAACATTTTGTTATTGTAACCTAGTTCTCCTTAACAAGTCACTTGGACTCTGATTAACCAGTAAATTATAAAAGTTGTTGGTTGATGGCTGAGAGTTTACTCCTACGCATAGTGACAGTATGTACCGCATACCAAAACCTCCCTGAGCCTACACCATTCTCACACTGCAATGCTTAATTAAGCCCATTGTTGGAGACACTGTATCACTTCATCTTAGTGAGTCTTCCTATTCTTCTCTGACCCTCACCTTTGTAAGCATGATGTCCTTCTCCAAGGATTGACCCCTCCTGATAACATCCTCAGAGAACGTGAGATGCCATTTCCATGCCCTTTCATCTAAGGAACACTGGCTGCACCATTTCTAAAGTAGATTTTGTTTGTTTTTTCTGCAGTTCATGATATAATCAGTATTCGTCACCATAATTCAAAGGCATCTATCTTCTTCTGTCTTCCTTATTCGTTGGCCAATTTTCACATGCATATGATGCAATTTAGATACCATGTCTTGGGTCAGGCATACCTTAATCTTTAAACTTAGGTCCTTACTCTTTAGAACTTTAAAGAGATCTTGACAACAGAGTTGTCCAATGTAATACATCTTTTCATTTTTTGACTGATGATTCTGTAGGTATTGATTGACAGTTCAGCATAAAGAAAAACAAATCCTCATAATTAGACCATTAGGCACATTAAGTTTCAAGTTTATGTCAGTATGTTGACGTAATTATCCTTCAGTGCATATGGAACCCTTTTTTAGTTCTAAGTCACTTTGTCTGCTTACCTTGTGTACTATTAATTGAAAAAGCATGTTGCTTGCTTTTACTTAACCTAAAGTCATTAATATTCTACCCAAAGCATCCTTAAGTATTGCAACTTGAGGCTTGAGTTTGTTCTTCAGTTCTTTCAGCTTAAAAAATGGTGAGTGAGTTCCACCTCTTAGATTTTCTGACTACAGCTCTTCACACACACATTTCATTATAATGTTTTACTTTGTCTTCCTATGCTGTACTTTGAAATCTTCTGTTCAGCTCCTTAATTTCTTGATTTCCTCCCTTTGCTTTGGTTTCTCAGTGCTCTAGTGCAATATTCAGAGTCCTCTCTAAGACATCCATCTTGGTCTTGTCTTCTTACTCTTTCTTTGTAATGACCCTCTTCTTCCTTCCTGGATGATACTCTTGATATCCTCCCACAGCTCATCTGGTCTTCGCTCATTACTGTTAAGGCCTAAAACCTATTAAGATGGTTTTGAAATTTAGGTGAGATAGACTCAAGGTCAAATTTTGGTTCCTGCTATCTGGGAGGTTGAGCTCTTTAAGGAGAAATGTGGCATCAGGATTGGAGGAAGACTCATCAACAGTCCGCGTTATTGCAGATGACAGAACCCTGCTTGCTGAAACTTAGGAGGACCCAAAATGCTTGCTGCAGAAATTCAAGGATTGCAACCTTCAATATGGATTGAAGCTCAACATCAAGAAAACAAAGATTTCTCACCACTGGGCCGATTGGCAGCCTCAGGATAGATAATGAAGAGATTGCCATTGTTAACTGCTTCAGTTTGCTTGGCTCCACAATTAACATTCTTAGTACCATCAGCCTATAAATTAAAAGACTAATTACATTGATAAAGTCTCCTGTCAGAAAACTCTCCAAACTACTGAAGAGCAACAGTGTCAGTCTGGAGACTAAGGTGCGCCTAATTCATGCTGTGGTCTTTGCAGTTACTTGCTATGTGTCAGAAGACAGGACAATGACTAGGGATGATAGAAGGAGAATTGATGCTTTTGAGCTATGGTGCTGGAGAAAAGTATTCAGTATACCATGGACGGCTGAAAGAACAAACAGATTCATCCTAGAGAGGGTGAAATCAGACTGCTCCTTAGAGGCAAAGATTCTGAAGCTTCATCTGACATACTTTGGACATGTTACAAGGAAGGCCCAGTCCTTGGAGAAGGACATAATGCTTGGGAGGGTGGAGGGACAGTGCAAGAGAGGAAGACCCTCAATGAGATGGATTCATTCAGTGACTGGGGTAATGTATCAGAGACAAGATTGGCACAGGATAGAGCAGGACATAGGGCTGTTGTACATAGGGTTGCTGTTTGTCACAGGTGACTTGACAGCACATAAAAACAACAAAGTCATTGAATTGTGTTTTGTGGCTTCTATTTGTCTCTAGTTTTGTGGAAAGTTCTTAATTTCTTAAATCATTATTATAAATGCTGGTCAGCTGACTGATGTGATTAAAATGTCATAAATTTGTAATATTTTAAATAAATTTAGAAATAAGCCTTTTAAGTTCAAATGTATTAGGTTTTGGTTTTAAAACTATAGACAGTCACTATTTGTAACCTCTAATGGAATAAAATACAGAATTATTACTATTACAGTATTTTTTAATGACCAAATCTGTGAACATAGTATTCTATAAGATGATTTTGTACAAAATCCATGAGCTATCTAGCATTCACTGATAAAGCTGAAAAATGTGCTCTCAGTTCCGATGTTTCTCAGTGTGTGATATCTTCCCTCATCCTAGAGTTGTAAAGATGTGGCTGCTGTGGAGAAGACAATTAAGGTGCTTCCCAGTAGCCATGTTGCAAGACTGCAGATATTCAGTGTGGAAGGACAAAAGGCAATCCAGATCAAACATCAGGATGAAGTTAATTGGATAGCAGGCGATGTTATGCGTAATCTTATTTTTCAAATGTATGATGAAGGAGAAAGAGAAATCAACATAACATCAGCTTTAGCAGAAAAAATCAAGGTAAGTATCTCAAATAGATTGGTGGTTTGTTTTATTTTTTTGGAAGTCTTTGAACAAGTTTTATAAAGCAACAACTAAGAGGCTTCTCGCAGGACAAAGTCATGGACATTGAGTCCATTTTGGCTCATAGTAACTCTCCATTGACTTTCTGAGGCTATTAATCTTGAAAGAGGAAGACTGCTCATCTTCTTGCTTGAAGCCTCTGATGAGTATGAACTGCCAGAGATGAGCAGCTTGTCATTCCCTACCCAGTGCAACAAATAGAAGATACAGAGCTCTAGTTAAAATTCTAGTCTCCAGAACATTTTTATTTTCATAGGCTAAATTGAAATGTAGGTGATTCAGGTGTGACAAACTGATAGTTTGAGAAATAATGTTAACCAGTAAAGTCTAGTTAGGAAGCTCTGGTGGCCTAGTGGCAAGAAGCTGTGCTGCAGTTCTGAAGGCATGAGGTTCAAGGCCACCAGCCACTCCACAGGAGAAGGATGAGCAGTCTTCTGTGCAGTTAACTGTCTCTAAAAACACACTGGAGGGTCAGCTGTGGGTTGGTTCTGACTCAACAATATACAACAACAAAGTCTAGTGTGTGGTATTTTATATCTCACTCACCAGGAAATTAGTCAAAATGAGCAGAGAGACTTAACTTTATCAAGCAGGCACCCCTATAGATTTCTTTAAGAAAAAAATGTTATTTTGTCTGTAATGTGAAATGTATTCCTAAGAATCACTGCAGTAAGAAGAACTGATAATAAATTCACAGAGTATATGGGGAACTTTGAAGTTAGAAGAAGAATACACAAACTTGTTAGTGACCTTTTGTTAAGAAGTTGTATGCAACTAGATAGTATTAACGTTCATAGGATCCTGTAAGGCAGCGGAAGACTTACCTATAGTATTTCCTTGGCCAAAGTCTTGACAGAATCAGATCACCACATCTGTTCTCCCACAGATAGCCTGCTGATCATTTGAACCATTAGAGTTCTCTCGTTACAAAGAAACCTAATAAAACCTAGGGGGTAAAATAGTATCACATAATACTACAAAACATAGACACCTTACTTGGTATTTGTAGTTGGGTGCTGGAAAGATTGCAGGTTGTAAGCTGTTGAGGCATGATGAGAGTGATTATATTGAAAATTGCACTGAAAGTTTTATGTCCTCCGACATGGTAAACTGAGCTCCCTTCAGGGTGTCTTGGTTGTGTTGTTTTGTGTTTCCTTACAAGGCTTTCTGCATTTACCTAATGTTTCATGGTGAAATTGTGAATAAGCAAATGTGAAATTTGCTTTGTTTATTATTGCATTAATTTCATCCTTGCGCAGGGGCCATGCTAATCTTCTCTGTATTGTTCCAATTTTAGTATATGTGCTGCCGAAGCGAGCACTATTGCATTAATTTCAAAACAAGCCTTATAGTACAATTGTCTGTACTTTCCTTCTGGTGTCTCTAGAGATAAAACTACCCAGATCTTTTTAAAAAACCTCCATCAACAAAAACTGCCCAAGTCGTGAGTATGAGGAAATAAATTGGCAAAAATCACCTCCTTTCTAGGAAGGCAACATTTTTTAATCTTTCCCTAAGAATCTCCAGTTAACTCAAGTTGTAGGGAGTTGCCATTTTGGAATATGGTGTGGCATTATTCTCTTAAGACTGTTATTTCCTATATCCATGTTGAGTTTTCTGATGTAGGAGGAGAGATTTTGGTTTTGTTTTTTAACCAGGGTCCACTTGACCTTTTTAAAAGATCTTAATAGTAGTCAATACTCCAACTAGTTTACACACATATTCATATTCTCTCTTTCTTCCTCCCTTTCTCCCTCTCCCTCCCTCCTCTCTCTCTCACACACACCACTAGCACAAAGTGTATTAAAAGTAGTGCCTTCTAGTTGGCCTGCCTTACCCTCTGTCTCATGAACCTTGTTGTTGTATACTGTCGAGTTGGGACTGACCTATAGCTGACCCTGCAGTGGGTTTTCAGAGACAGTTCAGCACAGGGAGGAGATTGCCCATTTTTCTCCCACCAAGCAGCTGTTGAATTCGATCTGTGTGCCAATTGCAGCACAGCTTCTTTACAGTAGGCCACCAGCCTTTGAATTTCTTATCTAAGCTTTGGAGAACAATGAACTTTTCTATTAACTTGTGGTCTGCATTTGACAAGTATTTTAAAACATGAGCTTCTTAATTGACAAAGATATTAAATACCATCTTCTTTTCTACTAAATGTAGTCTTTAAGTGGATTGTATTCTTCAGGGAAATAAACAAAGATTGAGGAAGGTTGGCCTGACCTGGACTCTATTAAATCATTAGAATGAGTTGGGAAAAAGTTTTCGTCTTTTATGTAACTCTTACTCCTTAACTTCCATTATGAAAAACAGTAATGATAAAGAAGAAAAATGATTTCAAGATGAAAAATGAAGTAAGAATTTTATCCAGGGTTTAACTAGAGATCAGAAACAGTACAATATGAGCGATTTAGACATCACAGATACAGAAAGCTGAAAGTATACGTGTGATGAAACTAAAAAGATAGAGTTGATTTAGTACATAGCGTATCCTGTGGCCAACCAGAAGGTCAGCTATTTAATCCACCAGCCACCTGTCAGGAAAACAATGGGGATAGAAAGCCTTGGAACCTGTGGAGGGTTGATAGTAATCTGACCTCTCTTGATGGCACTGAATGGATAAAAGGGTCTTAGGGGAGGCATTAAAATTAGACAGCAGCTATGCAGATAACTACCTTAGTTGGTATAACTTTGACCGCTAAATAAGAGCGCACAAAGGTCTTATTTATTAGGGCCTCTATAAACAAAATTATCTTTAAAAATTATTAAAATATTACATCCTAGGAATGATCATATGATCTGATGTGTAAGTTATTTTTTTTGTAAGTCATTTTTAAATGATTATAACCACAGTTACCATCTTTTTGTCAAATCCTAATACAAGAAATGTAATATGAAAAATATATTTGTAAAATTAAAATAAATTTGTTTGAAACATGAGAATAAAAAGAGCAAAGAAGAAAATTCTACTTTATCATAGTACTATATGAAGCACTATTATTCCTGATTATGAATGGATATCCCCCTATCCCAACCCTTTTGAGACTAGGGAAGATCAATTCTATTTTAATTTAAGAGTTTAAGATAATTAAGAGTAGGAGCGAGTTGTCTAGGGTTTATATAATTACTGAACATGTCATTTCTCTCCTAGGTTAACTGGACTCCTGATATTAACAAAGAACACTTGCTCCAGGGTCTCCTTCCTGATGTACAAGTGCCAACATCTGTAAAAGATATGCGCTATTGCCAGGTTTCATTCCAGGATGACCACGTGTCATTGGAAAGTGCATTTACAGTAAGGTTTGTGGGCTTATTATATTTTGAAATCCAGCATATGGCACACATGTAAACATCTTTGATAAAGAAAATACTGCATTTTTCTGAAATACGGTTGGCAGACTGTAATAAAATCAGTGGAGACAAAATAATGTTTTCACTGCTTAGTTATCTTTAGAATGTCTGGAAGAATTTGAACGTTCCTTAAAAGGAACTGCTTTTAGTTCAATATGTAATGAAAACACTTGCAAAATGACAAAGATAAATATCTAATGGTACTCCCTATAAGCAAAGCACTACTGAAGACCAAAGGAAGAGGCCTCACACGTGGCCCAATCTTAGAAGCTACTGTAACAGCTACAGTATGAGATCAGCCAGGTGTTTGTACAGTAACAGGTCAGTAGACCAGTGGAGCAGATTAAAGAGCCCAGAGTGAAATATTAACCCCTTACAGACCTCTGATCTCTGACAAAAAAGGATGAACTCCATTAATGAGGGAGAAATAGTCTATTAACAAATAGTGCTGGTACCAGTTTGCAGAGAAATAAATCAGGGTCCTTAGCTTTTACAATAAAAAAAAAAAAATTAAAAAATACTAACTCGGGATGGATTATAGACCTGAGTATAGAACCTAAAAGCATGAAGATCATCAAGGAAAGATGGAAGCAAATTTATAGGCCCTAATACTGTTGTGTACTGACGAGTCAGAACTGACCCATAGCTAACCCTCCAGTGGGTTTTCAGAGACACAGCAGGAGAGTGTCCATCCTTTTCCCACTAGCAAACATAATAAAATGCATGAAATTAGAAGACTAATTATGGTAATTAAGCAGTAGTGGCATCCACTTTCTAAATTATATGCCTCTGGAAACTCTGTGAACTTTGATTACAATAGTTATAGAAAGGCTTCAGGCCTTTTGTTCATAAGGTTGCTCGCTATGAATCGTGCTTGATTCTTTGGCAATGAACAATAACAATAAGGTACTTGGAACTTCCTAAAAATTAAACATTCATGCACATCAAATTTGTTCACCAAGAATTAAAAGGGAACATATGCACTAAGGAAACTCTAGTAACAACATATTGGACAAGGCACCAGATCTCTAAAGTGTGTAGAAAATGTCAGTACCTCCACAACAGAAAGATTAACAAACTGACGTTTAACCAAAGAATACATTCAAGTTGGTAACAGACACATGAAAAACCAGCAGCAATCAGTAGCTGTTTCTTGTTAGGTCAGGTCAGGCCCAAATCCTCACCACCCTCTTGTAAAACAACAAACATTTCTTGATCCCATGCCATCGGTACAGTCTGGTGTGTTCAAGCCCACCCCTGCATCTGCTTTGTCATTCATCTCATTTAAAGGGCCTCCCCTTTGATTTGGTAATTTTACCAAGCGTGATGTACTGCTGCTCTAGGGACTGATCATTCCTAACAACGTACCCAAAGTATTTAGACAAATTTTCAACATCCTTGCTTCTAAAGAGCATTCTTGATATATTTCTTCCAAGACAGAATTTGTTTGTTCTTTTCACAGTTCCTTTTGTACTCTTCATTGGCACCAAAATTCATTACTCTTACTTCGTTGTCCGTAGTTTTTAGATACTTAAAAGCAGTTGAAAATACTGATGGCCTAAAGGTGAGATGCTGCGCTGCAATCCCAAAGGTTTGAATCCATCAGCTGCTCCACAGGAGAAGAATGGATAGTCTCCTCCCAATCAGTTTACTGCCTCTGAAAATTCTCCAGAGGGTCAGCTATGTGTTGTTTCTGACTTAAAAACTTTAAGTCTTTAAGTGATCAAAGTCTTTGAAGTGTTACCTTTGCTTTTTAATATTTTAAATAGAGCCTTGACAGCATTTACCTAGAGATAAAACTCAGAAGGTAAGAAGAGATTGGGAAATGGTAAACACAAGGGAAGTAGAAAACATGATATTAAATCACAGGGATTGCAATCAGTGTCAGAAAAGAAATTGTGTATTAACTGTTGAATGGAAAGCTAGTTTGCTCTATAAACTTGATCACTGAATATGTTATTCAAAAGGAAAACTGTTTTCATTGATTAGTGTTGATTGTTGATTTTTAACACTAAATCCATAATAAATGTCTGGAACCAACAGAAAAGGTAAAGACTGAAGTGAATGTATAATATATAAATAAACTCCCTCTTTGGCCTTATCCTTCACTTTAAGGCCTATATCTGTTTCCACAGCCTACATATTAGAGGAAAGGATTCAGGTGTACTGTACTGACCACAGTCAGATCCCTTGAAAGATCCCTTCTTTACTGGTCCAGTTGTTTTCTTTCTTAGTGCAGTGTCTTCATAACTTTTATTTAATACTCTGTACAAATTATGGCTTACCACTTCTGTAACTTTTGTCAGTATTCTCTGTTCTTTTTTACAAGCTGTGTCTTTTCCAATTCTTTTTAGATTAAGTTTTATGTTTTATTTTCATAAGTGAAAAGATATTTAGAATGTGTTACTGTATTTAAGTTTTGTAAATGTTATGTTAAGCTTTAACCTAATAGAAATGCTTTAAATGTTTCCTGCACGATAATGAGTTAATGGTACATGTAACAAAAGTCTTTTATTAACCAATTTTAGACCACTTCCTGATGAGCCTAAACATCTAAAATGTGATTTACAAGGAGGGAAAACAGTACAGATGGGCCAAGAACTTCAAGGAGAAATAGGTTTGTAGGTTTTCTATTTTTTTTTTCCCTTCACTCAGCGTATATTCAAGGTTTATTCATTTGATCAAGCACTTTTATAATTTTTTTAAAAATAGCCTTAGACACACTATCAAGGTGAGTTTAGAAACAACAATAATAGTTCCATTTCTCACTAGTTCCTAGGAAAAGAAGGCCTCCCATAATCATGGGCTGTAGGGGACTGTCTTTTTTAACACCAGAGTAAAAGATGGAGCCAAATCTGATAGAGCACTTGAAATAAATTAGATGAGAGTAGACCAAGGAATGTTCTTTTGATTGACTGAAGTGTATCCTGGGGGAATGACTTTTTTTTAAATGATGTCACTTTTTTAAAAAAAGATGTGTATTTCTATTCTTTTTTAAAAAACAGAGCCCTGATATTTCTATATATTGATGCTTTGGCATATGTAATTTGAAGGGAAAATCTTTGATTTAAAATTCATTGTCAAGAAAGAATAGATTATCAAGATTGTCTTGTTTGGCAAAAACAATTTGTTAAAAAAAACCCTTATAGGTAGTAATAGTTAATATTAAAAGTATAAATTATATATGCATATGTAGCCTGTATTTCCATCCTATTTTTAATATTACAGAAAATTCTTGGGTACCAGACATGTATAATATGCTGTTATTATGTTAATGTATTTATGTAGTTTCTTGGTCTTTATAGTAGTTTTAAAAATTGCTATTTAAAATATGTCTGGCTCAATTTAAGTTTTTTAAATTAGTTGCATAAAAGAAAAGTTGCAATAGGTTTCAGAGATGAACTTTTGAGTACATTTTATTGAGAAAGTAATACTAAAATGGTTTGTGTTGTTTTTTTTCCTTTTTGGTTTTAAAGTTGTCATTGTGACAGATCAGTATGGCAATCAGATTCAAGCATTTTCACCAAGTTCTTTATCTGCTTTGGGAATTGCTGGTGTTGGACTTGATAGCTCAAATTTGAAAACTACTTTTCAGGTAGGACCTCTGTGCATAGCGATTATACTGTTATATCTAGCAAGAAGGTTTCATCTGAGCTCATTAGGGTTTTAGAACAGATTAATTTGTGATTGACATACGCTCTTTTTATAGAAAATGTTCCACAAGCAATTGTCTTAGATTATGAATCGAGTCTTAATCTGATTTTTTTTTAAAACCTGATAAAAGATGTACTTAGTAGAAATTAGTAGTAGGATTAGGAAGTCTTTGAACGTTCACTGTCGGAACATGATGTGTGGATTCGTGAAGCGTTCCATATATTTTAAATTTGGCTGGTGTACATAGGGTTACTATGAGTCACAGGCAACTCAGCAGCACATAACAACAACATCAGAATGTGCATATTACAGAGGAGCTCTGGTGGCCTAGTGGCAAGGAGCTGCAACTACAATTCCAGAGGCGCACGGTTCGAATCCACCAGATGCTCTGCCGGGGAAGGAGGGACAACCTCCTCCTGTACCAGTCAGATCTGATTTTATGGTACGCGCGCGCGCGCGCGCACACACACACACACACAAATTTTAAAAAAAAGAATGTGACTATTACAGTGTCAAGTCAGTTTGATACAGATTTGTACCATTTAGTCATAACGTAAAGATTACAGTCTAGTTCATTGATTCACATTAATGGATGTTTTAAATATTATTCTAAGAACTGGAGAGAGAAAAATTCAAGCACTTATACACAAGTAGGTCACGTGGTAAAAAAATAAGTGATAAAAGGTAAAATCAAGTGAGGTGATAGTGTGTCACTGTGCAGAGTGGTCAAGGGAGACTCCTGGCTAAGGAATCAGATGTGTAAAACTAAAGAATAATCAGGTGCATATCTGGTAAAGAACATTACAAAGCAGAGCAGAAGTGAAGGCTGTGAGGTAGCAATGCTATATAACAGCAAAGCAGTATAAAGAGGAGAGAAATTAGGACAAGTTAAGGCAGAAGATGTCACTACAACCCATGAGGCCCCTACTTCTCAAAGAAGAAATGCCGTTTCTCCTTTTGTGGAAATGGAATTTATGGTCTGCCAGTATTGGCAAATATGCAAGGTTTTTGCCATTGTGTAACCCAGGGAAAAACACATTCTGCACACTTGAGTTAATGACAAAACATTTTTGTTTTCCGGAAACTGCAACCAATTTGATTGTCTTTTCTCAATGTAATTTTTCTTCTATAGGAAGACACACAAAGTATAAGTGTAAAAGGCATCAAATTTGTTCCAGGCCCTCCTGGAAATAAGGATCTTTGTTTTACTTGGCGTGAGTTCTCTGACTTCATTCGGGTAAAGCTAATTTCTGGGCCCCCGGTTAAGCTACTCCTTGTAGATTGGCCAGAACCAAAGGAGGTAAGTCACTTTCTGCCATAATTGAAGGGCTTTCATATAATGTGATAATATTATTTCTTCCAGATTGTTGGTGAATCACAAAAGATGCATTTTACAATTGTAGTAACAGCAGTAGTTACAGTTGCACTAACAGGCAATGTGTTATGTTAGGAAGTCACAGTCATTGTTGTCGAATCAGAGTCAACTCCTAGGTGATCCTCTAGAAGGTTTTCCGAGTCTCTAAAATCACACAGGAGGTTATTGCCCTGCTTTTTCACTTGGAGCTACTGGTAGATTCAGACTCTGAGAGAGGTATGACCTTTGGGCTGGCAAGCACTCTCTACATACTACATCACCAGAATGCCCTAAAGTAATCTGAGGCTTCTTAATAATTCATCATTGGATTTATCATTTATTTAAAATAGCATACTATAGATTTGAAAATGTCTTATAGAACTTTTAAAGCATGTATAAATGGGAAAAGAACAGCTTAATGAAATGCACATGTACCAGTTACCCACTTTCAGTGACTGATTTTTGTCATTTTTTTTCAATTTCTTTCCCCAGAGAGATTGTGTGAGAGTGTGTGTTTCTTTATGAAATCTTCAAAGGCATTTCTAATATTAGCTCTTTATATGTTACTTCAGTGCATCTCTTAATATGTTGTTGTTATGTGCCATCAAGTCGCTTGCGACGCATAGCCACCCTATGTACAACAGCCCTAAATTCTGCTCTGTCCTGTGCCAATCACACCGTCTCCAATACACCCATCCCAATTACCCCAGTCACTGAATCAATCCACCTCATAGGGGACCTTCCCCTTCTACGCTGTCCCTCCACCCTACTGAGCATGATGTCCCTCTCCACGGTCCTGTCCCTCCTTGCAACAAGTCCAAATTATGTTAGACAGGCTTAGAATCCTTGCCTCCAAGGAGCAGCCCAGTTTGACCCTTTCCAGGATGAATCTGTTTGTTTTCCTAGCAGTCCATGGTACCCTCAATACTCTTCTCCAGAACCACAGCTCAAAGGCATCAATTCTCCTTCTATCCTCCTTAGTCATTGTCCAACTCTCTGATTCATAACAAGTGATAGCAAAGACCATGGCCTGTATCAGGCACACCTTAGTCTCCAAAGAGACACCATTGCTCTTCAGTACTTTGGAGAGGTCCCTAACAGCAGACTTCCCATGGCAATACGTCTTCTAATTTCCTGGCTGCTGGTGCCGAGAGTATTGACTGTGGAGCCAAGCAAACTGAAGCTGTGAACAATCTTAATTTCTTCACCATCCATCCTGATGCTGCCAATTGCTCCAGTGGTGAGAATCTTTGTCTTCTTGACATTGAGCCTCAATCCATATTGGAGGCTGCAGTCTTTGACCCTCTGCAACAAGTGCTTCAGGTCCTCCTCAGTTTCAGCAAGCAGGGTTGTGTCATCTGCATAATACAGATTGTTGATAGATCTTCCACCAATCTTGACCCCACATTTCTCCTCATAGAGCCCATTCTCCCAGATAATCTGTTCTGCATACAGATTGAAAAGGGGTGGAAACAGGACACATCGCTTGCATACGCCCTTCCCAGTTTTGAACCGTGCAGTGTTTCCTTGCTTTGTTCTGACGACTGCCTCTTGGTCCAAGTACAGGTTTCTCATTAGCACGATCAAGTGTAATTCATTTGGTCTCTAAATTTTTATAATTTGTAATTTAATGTCACATTTAGGATTTAGTTATGATATTGTAGGACTTTAGATGTTAGATAATAGCTTACCTTTTCTGTAAAGAAAAATGAATTTCCATTGCTCTAATATTAAATAAGTTACTCTAAAGGAACATAACAGCTCAGAAGAGTTGTATGCCTCTGGCCTAGTTTCAACTTGCCTTTTTTGATTTATGAAACAGATAAATAGTTTGGAGAAGATGCTTTTAGGAAAAAAATTTTGCTGATGGATTTCACTTAAAAGTCACTATTTCTTTTTATTTGAGGCATTTATGTCATAATATGAATCATTGGTTTATTTGCATGTTAGTAACAATAAAATGTAAAACTAATTTCTAATATTGTTAGAGATTCTAGTTTTTGGCTTAGATTTATGATTTTCCTCAACTAAGTTGTGAACCATCTTCTTCATAGAATCGAAGTACGAAGGGGAGTCTAATTTAACACCTAAACCTGATAAATATTTTTAAAGTGTAAATATACAAACATACACATACATGTTCTCTCTTAATCGTCACTAACCTTGCAAAGTATTGTAAATAAAAAACTGGAAATTTTAAAATGTCCTAAAAAACTACTAGAATTGAAAAGTGGCAGAAGACAGATTTGTACTCATAAATAATTTGAAGATACTCTTTGTCCACAGTTTCCCCAAAAATTCTATTACTAACAGTTTGGAGTATAAGTTATTTAGTGAGTGATAACTTTTACAAGTATTTACTGTTTGATGGATAGATAATTGATTATGAATGAAGTACCATGATGTATATGCATTTGGAAACTGAAGCACTTTTCTTAGTCAAGGTTTTTATAAACATTGGCAAGGATTATGTGAACTGGAGCAGCCATGTGAACTTTGTGCTAGATAAGCATTATGACAGAGCCATTAGGTGCATCTTTTCCTGACTAAAACTGAAAAAGAGAAACTCTTATCCCACAAACTTTTTTTACCCCCTAATTTCAACAGCTTCCCAACACAATTTGAAAACCAGCCTGCTCAGATAAGCGTTGGGGGTGGAACATTAGGATGAATGAGATGATAAGCCAGCTTTTCTTTCTTTCACTGTTTACTTCTGCCCTAGCTTTTTCCCCCTCCACTTTATAAATCAGGCATTTGGTTGGCATTTTATAGGGTATTCTGATTAATAAGGTTTTTCCTTAATACGTATTAGTAATGGATCAGCTAACAAATACCTAGAAGTATACAGGTCTCATATGAAGAAGGAGCCTTGGTGACACAGTGAATCATTGTAAGACTGTGAATGTGAAGTACTGCGTTTATACTATCTGATTGCTCCTTGCCTAGAGATGTCTCCCTCTGGCTCCTGTAAGTCCTTTGGGGAAGGTTCTGCTCCATCTTACAGCGTGTCTCTGCACCAGAATAGACTCATCACAGTGGCTTTCTTTTTTATTTTGTTTTTGTTGTTATTATAAAGAAAAAGACAGAAAGTACCTTGAGCAAAAAAGACAACACTTAAGCAAGTGCTAGAAAGCTGTGTTCTTGGTGTAGAATGACAAAGAATAAAAGTGTGACAAAGAGAAACTGAACCATTAGGTAGATTAGTGGTACTAAGTCTGAGAGCCAGGCCAACCAAGCTCTCCTTTTCTTGACGTATTTCTGATGTGTGTACTTTGGGAATCTAAGCCAAAAACTAGTAGTGCAAGGTTGTTTTTCTTTTTATCAGATGATTAATTAGTTATGTGATAAAGTAGGTTATTTTTTACAATTTCCTTGCCTTTCAGAATTTCTTTCAGTTGGTAAAAGAAGCCACTATCAAATAGAAAAGAGTTACGTGATCATGTTAACACGTGGTGGTGGTGATTGCCGTCAAGTCGAGGACTACTCATAGGGATGCTATGAACAAAAGACCTAATGCCTTTCCAGAACTATCGTCATTTTTCCAAGTTTCATAGAGTTTCCAGAGGCATGTGGTTTAGGAAGTAGATGCCACTCCTGTTTCCAAGCCCGTCTTAAAACTTGGAGCTCCACCAAATACTATCCACAATAGGAAACATTTTGGTATTTGATACCCCAGTGACACAAGGTTCAGCAGATAGCAAACCCAGGTTACTTCATACAGTGCATTGATAAGAAGTGATGTGCAAAGTGGAAGATTGTTCCTCCAGACATAACAATACTAGTCTCATTTAACATTTTACAAGTGTACAAGTGGCAATTAGATTGTTTCAAATAGTTGTCTTAGTACTTCTTAAAATATTTGTCTTTTTCAGATCATTCAGATTATTAATGGAAAAGAATTACAAAATCCTCTCATTGTTCAACTTTGCGATCAGTGGGACAATCCAGCACCAGTACCACAAGTTAAAATAAATCTTGTAAAAGCTAGCAGTTTAAAGGTGAGTCTTGTTGTTAGGTGCTGTTGAGTGTGAAGCAGCTCATAGCAAACCCTCCAGGTGGTTTTCAGAGGCTGTTTGTAAATCACACAGGAGGTGATTGCCTTCTGATCTCATGAAGCAACTGGTGGACTTAAACTTCTGGCCTTTGGGTTCACAGTGCAAATCCTTTATCCATTACACCACCAGAGTTCTTTAAAGGCAAGTCTTGGAATTCTTTTTAGAATTCTGGTTTTTCTTTTTATGAAAATGTTTCATGATGTCATAGTTTTGGGGGAAGGTTTTGATTTGAACAGGATTTTGTGTGATCTTAATACAGTTTAGTGTTTAGATCAGCCCGAATACTTTGCATAACTTTTTTTAGAAAACAGTTTTTATCTTAAAAACCATGTAACAAGGGGCCAGTATTAAACTAAGAAAACTACTTGATTGATTGTTTATATGATAAAATTTTACTATTGAAGATTGAGATTAATAGATAACCCTGTAACAAGGTGAGCAAAATAGAGAGCTGCCGTTTTGGTTAAGGAACAAGTGTGATGAAGGAAGTGTAACTAACTAAAGGTAAACAGAAGAGTTGTGCAGGTTCCTACTTAAGAAGACCTCCCAGAGCCATGCTTGGCTGTTAGAACTGGAGTGGTGCACTCCTGCCCACCAGGAGCTTGAGCATGTAAAGGCCAGGGTCATACAGAGTGCATGGGCTTAAAGAAATTCAAGATTAGGTGCCATCTGTTTACATGAGTATTGCCAGCTCAGGGTCTAGGGTGAAGCTCTGTAATGCAAGGCCCTTCTGCTAGAGTCAGGAAGAGAAATACCGGTCTTATGCAAAGGTAGATTTTGTCAATTCCTCCTACTGATTTAAGGGCATGATTTGTGATCCCTCTAGAAACATTTTCAAGATTTAGTGGGTGGATATAAAGAATTGATTTGTTCAGATTGATTGCTCAATCAGAATCCCAGCAGAGATTTCTTGAGACCTGGCCATGTAGGAGAGAGTGTCAAGAATATGTTTGCAGGGAGCTCTTGTGGCCTAGTGGCAAGAAGCTGCTCTGCAGTCCCAGAGGGACACAGTTTGAATCCACCAGATGCTCTGCTGGAGAAGGAGGGACAGTCAGTCTCCTCCTGTACCAACCAGTCAGATCCGATTTGACGGTACACACACAAAAAACAGTAATTTTTTTTTAAAAAAAGAAGAAATATGTTTGCAATTCACAAGGACTTATTTTCACAGTAATGTAATCAGTCATAGATAACTGCCTTTAACCATTCTGTAATGCTGTTATACAATTTAAAAGAAAAGACTGACTTCTGACTTGTAGTACTTTGAGAATAGTTTAAAGGAAATAGATACAATTGTAGGCTTTTATCCTTATGTTCCAAAATGACTTGTCATGTTTTCCTCTATTTTGCCTGGTTTTATCGGTGAACACTGTTTTTATCTACTATTACATATTATGGAGCAGAAATGAGCTTTAGGGTTTAAGACGGGAACTGATTTTCTGCTGTTATATCTACATAATCACTTTTGTTCTTACTATTCCAGAAATGTTCAACAGTAGTTATTTTAAATTCTGGAGTAAGGGCATAATTTCTAGTTTTTAGAGAAGCGTCTATAAAAAATTCTTTTACTCAGTGATAAGAAGTATGGCCACTATATCTTTACCACATGCACCTGATACCTCGGTTCTATCCCTATAGGGATCATACTGCAGCACAGATTTAGCTGAGGAAATATTCACAGGAATGATAGAGTGACAATCGAGCTAGTAGTATGATACCTACATCGAATGTTTCTGTGTTTATTTCTACCTCCACATCTCTCCCACCACCACACTACCAGCCCCACTTGAACTATGCTTGTATATGTATTTGAAATAGACTGCAACTTAATAATTGAGATACATTACATTCTAATGTAGTTGAACAAAATGACTTGATCATATACTATATTTCAGTTCAAATTATAAAATTATGGATTTTAAAAGTAGGTAATTATAAAAACAAATTAGAATTTTGTTACTGTAGAATTTTCTGATTAACAGTTTTGTTTTGTTTTGTTTTGTTTTTAGCTCACTCCTTCAAACCAACAGCATAAAACAGATGAAAAGGGCAGGGCAAATTTGGGAGTGTTCAGTGTTTCTGCCCCTCGGTAAGAACCAGAGTTAATAAGTACTGATTTTATACAAATTGATTTTTCTTATTTGCTAAAACTCGGAGTAATGACTACTCTGCTGTGTAGTGTCATGCATGAAATGGAACTAACAGAGTAGAGAGTTTGGTTTTAGGTTTCTACTTCTCAGACATGCATTTGCTGTATTAAATAACCTTTACCTAGCAGAAAGAAATAACATATATATGCATGCAATAGTCTATACTTTTCTGTGAAAACATTGCGAATTACAGTTTGCAGATGATGAAAGTAAATGGAAGCTGCAAAGATTGCTCAGACCTTTTCTAAATTAATCCTCATGTGCAAAACGTCTCTGAGTTTTGAAATTGTGACTACTAGAATCTGACCCTCGCCTCTCCCCTTTTCTTTTCAATAGAGGAGAACACACTATGCAGATTAAAGCCATCTTTAACAAGACTACCATTGAAGGCCCTATAATTAAGCTAATGATTCTTCCAGACCCTGAGAAACCCATCCGTCTCAATGTTAAATATGACAAAGATACTTCCTTCTTAGCAGGGAGTCTTTTCACTGGTGAGCAATTTGTAGTGTTTAGATAAATTTGTAAATGATAATTTGCTTGTTCAATAAATTACATATCTTAAGAGTTCAGCATGACAAAAATCATGTGCCTCTTGTATTCCTTTAATGTCAAGAATGAACTGAAAATGCATACATAAACTTGTGACCTAAAAGAATTCATCCCATTTGTCTTCATAAATTCACTAAACTGTAAAATATTGCAAAAGAAATATAAATGGCAAAGTGGGGAGAACTGTGGACTTAGCAATGTGTTGGCATATTAAACTTAACAGAACCTGAACCTACCTTTAAATGTAATTTGAGTGGTAAAGCGTTTGTATACCAGCACTTAAAATGAAAAGTGCTTTAGAACAGTGTTGATTAAATACCTGCTGTTTTCAGGCATTACACTTGGCTCTTAGTTATGTACAACAACAAAAATGACAACTTCCAGTGAGTTCCTTTTAATCCTAGAGATAATAAAGTAAGCAAATCATTTCACTGTAGTGTGCCAGTCCTAATAAGGAAAATAGTTTTTGCTCTAAAAGATAAACTCCAAATTGTTACTATTAAGCTGATGCTGAATCAGGATGGCCTGTGACTATATAAGAGAAAGGTTTCCAGGGCTGTAATATTTAGAGAAACAGACTGCTACATTGTTGTTTTGAGGATCAGTTTACTCACTCAGTCATGGTATTGAATAAAAACTGAGTCCCAGCTTGATTCCTCATGGGTTTCTGAGACACTGAGTCACATAGAAGGATCATATCCATCTTTCTTTATTGAAGCAGCTGATGGATTTGAACTGCCAGAGAGTTGCTGCTTCTAGACTTTTAGCACAACTCCCTCCGGATTACCACAAAGCTCCCCAAGGGAAAAGGCTTGTTTTATATAGTGTGAAGTCAGAACCAGGTCATGGCTGACCCTCCAGCAGGTTTTCAGAGGCAGTAAATTGCACAGTAAATTGCCCATCTTTCATCTGCAGAGTGACTGTTGGATCCAAACTATGTTTCTTTGGGTTGCCAGTGCACCTCCTTAACTCTAAGCCACCAGAACTCCCTACCAAAGGAGTGGCTAGTAAGTTTAAATTACTGACCTTTAGATTCACAGCTCAGCCCTTCACCACCACCACCAAGGCCTCCTTAATGTTTGCTCAGATAATTTTGTAGAGAAAATTTTCTTGAAAGGAGGACTTCCTATTCTTATTGATTAGTTAAATATTTACATAGCCTCTTTAACCACACACTTTTTGATTTGGAGATTTAAGCCCCATGTCCTGTGATATGCTACTGTAATAGGTAGCAAGTGAGTGTTGCTGTTGTTATGTGCTGTTGAGTCGCCTGCAACTCATAGTGACCATATGCACAACAGCCTTAAACCCTGCTCTATCCAGTGCTAATCTTATTTTCTCTGACACACCTATCCCCGTTACCCCAGTCCCTGAATAACCCACCTCATCAAGGGTCTTCCTCTCTTATGCTGTCCTTCTACCCTCCCAAGCATGATGTCCCTCTCCAAGGACTGATTCCGTTTTACAACATGTCCAAAGTATGTCAGAGGAAGTTTCAGAATTCTTGCCTCCAAGGAGCAGCCTGGCTTTACCCTCTCCAGGACAGACCTGCTCGTTCTAGCAGTCTGTGGTATAATCAATACTCTTCTCCAGCACCACAGCTCAAAGGCATCAATTCTTCTTCTGTCATACCTAGTCATTGTCCAACTCTGATGCATAGCAAGTAATTGCCGTGCAGAAGGTAAATATAATAAGGCTATTTTTTATAATAACACTTTGGTTAATGGGTGCTATTGAAATTTATTCAAGCATTCTGAATTTTTTTTAATGCCTGAAGTATGTGGTTTGGAGACCAGTTTTCAGCTGCCGAACATGCACAGTAAAATCTTTCTGTCTTGTGTTGTAGCTTGACACATTGTAAAAATAAAAGAAGGTAATCTGGGGAGTAAAAAAATAGATATAGATATGTATGTTAAATTCCTAAGGAGAACTTGACGACCAGTTCTTTATTTATGATTAGTAAATTTTATAGGCAAATTGTTAGGAAATGGTAAAGAATGGCTTTATTTGCTTCTTTATCAGAATCTTGTCATAAAAATATCAAGTAATTTAAAGCACTTATTTAAGTATATCAATTAATCAAAAAGAAAAAATGTTTTTATGTTTATCATAACAGATTTTATGATCAGTGTTATTTCTGAAGATGACAGTGTCATTAAAAGTATTAATCCAGCACGTATTTCCATGAAATTGTGGAAGATGTGTAGCAGTGGAAACCGGCCACCAGCAAATGTGAGTCCAGGAAGCGTTTTTAGATTTTAAAATTAGTTCTTCATATTTAACTTGAGTTTAGAGGAAAATACTCTATGTATTTACTTGAGAACCAAAAGTGGTTGATCCATTCTGCATGATTTTTTAAAATGCATCAGTTTGTGTTTGAAAATAAATGTGAATGGTATTAGAAAGGAGTTGGCATTGTGCTTTTGCATATACTTGACTGGTTTTTAATCTCATAGTACTGTTTTACATGCATTGTAAAGAAAAATACAGATTCTTTAAATCCAGTCATGATCTGGATTCATGTTCAGTTCAGCTACGTAAGAAGTTTTCATCATAAACATACCGTGTTAAATGTATGTGACTTCTGCTTCTCCTACTTTCCTTTCTAGGCAGAAACATTTAGTTGTAATAAAATAAAAGATAATGAAAAGGAAGAAGACTGCTTCTATTTCAGGTATTTCTCACATTACTTCATATTTTTTATGTTTATTTTGAAGAAGTGTAATTTCAGCTTTGGTTTTCTCTGAGAAAGGTTGTTTGTTGCTGTTTTTAAGTTTTTAAAAATGACATAGGGAAAGGTTGTCATAGCTAGATTAGCTTTCAGTAATGTAAAACAAAGATGTCAGAAAAAGAATTACCACAAAGCATTTTATATTTCCTTATTCTATTGATGGTTTCTAGAATTAATTTCAGTAACTTAAGATACTATGGATTAAAAAGATTAGTCTAGCTCTTTTACTGTTCAGCTCTGTGACGTTGAGCATGTTGTGACTTCATTCTGGACCTCCATTTTAAAGTACATGATTTTCTTTTTAATATTCTTTGACTCATCTTTAAATGGAGTCAAAATGTTTATTATTAGTTCAGGTCTTCTTTATACTGAGGTGAAGGACCATTTTTTGGGTTTTAAAATTTCTGATCTGTAGGCTAACTGGTTTTATGCCACAGAGATCCACAGACTGTCAGATTTTCCTAATTATAATGTCTAAATGTGGCTTCGTAGTAAGAAGCCGCACTTTAATCCCAAAGGCTTGCTGTTTGAATTTGTCAGCTGCTCTGCAGTAGAGTGGGAAGTCTCTTCCTGTGCAGTTGCCTCTGAACACCTGCTAGAGTGTCAGTTATGGGTTGATTCCAGCTTGATGGTACACAGCAACAACAACAGTTGCTGTAAAAGTTTCCAAGCCCTCATGACAAGAAGATAAAGGTAAATAATCCAGTTGAAAAATGGGCATAGGATATGAATAGACACTTCACCAAAGAAGACATTCAGATGGCAAACACACACATGAAGAAATGTTCAAAATCCCTAGCTCTAAGAGAGATGCAAATCAAAACAACTCTGAGATACCATCTCACCTTAGTAAGAATAGCAAAATTTAACAGAACAGCAAACATCAAATGCTGGCAAGGTTGTGGAGAAACTGGAATCCTTATTCACTGCTGGTGGGAGTGTAACGACTATGGATGGCTGTATGATTCTTTCTCAAAAAGTTGAAATAGAAATACTGTATGACCCAGCAATTCCACTACTGGGAATTTACCCTAAAGAAACCATAACCGTCACCCAAGTAGATATATGCATACCCATGTTTATTGCGTCTTTGTTCACAATAGCAAAGAGCTGGAAACAACCCAAGTGCCCATCAATAAATGAATGGATAGAGAAGCTCTGGTATATTCACACAATGAAATACTATGCAACATTTAAAAACAAGGAACTCGTGAAATACTATGCAAAATGGATGATCCTGAAGGACATTATGCTGAGTGAAATACCTCAGGCACAAAAGGACAAATATTGCATAAGGCCACTGTTGTAAAATGGGACTGACATTGAGATTGAGGGAAGACAGAGAATTTGGGGAGGAATGATGTGTACTGCATTGAAACACATGAGGGAGAGAACTGTTTAAAAGGGATATATGACTGGGTATTATTGTCATGACAGGAGTCCAGAATGAAGGCTGCACAGTGGAGTGAACTTGGGGAGGGATTGCATAACAATGAAAAAGTTTTACTTTTTAAGGAGAAGAATGAACTAGGGGTGAGAGGATTGGCAGGAAGAAAAGTGCAACAATGAATTACTGGAAATACTATGTTTCTGTAAACTTTCATTAAAATTAATTTTACAAAAAGGGGGGAGGGGGAGTTTCCAAGCCCTCTGAGTTTAGTAATTACTCTGTAACACACCAGTTGTTGTTTTTATGTGCCATTGAGTCAACTCCAACTCATGGCGACCCTATATGTACAACAGCTCTGAACCCTGCTCTGTCCTGAGCCAATTTCATCATCTCTGGCACATTTACCCACATTACCTCAGTTACTGTGTCAATCCATCTCATCCAGGGTCTTCCTTTTGCGTTGTCCCTCTACCCCTCCAAGCATTAATGTCCTCTTCCAAGGATGGGTCCCTCTTTGCAGCATGCCCGAAGTATCAGAATCCTTGCTTCAATATTCAGACCAGCCCATCTTGGATCACAGTTGTGCATCATTGCTATAGGTGTTTTATATATGCCAGCGTTGTTGGCATGGAGCCAATTTAAATATCCCTGAAAGGAATGCTGCCTTTTTTCAGTCATCTTCTGTATCTGAAATCCACTCTACATGTGGAAGTATTGAACTATTTAATCACATTCTGAAATACTCATCTATTTTTTTAATGTCATTTGAGCAGTCAAGGGCATCAGTTCAAAAGACCTTTTCAGTGACTTTTAAAATAATCTGTCATTGTTACATGCCATCAAGTTGGTTACAACTCATGGTGACCCTCTCAATATGACTCAGAATCACACATTGGGGAACTATTAAAAGCGATGATTATGAAAAATATGAATGTCTTGAATGCCACAGGATTGTATTTAGTAAATTTTATGTTACACGAATTTTACTTCATTTTTTAAAATCACAATCTCATAAATGTCATTTCCATCTACCAGCTGTTGTTGTATGTAGGAAACCTATTAAAAATGGTATCATTGTTTTGTGTAGTTAAAATTGGTTTAGGTTTGCTTCTACAGAGAAGTTCTTTGCCTGGCTACCCGCATTCTGGAATCACTTCAGTCCAAATTCAGAGATGGAGATGAGTCAAAGCTGAGTTGTGTTTCTCTCAGGAGCTGATCTACTTCAGCTCCATCTGTCCTCTTGGGATGGGTTCCCAAGGAGTAAGGGCTTAAATGTGAAGCTCACCTTCCTGGGCTTTTCACCTCCTTTTGACTTTGAGTTATTTTTCACTGGCTTGTTAGCTCTCAAGTGTCATAAGTAAACATTTATGTGGTTGTCTTCATTAGGAAAGGTTGGTCTATCTTTTGGAAGAATTATTGTTTACTTTGTGAGAAGTTATCTTCTTAGAGAAAATACAAGTTAGGGGAGGATAAGTTTTCTCCAAGATCACATACATAGATTACTATGCTGAGTATTCAATTTCAATGTGTCAACAGCCTGTGTTCTTTTTATTACAGTATGCTCCTTTTCCTTATTTGGAAATTATGAATAACATACAGAAAACTACCTTAGGGACCACAAGTGCATATCATAGCCAAGGCATGTTATAGACTGTCATTCATATTTTCATTCTGGTTACTTGTGATTGATATAAGCTAGAAACTTCTCTCTTAATAGGTAGTCAGTCCTTTACTCGTAATGAAATTACAGTACTTATCTTGTATATAAAGTGAAATACTTTATGCTGTACCTGAAAGGAAAGTGAAATGAGGGTAAAAAAACCAGAAGAGTATCCTGTAATCGTGACATACTAAATTGTCAGTTGGAAATTTACAGTTTAGAATTGAAGTGAAATTGATATATAATTCTGATTTTTTTTTTTACTGTTCTATCAACTTTTCGTACATATTCCTATTAAATTTTTACCGTATCCAGAACCTTTGTTCTGGATATTTACTGAAAGAATATGCAGGTAAGAAGGATCTGAGTTTAAGGCTGACAAACACAAAATAGTTTATTGAATGAATGAAAGAAACTGAATGTTATAAAAGTCAATCCCTTCTTACTCATTTCTTCTTTGTCAAAAGAATATATATTCTTGCATATATGTGTGTGTGTGTGTATATATATATATATATATATATATATATATGCTGTTGATTTGAATTTTCTCATTATATAAAAATTGTCAATATTCCTGTTAATGTCTTTTTTACTTAGGGATAAAGTAATTCCTAACAAAGTGGGGACATACTGTATCCAGTTTAGTTTTATGATGGATAAAGCAAATACTCTCAACAGTGAACAGGTTTGCTTATTCTTTTTCTATTTCTCAACTAACTTTTTATTTTTATTTTTATGAATATTTATGGAATGAAATCTTTTGCTTAAAAGTGATTAATAGATAAAAAATACAAGGAGGGAAATGAGAATGAAATATATTCATTATGTTCACAAATTTAGCCTGATTAAAAAAATCTCTTGCCATTTTTCATTTCATTGAAGACTCATTTAATAAGTATATTAGTGCATGTCTTGGTAAAGTTGTCCATAACACCTTTATGTGAAAAATTTAGATTAGCTATCAGATTTAATATCTGTAGTTTGTTCCTAGATTATTAGAAACATTTAAAAATCTGAAGCATCTTTTATCAAGAATATCTCAAATTATTTTAAGGAGTTAATGAAAATAAATTTTAAATTAATTTCATTTATGCTGCTGCCTCTTATTATTTCCTCTCATCCTTATAAATACAGGTAGTGGCAATTTTTTGTTGAATTTGAATTACAATAGCAAATTGAGTTTCTGACAGTTTTTTGTTTACTACATCTTATTAGCAATAAGTATGTACCAAAATATATCTGTATGTTTACATATTTTGATGCTTCCAACCCCTAAAGATAAATAAAAATTATAAATACATTGACAGTAAGTCATAAAACTAAAAAAACTTTTGCCCAAACTTTTGACTATGTCAAAATGCAATTATTGGAGTCATTGGAAAGGAATGTTATCATAAATTGAGACTGTCTAAATTGAGGTATAAGTATTTTGTTAATAAGGATACCTTTGTTTTGTTTTGAAGATTATATTTGAGGTTCTTCCTAATCAGCCTGTGAAATTGATTCCTGAAATCCAGCCAGCTACACCAGCTGTTTCTAATGTCCGCTCGGCTGCCAGCAGGACCTTGGTCAAAGATTTGCATCTCCATATCACGGTATTGTTTATTTTCTTTCAAAACTATACATCATAACAAGCAAATGTGCATATTATTTTTGTATGTGAAATAATATACACTGGAATATGATTCATCAATTTAAGGTTAAAAGGCAAATCCTGCTAGTGAAATAAATATCAAACTCATGGGTTTTTTTATACTTGAATATAGATGTGTAATATTGTACATAAAATAAATTCATTTGCACTAAGAATTGACTTAATACAGTAATACTTCCACATTCCTTATATATACTTTACTCCCCGTTTAATGTGTGTGGACTAAATTGAAGTTTTGGTGTCTGGGACAGAAAGAGGAGATCATCAGGTATTTTTAAGAGATCTGCTCTGATTATAGATTGTTAAAGAAGAAAATCAGAGTTACTTCTAGAGTAAGCAGCAACAGATCTGCTAAGAATATTAAGAAAAACATGGCAAAACAGAATTAGTGAGACTTTACACTTATGGAAAATGTGGCCAGTGGTGGTGTGCTAAACTTCTTTCAAACAATTTATTTTCCTGCTTTAGACAACGGAATGGTTCTTCATTCCCCTAGACTTTTCACTAGCATAAACAGAAAGTCATAGAGTTACTAGAGCTTGGGTCTTTAGGTCCATATGTGCACCAAACAGTGGAGAGTATAGAATATTTCATATGTATGGATGCTAATTGCTTTTCCAGTATATACAGATGCTACTGAAATAAAATACTTTAAAACCATTATAAATTCATAATACCTTGGGGGGTGTTTCATAATAAATATTAAATGTGAATAATAAGGTAATATTTAAAAATGAAGGCTTTTGTAATTTAGAAATTAGACGGTCTGACCGACCTTGAATTCTCTTAATGGTTCCTTTCTATGGAGTATGGAGTATTTAATATTGGACTGAGCTCTGTGTTTGGATGAAGAAGCTTCTTTCATTGTCGAGTCATAACCAACTCATAAGCTGACATTGGGTTTCTGAGGGTGTAAATCACACTGAGCCACTGGTGGATCCAAATGACCAGAAATGCAGTCTTTGTATTATAACTGATCACCAAAGCTTTTTGAGGATTAAAATAAGTCAGTATGATTTCATACTTGAGGCTTCTTTAGTTCTGAATTTAATCTTCTAATTGTTGTTCATTATTTTCTTTTAAGGATGAATACGGCAATCACACAGGAGCTAATTTGGTTGGCACAATAATCGCTACTATTAAAGGTTCTAGTGAAGAAGATAATGATATACCACTCT
Organism: Elephantulus edwardii; assembly: GCF_000299155.1. Lineage (NCBI taxonomy): Eukaryota > Metazoa > Chordata > Mammalia > Macroscelidea > Macroscelididae > Elephantulus > Elephantulus edwardii. The sequence continues at coordinate 1,800,663 of NW_006399847.1, forward strand.
TTAATGGAAAAGTTAAAACACTTGAATTTCCCTTTGTGAATGGTTCTGCTGAAATTTCGGTATATTTATACTTTTTGATAAAATCACTTCTCTATTTTCATCCTCTGCATTGAGATGTTCTGATATATAGCTATGGAATGTTTTAATTAGAGCAATTAAGTTGGAAAGTGTGTAAAAGTATCATCTTTTTACTCTAAACTACTGCAAATTAGACCCATGTTCATTTTTACCTTTAACATTGTCCCTCTTTTAACCATGGATGTCCAACTCTCTGGTTCTAGTGACTTACGAACTTCTCTAACGATATGACATGTATGTTTCATTCAAAACAAGCCCTTTGATGAATAGAAGCAAAGCAAGCGTTGTTGTGTACCATCAAGTCAGAACCAACTGATAGCAGACCCTCCGGTGGATTTTCATAGGCAGTTAATCACATGGGAGGAGATTGCCCATGGAGCAGCTGGTGACCTTGAACTCTATACCTTCAGAATTGCAAAGCAGCTTCCTGCCACTAGGCCATTAGAGCTAAACATTTTGTTCATTGTCATCAAATCAGAGCCAACTCATAGTTGACCTCCAGTGGATTTTTAGAGACAGGTAAATCACATGGGATATTACCCATCCATGGATGCTTCCACTGCCTTTGGGTTCTGGTGGCCAAGTGGTAAGGAATTAAAAGAAACTCAATAGTATAAAGTCCAAACCCACCAGCTGCTCCACAGGAGAAAGCTGAGCAGTCTCCTTCCATGTAAAAACCTCCTGGAAGGTCAGCTGTGGATTGGTCATCCTATTCAGTGGCAAAGAAGAGTCTTTATGGAGGGGGTTCTGGTGACCTGTTGGTAAGAAACTACACAGCAGACCCAGAGGCACATGCTTCAAATCCACCATCTGCTCCAGGGGAGAGAATGGGCAGTCTCTTCGTGTGAGATTTACCATCACTGAAAATCCACAAAAGGGTTAACTGTGGATTGCTTCTGACTTGAGAGGGTGTACTAAGCATAAATATAGAGAAATTGAAGCCATTTGATTTTATTTCTCTCACTGAAAATGGAAATTATTTTACTTTTATAAATTACAGTGTAAGAACTTCTAAAAATAATCACTTACATAATGCAATCATGCTATTTAAAAAAAAATCTTTTTAGTGTATCTTATGTATATGTCTTTGCCAGTAACTGTAAGCTTATATCATTGTATTACTAGTCACACTTTATTTGGTTAATTCGTAGTGCACATTTAGTTTATTTAGAAAGCTTATTCTGTCAGCAGTGCTTTTTTTATTTTTTTTAATATTTTTTTTATTAGGAAAAACATATTGGGGGTACAAGGAGGTGAGGGTTGGGGGCAGAAGGGTGAGGATGGACCAGGATGCAGTTGCAGAGCTGCACAGTTTGGTCGGTGGGGGGAGCAGTTGAAGGGAATGATGAGGATCCAGTGGGGACCAGTTGCTACAGAGGAATGACAAGCATTTTCCAATAGGAATTAAACCAACTGTCTTATTGATTTGGGAATTGGATGCCGACTCTCTGGCTTCTTCATGCTGAACAGGGGCGTAGATATAAAGGGGG
>NW_006399847.1:1802683-1823130 GCF_000299155.1 Elephantulus edwardii
GAGGGCAGCCTACCCTGGGCAGAGGGCCACGACGGTTGAAGTAGTCTTTTTTTTAAAAAGAAGAAGAAAAGGTGTGTGTGTGTGTGTGTGTGTGTGCGCGCGCGCGCGCCGTCAAATTGGATCTGACTGGTACAGGAGACTGCACCTCCTTCTCCAGCAGAGCATGAAGTAGAGTCTGGGTTTTTTTCCCCCCTCAGGTGCCTGTCGGGGCTTGGGTTTCAGCTGTCCACACCACAGCAGTGGGCAACGAGCTTAAAGCCCCTGATGGCTCTGGGCGCTGACTCTCACCAGTGGCTATGGATGAAGTCACAGGCGATTTTCAGCCAGCGCCGGTGTCAGCAGTGCTTTTATCAGCTGCCTTCTGTGTTCGTTCTTTTGCATAGATCTTTTTTTCCCTTTACATTTTTTTTTTTTAACTTATTCATTTCAATGAAAATTTACAGAGACTTTGGATTTCCATTCATTCATTGTTGCACTTTTCTCCCCTCCTAACCCTCCCCCCTAGTACACTAGCCTCTTGGAAAAGTAAAAGAAAAATTCTTTCATTGTTTTACAATCCCGCCCGCCCCCAGTCTACTTCACTATACAGCCTTCGCTCTGGACTCCTGTCTTGACAAAAATACCTAATAACATATCCCTCTTAAACAGTTTTCTCCCTCATCTGTTTCAATGTTTTATACATTATTGAACCCATATCTTAGTCTCCCCTCAACCCTGAGGTCAGGCCCATTTTAAAACAGTGGCACCATGCCGTATTTGTCCTTTTGTGACTGAGATACTTCACTTAGCATAATGTCCTCCACAGTCACCCATTTTGAATAATATTGCATGAGTTCCTTGTTTGTCAATGCAGCATAGTATTCCATTGTGTGACTATATCACAGCTTCTCTATCCATTCGTTTTTTGATGAGCACTTAGGTTGTTTCCAACTCCTTGCTGTTGTGAACAAAGAGATCTGTTTATTTCTTTTAAAATATTACTAATCAAAAATTATTTGGAGACAGATATTTTAAGGCTTTTGACCATTATTGTCAGTTGCTCTTCAGCATATGTTCCTGCCAGAAAAATGTGCTCATCCATAGAATTATTACTAATGTTAGATATTAATGGGGTTTCCACATTCTACTTATCTTTCATGTACTTTAAAATACTTTATTAAAGGTTGAACATTTTTCAAGAATTAAAAAGTTCTGTTTTTAAAAATGTGTTTTAAGCATACTAATATGCTCTTACATGTAAGTTTTTATTAGAAACTGCTAGTTCTGTTGTTCATATTCCTTAGGTTAAGACAGTGACTTCAGTTATCCCCCAGCAACTGTTATCTTGAATATAAAGTCCCTGTTATACTTAGGAATTTCCTTTAACCACTAGAGGTCCCTCATGTCACACTGAAGTAGTCTTAACTCCCAAATCCCAATTCCAGGTTTTTTATTTTTGACAGTGAGGTTAATGTGAACATTAGGAAAGTGTAGAGAACAGTAGCCTAGAATACAGTTAAAAGGCATTAAAAGCTGCACACTTTGGGGTATGAAAGACCTTAAAGAAGACACTAAGGAAAATATTTTAATATATATTTCATTGCATTAAAAAGCAAACATTTATATCATAATTACGTGCTATGCATCAGAGAGTTGGACAAGGAATAGGGATGATAGAAAAAGAATTGATGCCTTTGAGCTGTGGTGCTAGAGAAGAGTGTTGAATATACCGTGGACTGCTAGGAGAAGAAACAGGTTTGACCTGGAGAGGGTGAAGCCAGAATGCTCTGGAATCAAAGATTCTGAAACTTCATCTGACATACTTTGGGCATGTTGCAAGGAGGGACTGGTCTTTAGAGACCTGGGACATCATGTTTGGCACAGTGGAGGGACGAAACAGGAGAGGAAGACCTTCGATAAGATGGATCGATTCTGTGACAGGAGTGGTGGGAATGAGTGCATTTGGGATGGCTAGATTGGCACAGGATAGAACAGCATTCAGGGGTCTTGTACATAGGGTCACTGTGAGTCGCAAGCAACTCGATGGCACATAACAACAACAACAACAACAACTGTAAAGTTACATATAAGAAACATATACCTAAGAGCAGAATTGAAATATCAGTGACTGTGTGTTAATAATTGTTAAGAGATGAGTACTGCACGCTTAAGATTTTATAATAGAGAATGCGATAAACTGGAAACGTTGCAATATGAGTAGTTAAGTAATAGGAAAGAAAATACAAGTGACCAATATACACAATAAACATGATCTCAAAAAGAAAACTTGATGCTTTTGAGCTGTAATTTATTGAGAAGTTTAGTTTACTAGAGAAGTTTACTAAATACCCCGTGGATTGCCAAAAGAACAAACAGCTATTTCTTGGAGAAGGTATAGCCAGAACATGCCTTAGATGCAAGGATGGCAAAGCTTCATCTTACATTGGGCATGTTGCTACAAGGAGCCGTTCCTTGGAAAGGGACATCTTGCTTGGAAAAGTGGAATATCAGCTAAAGAGAAGAAGATTCTCAATAAGATGGGTTGACACAGTGCAGCAGTGCACTTGAGTTTGTCAGATGATGAAGATGGCAATAGGGCATGATTCAAAAAGTGTCACTGAACAGTTCTACTTGATGGCACATAACAATGACAATAACAACATCAGTTGGAGGCACTTTAGTAAAAACAACAATGACTTGTTCTTTCCTGTGTTTTATTTAGTTCATCTTTTTTGTGTATGCATGCCAAAGTGTATCTATAAAGGTATATGATTGATAGTAAGAGTTAGCCCAGCATCAAGGAAATAAGTCACATTCATATTAGCGGATAAATATGACTTCTGAAAAGAAATTTGATACTGCCTATTAAAAATAAGCTACATAGTCATTATATTTCTCATTACACATAGTTGAAAACACATTTACAAAGAATTGTTCAAGGATTTATTACTGTCTTGATTGATTAATACATTCAATGTTGAAAGCAAGTTGTTGGACTATAAAGGTATACTTTTTAAATGTTAGAAATATTTCATGTATGTATTTACATTCTTCAGAATAATTTTAAAACTAAAATTAGGAATTGCTTAAGTAGGAGCTTTTCTTTGGGAAGAATTGTTAGCTACAATTTACAATTTTATTTATAGTATCAATAATTTAAAATTTTTCCGCTTTTCTATTTTTAAATTATATCATTATATCCTAAAAAATTAAAGATAACTAGGATCTATTGTTTCTCGTAATACTGTGAATAATAAAATAATTGAGGATACTAGTATTTATGTTTGTATTATTTACTAGGTAGGTGTGATGCTTTTATGCTAAAGTATATCAAGTTTTTTTTGTGTGTTAATGAAGAAAATACAGTTCTTGAAAAATAAATTTGTAGAGCCTTTCAGTACATCTTGCTCTGTCACCAGGGACATGGTGGGTCTACTCCCATAGCAACAAGTGTAACTTAAAACTCAGCAGTGGGCTTTGAGTATTTCTTTGTGATTTGTTTTATAACTACCACACCTTCAGCTATTTCACACTGCTCCAATTTGAAGGTGGAGAAACAGGAGATTTTTGTACCATTGGAAGACCTAAGTAGCCATTAATATTTTTGGTTCCATGGAAAAAGACACTTTCTTGTAATTTGGGATTACATACTTTTTTTTGCACAAACTGAGCATAAATTTACATGAGTATTTGGCATTCAGAATAAAAGGTAAAAAAGTTTTTATGATTTGGGGTAGTAGGGACATTTTAATGAATTTTTTTTTTCATTTTAATGAATTTTTAATGAATCTTAAAGTTAATTACTTGGCTTTTCAAATTTATTAAAAAATAGAGCATAATGAAATAGATAAGATTTTCACATGGAAAAATATCTTATTTTCCTTTTAATTTCTTTCCTTTTTGTTTCACTCTTTGTATAGAGCCTAGTGCTGGCAGAAAATAGTCCTGGAAAGGATAGCACTGAATATTTTATTGTATTTGAACCTCAGCTACCAGCTTTATCAAGAACTTTAGAACCATATATCCTACCATTTATGTTTTACAATGGTAAGTTTTAAAATAAATTATAAACTCTGCTGTTTTGTTTCTAGATAACCTTATTTTACTTTCTATTGGCATGGTGTTTACTACTCATGTTATGGTAAAGTCACAGGTTTTACATTTTTTAAATTATCTACTTTTTTTCCTTAGATGTTAAGAAACAGCAACAAATGGCAGCACTTACAAAAGAGAAGGACCAATTATCCAAGTCTATTATCATGTATCGAAGTTTATTTGAAGCCAGCAAACAGCTTGTTGATGAAATGAAATGTAAGTTATTTTTTATTCAAAGACAATAAAAAGATAGTACATGTTAGATGCTACAGCAGACTTACACAAATATTTAATAGCTGTTCTCTATTTTTTATTTAGTAATTTTAAAGATGACATTCTTTCATGTTAAACAAACTTTTATCTTGCTTACCCACAAAAATTTCCTGTTAGAAATCTGAATCTGAAATACTAAAGGCTTTCAGCATCACAATATTTGTTTCTAACTCTAGATTCTGATGAAAGCATCTGAGTGAAAGTATCACTAAGGAAGGGGTGTGTAATCTAATTTTATATTGGGTCATAGGGTGTGTGTATTCTACTTCAAACATGCCACAGTGATACACAGCTCAGTGCTAAAGACAGAACTAAAGTTCCATCGTGCTGAACAAAAGTATGTAGTACACATAATGATTTTCTGCAGTTTTAAATAATGCTGATAGTTAGCACAAAGCATTTACTGAATTGTGCTCTCTCTCCATTTGTCAGTTTTTCACTTTATAACAACTGTAAAGCTTTTAGTCACTTCATCAGTATATGAAGTTCTCCTTTTACTTCATCTGTCCAACTCAAGGACAGATAGCAGATAATTGGAGCTAAATAGTATCATGAAATATCATTTGAACAATACTAAATATGGGTGGATTGGGGTTAAATGATTTAGCCAAGGTTATTCATAGTGCAGTATAATAAAATTTAGAATACTCTATAGCTGTGTTATATTTTGCTCCTCATTTTTGTGTATTTGAATTAAATCTTAAATTTCAGGTTTTTTTTACTTTACTTTTTAATTTCTAACATAGTGAACTATCATTTTATCATCAACATATAGAGAAAAATAGAAATAAAAATTAAATATTTACCATCCAAAGTTGAAGATTGAGTTTTGCTTTGTTTTGTTCTTTTAGGCCAAGTTGAAGAAGCAAAATTAAAAGAAGCTCAGCTACGGAATGAGCTAAAAACACATAATATTGACATTCCTGCAACACAACAGGTACAGTTTCTAGCATATATGCTGCAGTTTCTTTCTTTTTTTTTTTTTAATTTAGGTTGTTTTTCATTTCAATGAACATCTACAGAGATTTTGGAATTCCATTCATTCATTGTTGCACCCTTCTCCCCGCACAAATCCCTCCCCCCCTTTTGCTCCTCTCCTTGAAAAGCAAAAGAAAACACTGCAGTTTCTTAATGCAATTCCAGTCAGTAAGTTTGGTGTTTTAAAATAATTCATGTTTTCTTAAAATTAAGGACACTGTGATTTTGAGTGCTAAGTCAGAAGTGGGTTATTTATAGTCCTGTCATTTATAGACAGTAAAAATGGCTAACAGAACGATAGACTGTTTTTAAAAAAATTTGTTTGTACTTTTTTATGTAATGACACGAAATTTGAAGTTAATAATACAATTAATGAAGTCAATAATAATTGAAAAGGAGGCTGCAAAAAGTAGTAACTAGTATGTGATGGCAAAGAAGAGAATAAAACAAAAAGCTGTATATTTCTTAACCAAGATGAAACATTTGATAAGGTGAAAGCTTTAAATTAATATAAACTCTGGTCTTTTAAAGACTGCCTTTGATAACTTTAGTTCTGGGGATGTAGTGTTGTGCTGCCATTATAGGTTAGAAGTTCAGATCTACCAGCTACAACTTAGAAAGCCAAGTGGAGGGTCTCTCTGAGTGGGGATCAGGTCAACAGCAGCAAGCTATCATTAACTTGCTGGTTTTGTTTCCCAAATTACTGATTTTTCTTAGCTGCCATTATAGATTGCCTGTCTAGTGGAAGAATAATTGATCTTATGATTGATTTTTCTTTCTAAATTACAGATGACACATATTGAAGCACATTTGAAAAAAAAACTAGCCGAACAGGACGAGCTAAAGAAAAGGCCTCGGAGATTGTGTACTCTTCCAAACTATACCAAAGGCAGTGCAGATGTTTTGGGAAAGGTTTGTAACTAAACTTTTCAAGAAAACATATATTTTGCTGTTAAGTTTTTGTTTGTAGAGCCTGCATTGCTTAAAAAAAAAAAAAGCATTAAAATACTAGTTTGGCCAGAGTTAAAATTGAAATCCATAATTTCTGAAACTGTTCTTATCATTGAAGCAGTCTCAGAAATTGAATTAATGTGCATTAATTCAAGGTTCATTCTTTGAGTTGTTTTCTGTCATAGGATTTGTAGGTAGCCGAGACCTTAAGTGAAGACAGAAGAGAAAGATTAGAATTTTTCTGAATTTTAAGAGTATTTTGTTAGAGAAGAATTTTGAGATATTCCTAGAACTTTAAAAGAAAAAAAATTAAGAAATTTTATATATACAAGGGGAAAATGACATTCTTCCTTTTGCCCCTTTCTAGAAAGTGTTGCTTTTCGTTAAAAGGGTTATGTATGTATTTTTATCCTATTGTCATTCAGTTATAACTATTTTATTTTGTCTTCTCCTCGTTCAGAAAACCTATTTGTAACTACTAGTAAATTTTTTACCCTATTATTTCTTTTTACCTACCAATTTTACCTTTTGCTTTTTCCCCTGATATGTTAGTTTTTAAATGTGTTAAGAGTTCATGGTACATAGTCTTTATTTTCTGCTTTTATTCCTTTTTAAAGTTGAGGAAATGGAAACTAAGATTCAGAAGAATTAAATAACTAGTTCAAGAGTACACAGCTAGTAAATGGCAGAGCCAGGTTCTAGTCCTTGGTCTTCTGACTGCAGAGTCTCTGCTCTTAATCCTTGTGTTTTAAGAGCACGTTGTTTTACTTCCCCAAGCACTACAACATTTATCACGTTTCTACTTTTTAATGGTTGTAAAACACACTCAATTTGACTTTTCTTGTTCCATCATAAGTATGCAAGATGATGTTGTACTGTGCTGTCAAATCACTTGCAACTCATAGCAAAGCCTACCCTGTCCTGAACCAGTCTCACTGACTCTGACACACCTATTCTCATTGTCCCCGTTACTGTTTTAGTCCATCTTACCCGGGGGTCTTCCTCTCTTTCCCTGTTCCTGCACCTTTTTCAAGCATGATGTCAGTTTCTCCTGTTTTCATCCCCAAAGTATGTAAGACAGAGCTTCAAAATCCTAACCTCCAGGGAGACAGACTTGTTTTCTTTGCAGTCCATGGTATGTTCAAGACTCTTCTCCAGCACCACACTCAAAGGCATCAATTCTTCTATCTCTGTAGACATTATCCACCTCTCTGATGCACAGCAAGTAACTGCGAAGACCGTGTACTGGATCAGGCACACCTTAGGCTCTAGACTGACATCGTTGATTCTCATGCAAGAAGGGAAAAACTTTTTCTTTCCCCCATATCAGCTGAGGAAAAGTTGACCAAAATAAATAATCCTTTGGCTTCTAAAGGGGCAAAACCAAAAAAAATTCCACTTCCCCTCCAAAAAATCAGTATCTAGGAGCAGGACAACAAACTAATAAAAAAATGATTGAGTATTATGGTTAGCACAGCAGTCCAGAATTAAGGTTGCATAGAGAAGTATACTCAGTGCTGGGGAGGGGGTAGGGATGTGGGGGTATTGTATACCAATGAAGGAGTGGTTTGGTTTTTTTTTTCTTTTCAAAGAGAGGTGTGAACTGGTGGAGAGGAGTAGGCAGGGAGAAAAGTGCAGCAATGAATGAATGGAAATCCAAAATCTCTGTATATGTTTATAAAAATGAAAAAAAAAAATTGTAGAATTAGAAGCATGCAGAATGTCAACAGCTGCAAACTTTTTTTCTTTCCTTTTTTTTTTGCAATTACAGAGTGATACTCAGTTAACAGAATGGTTATTTCTTAAAAGCTGCATCAGACAACTTAAGATGGAAAAAACCCACCATCCTTGTTTATAACTAATAGAGTTAGTAAGAAGTATACCTTAGTTTATGGTTCAGTGTTTTTGTTTGTTTATTGAGGGGTTTGGGTGTTTTCTCCCCCATCCTGCCTTCTTCATTTTCATTTTTGTTAACCCTCCAAACCATTTCTTACCCTCTAAACCATTTCTTAGCATTTTATATTTGTGGCCTTAAATGATTATTGCCCTGTTGTAACTGACTATGTCATTCAGCATAATTTGTTCCACGTTGTGCAGTATTTCACATATCCTTGATTTTTTTTGTATTTTAAAGAAAATTTTTATTTTAATTGTGATTTTTTTTTTAATATTTTTTTTGGTGAGAAACATTTGTATTTAGGATTAGTCAGCTATACTCTGCTTAGATGATCCCAATTTTGTTGGCAACGTCCAAAGCATCATAGTCAGAAGCAAGTCAAACCTTCTTCTCTTCATCAGGCCTGATCAGAGTGTTGACCTTAGCCATATCAATGTCTTAGAGCTTCTTTACATCTTGTTTAATATGGTGCTTATTGGCCTTGACATACACAGTGAACACAAGTGTGTTGTTATCTTCTATCTTCTTCATGGCTGACTCAGTGGTCAGGGGAAATTTGATGATGGCATAGTGGTCAAACTTGTTTCTTTTGGGGGTATTTGGGTGGCCTTCAGAGTCTCATCATCTTAGGCCGCCGGAAGGTGGGTGGCATGCAGATCCTTTTTTTTTTTTTTTTTTTTTTTGGCTGTGGATACCCTTCAGGACTGCCTTCTTGACATTTAGTGCCTTTGCTTTGACTTCAGTTTTGGGAGGGACAGGGGCTTCCTTCTTCGCTTTTGGTGCCATCTTCATGGAAAGCTTTAATTATGATTTTAACAAAAGTTTACAGAAAAGTTAGGTTTTGATTCATTCATTGTTATACTTTTTACCACCTCTCTCTCCTTCCCTCCCTTCACCCTCCCCACTTCACTTTTTTGTTTCTTTTAAATATTCATTGTTGCACAGTTACTTCCCTCTCCCTCATTCCCCCCAATTCTCTTTGAATACCTCTTATTCTGTCTGGGCTGTTGTCAAATGTACAATTCTTAATCATATATTCCTTTTAAACAGTTCTTTCCTTCATCTGTTCAATGATCATTTTCTAGCCACTCTTAAATTGTTCTCCAAATTGTGTCCAATTGTTATGTGAAACTATTTGTTATATGGGAAACCTGCTTTATAACAGTGATGCTGTGCAGTATTTGTCCTTATGTGACTGAAATATTTCACTCAACATTATGTCCTCCAGGGTCACCCATGTTGTGTAATGTTTTACAAGTTCCTTGTTTTTTCAGTGCTGCATAGTATTCCATTGCATGAATATATCATAGTTCATCATTCATCTATCCATTTATTTGTTGATGGGCACTTGGGTTCCTTCCATCTCTTTGCTATCATAAATAATACAGCAATAAGCATGTGGATGGTGGTTAGGGTTTCTTTAGAGTATATTCCCAGTAGTGATATTACTGGTTCAAATGGTATTTCTATTTCCAACTTTTTGAGAAAGCACCAAATTGCCTTCCATAGTGGTTGCACCATTTTACACTCCGACCAGTTTTGCAATCTCTCCACAGTTTTGCGAGCATTTATTGTTTGCTGTTCTGTTGAACTTTTCTATTGTTGCTGGAGCAAGATGATATCTCATAGTTTTTTTATTTACATCTCTCTGATAGTGAGGGATTTTGAGCATTCATGTGTGTGTTTGCCATCTGAATGTTATCTTTGGTGAAGTGTCTATTCATATCCTTGATTGTTTTTTAGTGATACAGAATACCGCATAATGTGAATGTACTAAATTTCTTTATCCATAGTCATTTGAAGGTAGTTTAATTGTATCTAACTATTTGTTATTGCAACTCTTTGCTAAATAATGCTGCAACAAATACAAGGGTGAGTATGTTAGATTGTGATTCTTTGGGACAGTAGTAATAGTTAAGTAGTTCATAGGATCACTATGAGTCATGCACAACTTGACAGCATTTAACAGCATTTAACAGCTGGATCAAATGGTATTTCTTAGGAACTGCTTTCCATTATTGTTGTACCATTGTACATTCCCACCAGCATTTTTTTTTTTCCCCCACCCCTCCCACCAGCATTTTATGAAAGTCTCAGTCTCTCTACATCCTCACCAGCATTTGTGGCTTGATGTCATATTAAATTTAGCTATTTTTGCTTTGTTAGATAATACCTCATTTTTTGTTTTGATTTGTGTCTCTCTTAATAGCAAGTGACCTTGAACATCCTTTCATTTGTTTGATGAAGATCTGTTTGTGACCTCTACCCATTTTGTAACTGAGTTATCTTTTTCTTGTTGCTTTATTGGCATTATCTATAAATTTTGGAGATTAATTTATCTTCTCTAAGTCATTAATAAAAATTCTTTCCCAGTCTGTCAGTTTCTTTGTACTCTTTTGGAGCAGCCTTTTAGTATGCATAAGGATTTAACTTTTAGAAGGTCCTGATCTTCCAGCTTGTCCTCTTTTGCTTGGTATCCATTGTATTGTGTTGATATATTTATGCCATAGGTACAGCTCCTGAATTTGCCCCAGATTTTTTCTTTCATAATCTATCATTTTAGACATTATTCTGATTGAAAGGTCCTTGATCATCTTTCCCCGTTTCTTTATTGTTAAGTTAACCTAAACGTTCTTGCTTTTTTTAGCCATTATAGTTGATTCTCTCTGGTCTCCAGCTGCCTTAACTGCAGATTTGTGATCTTGCAAATCAGTATCAGCTGTGGGTCTAGGATAAGAGAAAGCATGCTTCCCACACTGAACAGCAAGGCTTGTGGTGGCAAGACCCTGGTGAGAGCAAAACCCTGTTGGTGGAGAGATTGTGCCAAGATGTGACCTGAGGTTTCTTATATTTTTTCTGGCCACAGTTAAAGGGTTGACTGTTCTTGCCAGGTGTTTGAAGGAAAAGCTGATTTATAACTGCTCTGAACTGTGCCTTGGGACTGATTGGCTAAAACCTTCTTTGTCTCCCCCATTATCCAACTAACTTGCCTAATAAACCCCATTGTTGGCACTACAACTGAGTCTATAAGTCAGCAACAAATAAACGAATTTCTTAACCTTCTGGTGGGATTTTACCAGCATCATGGAGTTGGGCTATACGGGATCTTTATCTGCTTTCTGCTCTGGGGCAGTGAGGGGCTTTCCTATTCTTACTCCCTCTGGCTCTTTCAGAGAGATACTCAAGGCTCTGGGCCTGTATGCCTGTTTTCTTATCACAGTTCTCTTTGTTACTGTGAAAAACCTGATTTTTGTGTATTGATCTTGAACCATGCTACTTTGCTGAAGGTGACAATGAGATACATTAATTTTCTTATTGAATCTTTAGGATTTTTCTAGTTGCTGGGATTTCCATGTAGGAAAGCCATGAATTTAGAGCCATTCAAGTTCTAATATCAGATACAAAATGGTGAGGGTCTGCAGAACATTGCCATTCACCCAGGGATGGCAGAGCAGGGGAAGGCACTAGTCTGTGAAGAGTACAGGGGACAAGAGGAAATGTCACGCTTTTCCCATCAGCAGGTCTTTGACCTGGGATCTGCTGCTGCTGCTGACTCTGGCTTTCACAGCGTGAAATCGCTATGCTGTATGAAATCGCTATGCTGTTCCATTCATGGTTCTGTGTTCCATCTCTCTTCATTCTGTGTTTTTCTTCATTTCTTCCTTTTTGATCTCAGCATTCTGAGATTATATTTGTTTTCTAATGTCTTTGGTGTTGGAGACTGAACCAACATCTTTCTATTTTATCATACTACTTGGAAGTTCTGTAAGAGTTCTTAGACTCCAAATTCACTCTGTAACATCATAAATTGGAAGCAAGATACCAGTACAATATTTTACAATATTATTCCTTAGGACCAGCTTCTATGAAAATATATAGGTATTTCTAGATTGTCTGATTTCAGCAATAACATTAACACTGATTCAGCCAATAAAAACAGTTCTTGTACATTATGTTACATTTTACCAGAATACAAATTAAATGTTAACAGGAGAGATTTTTTTTTTAATTTTATTTTATTATTTTGTGTGTGTGTATCGTCAAATTGGATCTGACTGGTACAGGAGGAGATTGTCCCTCCTTCCCCAGCAAAGCATCTGGTGGATTCAAACCGCGTGCCTTTGGGATTGCAGTGCAGCTTCTTGCCACTGCTAGGCCACCAGAGCTCCCTTAACAGGAGAGATATTTTAAGAATTCTTGTTCAGATATTTATTACCATACACTTGAAATTTTAAGGAAAGGAAAAAACTTGCCTCCTTTCACCTGCAAAAGAAAATTGTCTTTTTGCAGTTATTCTTTCCAGCTTCTTTCAGGGTTGGTGTATGACTGAGAAAAACTGGATAAATTATGTATACTGCATTGAAACAGATGAGGGAGAGAAGAATTTAAAAGCGATATATGATCGGGTATTATATTTATCACCAGAGTCTAGAATTTAGGGTGCATAGTGGAGTGTACCTGGGGCGGTAGGAGGGGTGTGGGGGGATTGTACACCAAAGAAAGAATTTTACTTTTTCAAAGAGAGGAGCAAACTGGTGGGGGGAGGGCTGGGCAGGGAGAAAAGTGCAACAATGAATGAATGGAAATCCAAAATCTCTAAATGTTCATTAAAATTATTAAAATTGTTTTTTAAATTATTTAATGATGAATGCCTCTAACTGAGGTCAAGTACTTCTAAATAGGTGATTGGTGGTTTACCCTAAACTCCAGAAACATGTCCTGTATGCTGAATAAACTTACTTGTGGCATTTTGAAAGAAATACTTTAGTATTGGAATAAAATCGCTTTTTAGAATGCTGTAAAACTGTGTATTCAGTTCAATCTAAAAACATTTGTGTGTATACTTTAGTATTTTATCAGTTAAGTCACATCCCAGATTTAGAGATATTAGAATGTAGGATGTACATATTTAATTCACAGATAAAATTCCACATGTTCTTGTGTATTTGCAGATTTACCAGAATGTATAATCTGTGAAACATTTTTCCCAAAGTTCATGGTTGAATATTTTAAAGCCTGAAATTTTTTATATTTTGAGATTATTTTATTCCCTCTCCCTTATTAATTTTCCCAGTCTTTCAGAAGATAGTTTTTCTCTGTTCAGTCTTTTTTAAGACAGCACATAACAACAGCAAACAACATGTCAAAATTTAATATATTTGAAATATTTTTGCTCCTTTTTTTTAATGGGTTATAGATTGCACATCTGGCACAAATTGAAGATGATAGAGCTGCGGTGGTCATTTCCTGGCATTTGGCAAGTGACATGGATTGTGTGGTCACCCTGACCACAGATGCCGCACGTCGCATATATGACGAAACCCAAGGGCGTCAACAGGTGTTGCCCCTTGATTCCATTTATAAAAAGACTCTTCCAGATTGGAAAAGGTTAGAAAACCATTATAGTAATGATTTTCCTGAACCACTGTGAAAGCCCTGAATTTAAAACGTCTATCTCTAATGTACAAATCACTTCAGATCTGTGAAGTGATTCCAATTACCTAAAGTATTTTTGTCTCTGTCCTAAATAAGCATACTTTATTAATATTGATAGTGCAGTATGTTTGTTTATATTTGATGGCCTTGTTTTATTCATAAATTGTTACTTGGATATGAGACATAGCACGCTCACGTATAAACCCAAAGTATAACTTTGACTAATAGTACTACTATTATTAATTAAATGGTATTTTACTGACATGGGCATTGAAAAAATAATTTACACATATTAATTGGATCCTCACTATTTTCTAAGAATTTTTCCTAAGAATTGTGTTGAATGAAGGTAAGTGCTGATTTTGTACTTAAGAAACCTAATTTACAACTTGAGTATAAATAACATTAAACAAGTTAAAATGTGTTCCATTTAAAAGAAATAATGAAAAAAGTGCTTTAAGAACTCTGAGACAGGAACAATTGTAAATTTAAGGTAATGAAGGAATAGTGGAATGAAGGACAGTTTCATTGTAAAGATAATCACTGATTTGGATCTTGAAATCTTCAGGGAATGGATTAAGGGTGTTTCAAGTAAACAGAACAGCCTGAAGAGAAGAGGTGATTAGATGTATTTAGAGAGTAGGAGGTAGTTTAATTTGTCGGTAGTACATACATTTATAAGAGAATTATTAAAAATAAAGAAAATTTATACTAAATATGAAAATTTATTTATATTTATGCCTAAATTTGTGTTGGATCACTAAACATTTTATGCTGTGCATTAGAAAGGTTCCGATTCCTCGGAACAATGACAAAGGCTCTTGCCACCCTTGAATGACAGACGCCTGCACTCTGGTAGTTGTTGGTCGACATGGAGCTACTTTAAGTCTCAGGGGCCTCTGGGAGCCCTTTAAGAATCTGATAGGAGTTGTAAGTTTTCTGCTTTAATCACAAATAGTGTTCTTCTTGAGGGACAATTCAGTCAGTCTTTCAGGTTTGTGAGTGGCCATCTGAGATACATCTGTTGGTTCCTTGTTGTCAGGAGCAAAAAGAGATTAAAGGAAACAAAAGCCAGGAGCAAGTCCACAGGACTGATAGTCCATGAGATTCACATCCTCCTGTAACCTGGGACTCAGAGAACTAGCACCAGCTCCCAGCTATTCCAACCAGCAACACAGAGATAATAAGTCCCACATATGAAGGGAGAAAAATGTAGAACAAAACCTAGATTCCTTTTAAAAAGCCAGAATTACCTGGGCCATTGTTGTTGTTAGGTGCAGTGGAATTCAAGTTTTCAGAGGCAGTAAATTACACAAAAGCAGATTGCCTGTCTTTCTCTCATGGAGCATGTAAACCTTTGGGTTAGCAACACAATGTCTTAGCACTGCATCATCAGAACTCTTTACTGGGCTGTAGAAACAAGTGGAACCCCCTAAGAAAATACCCTTTGAACTTGGTAATAAGGCCATCTCAGAGGTCATCTTCCAGCCAAATTATAGGCTATATAATATATATGATAAAGTGTTCTCCATGAATTTTATCATTAGTCTCCCCACCTGGGGCAGCTTTAGAGGCTGTTTTTCTCATTGTCAGACTAAGCTAGTTAATTAGTTATATTGTACTGATTATAAAGATTAATTTAGTACCGTTTGTACAGACCAAAACCAAGTAGATATTTCTATTAGTAGTGTTCTTTTTTTCATTTTAAGAGCATTATAGCTGATCATTTAAGAGCAGTTAAGGAATCAGTATGATAAAATAATACACAATATTGTCACATTTTTCAGATATATTTTCAAGCATGAAGATTACATTTGTTTCTTAAAATACCTTTAACATTCTCTTTCTTTCCATTTATAATACTTTTAATATTCTCTTTCCATTAAGGCCTCTACCTCATTTACGAAATGGAAAATTATATTTTAAACCCATTGGAGATCCAATTTTTGCCCGGGACTTACTAACATTTCCAGATAACATAGAACATTGTGAAACAGGTACAGGCTGTTTACTGTACAAATACTATATTGTGATACACATCTATAATGATTATGAAAATTTTTATTTATAAGTGATAGATTTACTGTAACTTAATTCTAGTTTTTCTTGAGTAAAGGAAAAAGTATTGGATACAATTATAATGAATGTTAATATTTGTTTGAAGAAAGATAAATAATATTATCATGTGACCAAAGAAGATTTCATAATTTTAAAAATTCATGTGTTGTCATTTGTTGACTTTTTCCAGTATTTGGTATGCTGTTAGGAGACACTATTCTTTTGGATAATTTGGATGCTGCCAATCATTATAGAAAAGAGGTATGTTTGTGCGTATTTTTTTTTTACTTGTGGCTTACAATTTTAAAATACTAATATTAGAACCCATTGTAGAAATCATTCTGTTGATACACAAATTACTAAGTAGGTATGTTAAAACCCATTAAATCCTACAAATCCGTTAAGTAACATAGACTGTATACATGAATGAATGAAAATGAGAAGTATTTTTAGACCAAATGTTGTATAAGACTCCAAATTGGTATCTTTTCCCCCCACAAATAATAATTTTTATTTGTAATTATTAAAATCTGAATTTTAAACAGGTTCTTGATTGGTGGCTCATAGCCATCAGCTCGTTTACCTTTAGCACCTGTCTCATCTCCAGTAGCTTTTCCAGAGCTACCTACCACCTTCACCATGAAGCTCCTAGAGTTTGCCCAATTCATACTTGGGCTTCTTGAGCATTTTTACTTTGCAAACAAACACATCCATCATGGAGAGGATAAATAGACTGGCAAGGCTTTTCTATGTATTTCCCAGTGCTGTCTGGAATCAATTTATTGACCACCTCTTTCAAATCATTTCTCTGCACCTCTCGGGTCATGATTTCCATCATTTTCTTCTGGATTTGGAGGACCTTTTGGTGTGGAGCATAAGATGTCTTCCGAATTTGATTGTTGGTGTTTTGTTTTGTTTGTTTTTTTTTTAAACCAACACAAAATAGATGAAATAAATAACCATCGGTAGTTTTGACATCAATGTGAGCTTCAGTCATGGTATGCCATTTTTTGACCATGGAGCACATTTTGTCCCATGTAAGATCCATGCCATGGAAGTTGGTGAGGCAGTTTTTGCCTTGGACATCCTCAGCTTGAAATTAAAATTGAATTTTCTAAATGCAACTTCATCGTTTTGCAAATCCGCAAGGCTCAATTCATAAACACAATCCTTGGGTCCATCAGGTGCAAATTTGGTTCCTTGAGTCCTTGTGACTAATGTCTTCCCAGTATGTCTTATATTGAACATTGCTGGCACCTTTACTTCACTTTACTTCATACCAATCTTTCTTAGAAAAATGGATCAGCCACTTTCTTCTTGGCTCCTTTTTTGTCACCTTTTGTAAGGCGCTTGTTCTTGCCAACCGCCATGGTGGTGCCAAGAGAACAAAAAGGCCAAATTGGTATCTTCTTATTGATGAGCGCAAATGTAAATTAATCTAGTATAGCATGTTGGATGCCGTTTTGGCAGTAGAAATATTTTAGTTATCTGTTACTACAAATGAAACACTCTAAAAGTTACCAGCTTTAGCCAGGATCAACTAATAATTTCTTTTAGTTCCGAGTTTCTGCAAATGGTATGATTCACTGTATGGTAGTGGGGAAGGCTCCCCACTGTCTCCCTTGGGAAGCTCACAGGATGTAGTGGCAGCTGGAAGTACAGTGGAACCAGCCCCAGACTCCAGCAGGGGTTGTGTGCTCAAGTATTACCTCCTCCACCAGGATCAAGGCTTTTCAGATTTTTACACACCTTTTTGTCTACCTAAAAAAATGTCTTAGAGACAGTCTTAAATCTTTTTCCAGCTTTAACAAAGGGGCCTCATTGACTTGAGTTGCACCAAAGGATTATATTTCACAGGTAGTGCATTAGATTTACTTTTGTGCTGAGGCTAACTGTATTTTTAATTTGAGAACATTTTTTCAGCTTAAAAGGTTTGTTATTGTTGTTGTTATGTGCCATTGAGTCTCTTGCAACTCATAGCAACCATATGTACTACAACAGCCCTAAACTCTGTCCGTCCTATGCCAATCTCATTGTCTCCAACACACTCATCCCAATTACCCCAGTCACCGAATCAATTCATCTCCTAGAGGGCCTTCCCCTCCTGCGCCTGCCCTCCCAAGCATGATGTCCTTCTCCAAGGACCAGTCTCTCCTTACAGCATGACCATAGTATGTCAGACGAATCCTCAGAATCCTTGCTTCCAAGGAGCAGCCCGGTTTGACCCTCTCTAGGATGAATCTCTCTTTGTTTTCTTAGCAGTCCATGGTAACCTCAATACTCTTCTCCAGAACCACAGCTCAAAGGCAACAGTTCTTCTATCCTCCCTAGTCATTGTCTAACTCTGACGCATAACAAGTGATTGCAAAGACCATGGCCTGTATCAAACACACCTTAGTCTCCAGAGAGACACCATTGCTCTTCAGTACTTTGGAGAGGTCCCTCACAGCAGACGTTCCCATGGCAATACGTCTTTTCATTTCCTGGCTACTGGTGCCAAGAATGTTGACTGTGGAGCCAAGCAAATTAAAGCTGTGAACAATCTCAATCTCTTCACCATCCATCCTGATGCTGCCAATTGGTCCAGTGGTGAGAATCTTTGTCTTCTTGACATTGAGCCTCAATCCATATTGTAGGCTGCAGTCCTTGACACTCTGCAGCAGGCGCTTCAGGTCCTCCTCAGTTTCAGCAAGCAGGGTTGTGTCATCCGCATAACGCAGATTATTGATAAATTGTCCACCAATCTTGACCCCACATTTCTCCTCATAGAGCCCAGCCTCCCGGATAATCTGTTCTGCATATAGGCTGAAAAGGTATGGAGATAGGATGCATCCCTGGCATACGCCCTTCCCAGTTTTGAACCATGCAGTGTTTCCTTGCTCTGTTCTGACGACTGCCTCTTGGTTCAAGTATATGTTTTACATTAGCACGATCAAGTGTTCTGGGATTCCCATTCTTCTCAGAGTCAGCCACAGTTTGTTATGGTCCACACAGTCAAACACCTTTGCATAATCAATGAAACACAGATAGACATTCCTCTGGTACTCCCTGCTTTCAGACAAGATCCATCTAACATTAGCTACAACATTCCTAGTACCACAACCCCTTCTAAACCAAGGCCTAGACTTATGGCAGTTCTCAGCTGATGTGCTGTTCCAGTTGTTTTTGGATAATCTTCAGCAGAATCATGCTTGCATGTGAAATCAGCTATATTGTTCTGTAGTTTCCGCACTCAGTTGGGTCACCTTTCTTTAGAATGGGAACAAATATAGATCTCTTCCAGTCAGTTGGCCAAGTGGTTGTTCTCTAGAGTTCTTGGCACAACTTGGTGAGCACATCCAGTGCAACATCTGTAAGCTGAAATGTGTCAGTTGGTATACCATCTATTCCTGGAGCCTTATTTTTTGCTGTTTCCTTCAAAGCAACTTGAACTTCTTCTTTCATCATCATAGACTCTTGCTCATATGTTGTTTCATTAAATTCTCTGTGCCTGCCAATTCCTTTTGATACAATGACTCAGTATATTCTTTCCATCTGCTTTTAATACTTCCTAAAAGGTTAGAGATGAAAAATGGTTTTATTTCTCAACTCAGTGAGCCCTATATTAGAAATAATATTATTGAAAATGAATTCATTTCTAATTTAATTTATATTTATTCATATTGACTAGTCACTTAATTGTGCTGTTGGTTAGTGATCTCAGAATTTGTCCTGATTTACTTCTTCTGATGTGAACTTGGGCACAACGACTTTTGGGTTCCAAGAATTTGTACGTGAAATAGTGACATAGGCTGCAGAGCTGTTCAGTCTGAACATACATAGACACATTTAGTTGGTTAAAAAATGGGTAGCTTCGAGTAAATGACGAGTGACGGGGGTGGTAATACTCTCCCATTCTTCATGGCAAGAACAGAAAAGGATTTACCACCATCTTTATACCATCACAAGATACTAAAATAGCTTATTTTAAAATTTTGTACCTATAAATATGCCAAGATGTGTTTAAAAATATTCACTTAAATATTAGAGTTAACTTATAATGGAAAACTTGAGAAAGAGTCTGACTGTCCATCGGTTAGGATTGTTGTTGTTCGACGCTGTTGAGTATGACTCAAAGTGACCCTGTGAACAAGATCTGAATCCTCTTCTATCCTGTACCATCATCACCTGACACACAAGAGCCCATTGCAATAGTCACCATGTCAGTCCACCTAGTTGAGGGTCTTCCTCTACTTCACCAACACTCCACCCTTCCCAACATCATGTCCTTCTCCAAGGAATAGCACCTCTTACTAAGGGTTCAAATCCACACTGTTCCAAAGAAGAATGAACATTCTCTTCCCATGCAATTAACTGCCTTCAAAAACTCTCTTTAAGGTTAGCTAATGGGTCAGTTCCAACTTGACAGTACACAACAATAAGAATATTGAATATTTTGTAGATTGTCCAAAAAAACCCAAATCTGTCTTGGAGAAAATGCGACCAAGGAACTCCTTTAAAGCCAAATATGATGAAACTTCATCATAAATACTTTGGGAATTTTGTCAGGAATCACTAGTCCTTGTTGTTGTTGTTATGTGCCATCGAGTCGCTTGCAACTCACAGCGACCCTATGTACAACAGCCCTAAACTCTGTTCTGCTCTGTTCTGTGCCATTCGCACTGCCTCCAACACACCCATCCCAATTACCCCAGTCACTGAATCAATCCACCTCAGAGAGGGCCTTCCCCTCCTGCGCTGTCCCTTCACCCTTCCAACCATGATGTCCCTCTCCAAGGAC
>NW_006399847.1:1823423-1846794 GCF_000299155.1 Elephantulus edwardii
GTACCTTAGTCTCCAGAGAGACACCATTGCTCTTCAGTACTTTGGAGAGGTCCCTAACAGCAGACTTTCCCATGGCAATGTTCCTTTTAATTTCCTGGCTACTGGTGCCGAGAGTGTTGACTGGTCCTTAGGAAGAAAGGGGGAAAAAAATCATTCTGGGAAAAGTAGGGAGTCAGTGAGAAGATCTTAAATGTGAAGGATTGACACTGACTGTAACACTAGGCTTTAGCATGGTGAAAATCCTAAGAATCGTATAAGGTTGGGCAAGGTTTCAGCCTGTTGTTCAAAAGGTTGCCATGGGTATGGTTAACTAAAAAACCCTAATACTAAATGGAAAGGAAACTGTACAAAAATCCTATAATGAAATTCATGAAGTTGATTGCTATGGAGTATGGGTCAGTAATTCTTACATCATTTTATATGAAATGGGAGAGAGTTTTATCATGTCAGAATAGGAGATTGCAGATAAACTTAAGGAGGCCATTAGAACAAATTGATGTTGTAAATTTGATACATCAATATTATTGTGGCCTGAATTATGTCTACCCAAAATTCATGGTGTGAATTAACACCCTGATTATAATTTGTGTTATAATCTGTGATATCTAATCATATTCTTAGATACTAGCAATGAACTCTAAGGAAACCAAAACTTGAAAATAATTGCATGTAAAATAGAATAAAAATAATAATTAGGAATACATGTAACAAAAATATGATTTATAAATTTTAAATTAGAAAACGTTTTCATTAATATGGATTAAATAGATGGAAAGATTATAACATGTTTATGTGCACAAAACCATATTAATAACATGGCAGTTAAAAAGTATGCAGTCTGTAAATCTGAGTGTAAGATGGTAGTGAAATCTCTGAAAGCATTGTATAAGACCCACTAAAGAAATAGTGTATTTGAAGTTGGGTTTTATTTTTATGTTCATTTCTAGAAAATAGAAAACCAAACCAAAAATAAAGAATTAAGATGTGATTTTTATTATTTAAAAGTGTCCAGTTTTAAGAAGAAACATCTGTAAAATTTCCCTGGATTATTTTGAATGACTAGTCTTGCATTTTCTGTCACATGTCATTATGACATTTTTATTTCTAGAAAAAGGCATTTCATTTATCTAATCAGAAGCTATTTATATACCTAATTCAGAGAGTAGATACTGTTGTTAAGTTTTTACATGCAGATGACAATGTTCTATGAAGACTAATTTCTTCATAGTTCTCCCAACATGGGATGGGTTTGAATTGATTAGGGGTTATTTGACTTTGGTTTTTTAAAACATACTGAGAAGTGAAAATACTTCATCTGAATACCATTTCTCTTATTACCAGTTTGTGTGTGTATGTGTACTTCCTAGACTTTTCCCCCCCAAGATTATGATGTGCTAAACCCAGTGTCTTTGATTTCTGAAGCACCAGTCTCTTGATTGTTACTTCCCTTTCTGTGGTTTCAGTTATACTACACAAATCTATTTCCACAGTTCTCATATTACTTGCTGTTTTACTTCCTACAACTAATATTGTAATATTGTTCTGTGGAGAGAGTCCTGGTACTTTTCCAGTATTTTATTCAGTCTTCTGTTTTCATTGCACTCCTCATCAGTCATTTGGAGAGCTTTCTCCTGACATGACCATGCGATGGATTTAGAAGCACCAAGTTTCTGATTTTTCCTTTTTATTGTCAGTCACACTGTCAGCTTCACTTTTCACCTTTGTCTTGTCACCATTTTACCATTTTAGTTTATATCAAAAGTTGCCTTAACTGATTTTCTGCCTGTTTCCACAGCCCCCCAAGTTCATCACATATCACCAGCATACTACATCTGTAAATATGTCAACATGATCATATTATTCCAAGCTCAGAAATCTTCAGTTGCTTTCTTTTTCTTAGAACAGTTGAGATTTAAGTTTTATAGGCTCACTAAGTAATCTCCATGTTTTTAAACAGGTTGTTAAAATTACACACTGTCCTACACTGCTGACAAGAGACGGGGATCGAATCCGAAGTAATGGGAAGTTTGGGGGCCTCCAGAATAAAGCTCCTCCTATGGATAAACTTCGGGGAATGGTGTTTGGAGCGCCAGTACCCAAACAGTGCCTAATCTTGGGACAGCAAATAGGTAGGTGTAATAGATAATTTAACAGTTTCCAATTTCATGTTAATCCTTTGAGTATTGTGTGTTAAAAATCCATTACAATAGGAACTGTATGTAGGCTGTGTCCCCTTGCTGCTTATCAGCCAATTTAACTCTCCACATCTCTGCCCTGAAATGCATTCTTTTAAAAGAAATGCAGTATTTTAAAAAGATCCACAGTTGGCATTATGTAGAGCTAATAATCTCTTAGTTTTATGTGGTTCTTTATTTATCAATTAATCTACATTCTAGAAACATCTTGTTGTTGTTATGTGCCGTCGAGTCGTTTCCGACTCATAGCGACCCTATGCACAACAGCCCTAAACCCTGCTCTATCCTGCGCCAACCGCACTGCCTCTGACACACCCATCCCGATTACCCCAGTCACTGAATCGATCCATCTCATAGAGGGTCTTCCCCTCCTGCGCCGTCCCTCCACCCTCCCAAGCATGATGTCCCTCTCCAAGGACCCGTCCCTCCTGGCAACATGTCCAAAGTATGTCAGACGAAGCCCCAGAATCCTTACCTCCAAGGAGTAGCTTGGTTTAATCCTCTCCAAGATGAATCTGTTTGTTTTCCTGGCAGCCCATGGTACATTCAGTACCCTTCTCCAGCACCACAGCTCAAAAGCATCCACTCTCCTTCTGTCCTCCCTAGTCATTGTCCAACTCTCTGATGCATAACAAGCGATTGCAAAGACCATGGCCTGTATCAGGCGCACCTTAGTCTCCAGAGAGACACTGTTGCTCCTGAGTACCTTAGAGAGGTCCCTAACAGCAGACTTTCCCATCGCGATACGCTTTTTGATTTCCTGACTGCTGGTGCCAAAAGTGTTGACTATGGAGCCGAGCAAACTGAAGCTGTGAACACTCTCAATCTCTTCGTCATCCATCCTGATGCTGCCAATTGGTCCAGTGGTGAGAATCTTTATCTTCTTCACATTGAACCTCAGTCCATACTGAAGGCTGCAGTCCTTGACCCTTCGCAGCAAGTGCATGAGGTCCTCCTCAGTTTCAGCAAGCAGGGTTGTGTCATCTGCATAACGCAGATTGTTAATAGATCTTCCACCAATCCTGATGCCACAATTCTCCTCATAGAGCCCAGCTTCTCGGATAATCTGCTCTGCATACATGTTGAAAAGGTATGGAGACAAGATGCATCCTTGGCGTACACCCTTCCCAATTTTGAACCATGCAGTGTTACCCTGCTCTGTTCTGACTACTGCCTCTTGATCCAAGTACAGGTTTCGCATTAGCACAATTAAATGTTCTGGGATTCCCATTCTTCTCAGAGTCAGCCACAGTTTGTTATGATCCACACAGTCAAATGCCTTTGCATAATCAATGAAACACAGATAGGCATTCTTCTGGTATTCTCTGCTTTCAGCCAAGATCCATCTAACATCAGCAACAATATCCCTAGTACCACGACCCCTTCTAAACCCAGCCTGGACTTCCGGCAGTTCTCTGCTGATGTGCTGTTCTAATCGTTTTTGGATGATCTTCAGTAGAATCTTGCTTGCATGTGAAATCATTGACACTGTTCTGTAGTTTCCACACTCAGTTGGGTCACCTTTCTTTGGAATGGGAACAAATATAGATCTCTTCCAGTCAGTTGGCCAAGTGGTTGTTCTCCAGATTTCTTGGCACAACTTGGTGAGCACATCCAGGGCAACATCTGTTTTCTGAAATACTTCAATTGGTATACCATCTATTCCTGGGGCCTTATTTTTTTTTAGATGGTATACCAATTGAAATAGAAACATCTTAGAAAACAAATACTTTAAAGTGAAAAAGAGTAAGAACATGGAAGCTGGTCTGTGAAGAAAAGGAAGAAGTGAGAGTTGATTTGCTTGATAGTCTTCATTTTAAACTTTATTTTAATTGAAAATACTTTAACTTTTCTTCTCTAACAGATTTCTGCTTTGTGTAGGTTTTAGTTTTCACTGTTTTGTTTTTACATTTTATAGATGACATGGAAAACAATGAGATTTCCAAAATGTTTAATTGTTTTCATGAGGCACCTATACTGTAATAAACCAAGAAGCAGTTGTTCAAACAGAACAGTGGAATACTGCATGATTTAAAATGCAGAAAGATATCCATTAGTGTTGTGTCCTTTCACCATATATTCATTTTGTGTGCTAAGCTGGTAGTTCTAGGAGCTGGATTACATAAAATACAGCATCAAGATTGGAAGAAAACTCATTAGCAACCTGAGATAGGCAGATGATA
Source organism: Elephantulus edwardii (assembly GCF_000299155.1). Taxonomy (NCBI): domain Eukaryota; kingdom Metazoa; phylum Chordata; class Mammalia; order Macroscelidea; family Macroscelididae; genus Elephantulus; species Elephantulus edwardii. The sequence goes on from NW_006399847.1 coordinate 1,827,802, forward strand.
CGAGCAACTGCTTCGTGCAGATGATGACACTCATTGACTGTGTAGCTTTCAGGATAGGTTCTACCTCAACATGACGAAAAAAGGAATCCTAACAATTGAGCCAGTAAGCGGTGTGGAAATTGGAGGAGGTTGAAATTATCAGAGATTTTGTTTTATTTGCATCCATAATCAGTGCCATGGTTTCAGCAGCCTAGATCTCAAATGATGCACTTATTGCCTTGGGAACATCTGCCAAAGGCAACGTATTTAAAGTGGTGAAGAGCAAGGGCATCATGTTGAGGACTGATGTGCACCTGACCTGAGCCATGGTGTTTTCAATTGTCTTATAAATGGTATTTTTAATTTCATGTGAGCTCTGGTGGCTTAGTGGAAAGGTTGTCCTGTCAACCCAAAGGCACACAAGGAATCCATCAGATGTTCCACAGGAGGAAATCTAGACAATCTCTTTTAGTTCAATTAACTGCCTCTGAACACCCACTGGAGGATCAGCTGTGAGTTGGTTCCAACTAGATAATACATAGCAATAACAGTGTGAAATTTGGGCAATGAATAAGAAAGATGCCTTTGAATTGTGGCAGTGGTGAAGAATATTGAACAATTGAATGTTCATTGGAGGCAAGAAATGCTAGAATTCATCTCAGGTCCTCCAGACATGTCATCAGTAGGAACTAGTCCTAGAGGAAGAAATGATGCTTGGTAAAGTAGAGGGCCATCGAGGGAGAGGAACACCCTCCACTAGACAATGTGGCAGCATGATTGCAACAGTAGGCTCAAACATAGCAGCAGAGGGAGAATGGAGTAGGACCAGCAATGTTTCTTTCTATTGTTCATGGGCCCATTGTGAGTGGAAAATGACTCCATGCCACCTACCAATAAAAATGCTATCTTTAGAAATACTCTGACTATTGTCTCTGGAGTTGTTATCACTCCTCGGGGGAACTCAACATCAACCCTCTCCACCATGGGCTACCTCCTGCACTAGATTGTACAGAATCCACAAAGATACTTTTTATTCATTTCAGTCAGGGAATATATGATAAATATCATTGTAAGTTGCTTAAGAATAATATACCTTAGATTCTATGAGTATAACAATAAATCCTTTAGAGGTGCAAGGATGATGGTGGCTAGTGTGGGCTTGAACACTGCGGAGATTTTAAGGGTCGCACAACCTGGGCAAAGTTTAGATTTGCTCACATGGTCACTGTGGGTCAGAACTTATTCCACAGGGCATGACAGCAATAAATAATAAGATTTTTGTAAAATCTTTCTACATTCAATTGCATTATTAGTTATAGCACTATGAATAACTGAACAGAAGGTCTTTTTGTAAGAATACTAGCAACAGCAAAATGAACATATGCTTGTAGAGCGTGCAGATTTCAAGACTCGATTAGAAGCATCACTGTAATTGGGCACTGAGAGCTCTGATGGGAACATGTTAAAGGTTCAAAAAGTACATTAGCACAAAGTTTTGTTGTAATAAATAACTGGTTGTGTATATCGTCAAGCCAAAACAGACTCACAGCTGAGCTTCCAGAGGATTTTCAGAGGCTGTAAATCCCGTGGGAGCAGATTGTCCACAAAGTGGCTGGCAGACTTGAACCACATGCCTTTGAGTTGGCAACATAGCTTCTTAACACGTAGCCACCTCCCTTAAGTAATTACAGAGGTGTTTTTAGTGTAAAAGATAAATTTTTATGAAAAAGCATAAATATTTTATAATTAATCTTTTTAGTGTCCCCTTCTGACTCAGTGCCCACCTGGTGACATGACTGCTCAGATATTTGTCCCTTCCATGCATATTGATAAGCTTGGTTTGACTAGACAGGAGGTTAGAAATGTTTTTTTAAGGCTGGTTAGTAAGTTCTGGCTTTGCATGCCAAAAGTCATAGTCACAGATAATATTACAGGGTTTACAATTAAAAAAAAATCCATGCCACTTTCTTGGCCTGTGGACTTCCATAACTTCTGGACTGTAGTTACTGTATTTAACATGTAATTTCTAGGAGAACATACAGAGAGCTCTGGTGGCCTATTGGTAAGAAACTGCACTGCAATCTCGATGACACGCAGTTTGAGTTCACCGTGGGAGGATGTCTCCTCCTGTATGATTAACTGCCCTGGAAAACCCACTTGAGGGTCAGCTATGGTTTGGTGCCAACTCAGTGGTCCTCAACAACAGTAGGTCATATTAATGGGCAATAAAGAATTGTTTGTGTAAAATAATAGACACCTCTGATGTAAGCAATGATTTCCCCACAGTATTACATTTAATATATTTCCTACCAAATTTGTCTTTCTGGAATTAGACCAAATAAATACTGAGTATGAGATAAGATATAAACATACATTGAGCTCTCCAATTGATAGAGTACTTTTACATAGAATACTCTTCCTCGACATAGAAATATATTAAATCACGCAATCAAAGACAGCTGAAATTTAACAATTGATTTTGTGCTGAGAAATACAGTGGTTTGTATGCTGTTTGTTTGCATTGTCTGTTTTCTGGATTGAACGTAGCTCCTACATCTTACTATAACCCAAGGTCTATGTAGTGCTAATTCTTCCTTCTTTGATGTTCTATCAGTTAGTAGTTTCTTTAGATGTCTTTGATTTCTTTTCAGATCTTCTTCAACAATACCGTTCAGCTGTGTGCAAACTGGGCAGTGTGAATAAGGACCTTAATGGGCAGCTGGAGTACCTTCACACTCCTGATATGAAGAAGAAAAAGCAAGAACTTTATGAACAAGAGAAAAATCTGAAACTAATTGAGCAAAAACTAGGTATGTTTTTATTTTAACATGTATTTTTCTCTGTATAAAATAAATATACTCCATTGTCACTTGACAAAGTTAGATTCCAAAGACTAAGTCATTTTGCAGAGATAGAGGATAGCTTCATTTCCTGATCCCTCACTTGTACCAAGGTTTCCTGTGGGGCCCCTTCCAAAGGTCCGTTTCCCTCCACCACCACCTCTCCCGTGTTCTCGTCCCAGGTGACCTCTATCTGTGCTGTTACCTGCAGTAGAATTCCTATAGCCAGGGCACCTCAAATGCGCCCCTTCCTAGCTCCTGTCTGCCCTTTCTTCCTTTGCTGCCATTATACTTTCAGGGAGTATGGTTCAGATTCACCCCCTAAATGACCCCAAAATACCTTCAGTGTCTACTTTCACACTTTCTGTGTGGTACTTTCACTCTTAAAATTGTCTTTATTTTCCGCATTAACAGGTATGACTCCAACACGAAAGTGTAATGATTCACCGCGTCATCCGACAACAGAGTGTCCAATTCCCCCTAAAAGAATGAGAAGAGAAACTACAAGACAAAGCAGGTAAGTTCAGCAAGACGTGAGTGTTCATCATATTTTAAAAACAGTGTGAGTTCAGTTCTGATTCATTCTCTTGAGCCAGAAATAGTGTTTACCAGCAACAATATAAACAAGTAACACCCAAGTAATGAAGAATAATGATAAGATAGAATTATAATTTCCTGAAATACTCTCATTTCATAAATAAATGCACTAATATTTGGAAATGTGACTTGTTCATATTAAATCTTCAAAGTTAAATTGGTTTATTTGACTTGGCTTTCATGCAAAATACTGTTTACTGCACCAGATCACGAGAGCTTTCTTTTGCTATACAAGTAGGTACAAAGCAGCGTTTTGCTTAGTAAAAAGCATAAAACTTTTGTACCACCCAGACAACCTCTATGTATAAGTCTATGTAGCTAGAAAATAATACAGAAACCAGCAGTGATACGGGGAAATGCATCTAAGCAGAGAAGTGAAGAATTACCCTGCCATCCACGGGTTGGTGTCAGAGGGAAAGCCATGTAAAAACCTGGCAAAAGTAACAAACTGACCATGTTTGAGGAAGAGAAAAGATGCTAGTGTGGCTAATGCATGGTCTGCCTAAGATGTGGCAAGAGCCAGAGCGTATATACTGGCATAACTGGTGGGAAAAAAAGGTACAATTTCATATAAAGTTCTCCTGCCATATTTTGAAGTTGTGTCCTTTCTAGGCCAGAGTGAGGAGGAGGTGGTGGTGGTGCTGTCAGGTCTGAACTGACCTGTAGCTGGCTCTGCAGTGTTTGCCCATTTCCTCCCTCGCCGCAGCTGACAGGTTCAAACCATGTGCCTTTGAGATTACAGTGCAGCTTCTTGCCACTAAGCCACCAGAGCACCAGTAGTGATAGAGTAGCATCTTGAAATAAGCTACCTTTTAAGATAGGGAGATGAACTAAAGCAATAATGTAAGAATTCAGTGCTTAACAACATAATGGTATTTCTAAACATACAGCAATGTGGATGATGTGTAAGTTTGTTTGGGGGCATTCATTACGTATGTATGGAAACTAAGAATTAATGACTTTGGATTGAGATATTGGAGAAGAGTGTAATATCCTACAAACAAACCAGTGTACTTCAGAGACAAGGATGAAGAAACTGCGTTTCAAATACCTCATGTACATTGTCAGAAAGGACCAGTCTTTGGAAGAAGACGTGAGAAAGGTGAGGGGTTGGAGAAAAAGAGGAAGACCCTTAACAGGATGGATTGACACAGTTACTAAAAATGAGCTCAGGCAGAGCAGAGATGATGAAGATGGTACAGGAGAGAGCAAGGTTCAACTCTGTTGGACACAAGTTGACTTGATGGCAACTAAAAGTAACAACTTAGCATCAGAAAGAAAATCTGCAATAAATGTTTTCAAACATGTATTCAAAATGATACCAGATAAACCCCATTGGGTGTGATTGGCACTTGTTAAGGTACTAACTCAGTACTGTGTAAACATAGCATATTTATAGAAAAGATAGTATTCTGTCCTTCATGTCTGAACTGGCTTTAAAGGTGACAAGTAGTTGTAGAGGAAAAGTTCTTTTTGAAAAATTACACTCAAGTCTAAGCAGTAAAGCATCAACAATTTTTCCACCCCTAGTAAAATATGCCCTCAGTGGCTAACTGAAAGGTTTTACGTTTGAGTCTTAGCCCGAGACACCTTGAAATAAAGATAATGACTAGTCCAAAAAATCAACCACTGAATTCCTCGCGAAACAGTTCTTTTCTATTCTGATACACACTGTACTTGCCATGTGTCAGAATCAACTCCATGGCAACAGGTTGATGGAGTAATGGATCGAGGCAGTAAAAATCAGTGGATTCTTAGATGGTGAGAAGAAATATTAATGGAGAAACCAATTAATGAAAATAATAGTTGTAAACCACCTAAGCAGATTCAACAATGCCTAAATGAAACAATTGTGCAGCAGTAACCTGATCTATTGAATCTCGTGATAGTTAGCCTGTAGTTCAACTGTGGGTCTATAAAAGAATTCTATAGAAGGATTAAAGTCAAGCAGACTTATCTGAAAGGAGAGGGGAGGGGTGTTTAGGTGTGTGTAAAAAGAAAACACAGAATTCAGACAGGAGAAAAATACATATGGCAGATAATTTCCCAGGGTGAATGAAAGGCCCTCATCTTGATAAAAGCCAGGCTGGGCTGATTGCCCAGTTCAATTGCTCAACCCTAATTCCTGCCTATTCTCTGTAAAATCTTGAAGTGGTCATTCTTGTTCTGCTCATTCATCCACCTAAGCATCATATGTTGTTATGTATCATCAAGTTGGAACCGGTTCATAGCTGACCCTCCAGCAGGTTTTCAGAGTCTGTAAATAAAGCAGCTGAGAGGAGACCACCCTTTTCTCTCCCTCAGAGCAAGTTGTGGATTCCAACTGTGCCTTTGGGTTAGCAGTGCAACTCCTGACCACTAAGCCTAGAGCATTTGAAATTACCAAGTCTTAAAATAGCCGGACAATTGAGAACTTAATATATGTATAACTATAATAGGTATTGGGGGGAGGTATGAATGTTTTAGAGTTATTACATACTTTTCTTATAGAATACCATCTAACTCTTAAGATGCCATCCTTACAGGAAACAGTGTTAAGAAACATTGGTTTTTAAGTTGCATCCGAATTTCAGAGAAGTTTAAATATGCACAAGGTTCTTCTTAGAATCAATACAAAGTGCTTATGTGACCCTGCCCTATTTCCCTACACAGGCTTCAGGTTTGCCGCTTCACAATTACAAATTAACTGTGTGTTTTGTGTGGAGAGATGGCAGCTCTAGGTGAAGATTAGGTAATAGCTAGGCGTGTCTGAATTTCCCAGTGTCAGTGATGCTTGTGCCACGGTGCTCACTGCATCATCTCCACAATGAGTAGGTGTTTCCTTTGTTGGTGTGGTGTGACTGTCATCTAAAAGCACTGTAATTTCGGTTCATTTTTAAAATAATCATTTCCTTTAGAGACAGAAAATAAGTGAAAGCTTTCAGGATTTGGATCTGAGCATGGTATATTCCAGGGACAGTGTGGCACGGCCTCTCTGGCTCTTCACCTACATATGTGAACTCTGCCTTTGCTTTGAGCCTTGGCCTGGGGAGAACCATGGGAAGAACTTAGTGGTAGTCAGGATCTAACTCATTTATACCAAGCTAAAATTAATACACATAATTGCATTGAATACATAAGCATCATCTCTGATGAGCACTTTCATAAAAAAATCTGTAGTACATACTGCTCATTGGGTTTATTTTTTCCCACTTTGATCAGGATTATAACCAAAACAGATGCATGAAAGATGACAGCGAGGAGATCACTCTGAATGCCCTGGCTTGTGCAGCTGTCTAAAAGACCAAGATGCTGACTGAATAGGTGAAGTATTTCTGGATAATCACAAGATGGACATGACTTTCCATGTCTGTCCAGATGGAACTGGAGGCAGCAGTTAGTTGTCATGGATCTCACCAGATGGGTGGACTTCCTGGGATTGGTACAGGCATCTTGCCCCTTGTCTGTCATCACCATGTAAATGTGTCAGGAAATGTACAGATACATCAGTGTCTATAAGGCTGACACATGCGTTTATTCATCCTGAAGGAAAGTATCTGTACTATTTTTCAGTATAATCGTGAATATGTTAGAATTATTTCTTAAAAAGAAACCTTTTTATTACTTTTTGTGAATTTATTTAACAAAAGCATTTTGTATGTGATGTCTAGGGAAGTTTCTAGAGATTAGGTATTTAATTGTAAATATGAAGGAACTCAATGGAGAAGTCAGAATGAAAATAGAGAAAGCACATGTGTCTGGGAATTTAAATGTTAAGATGGGAATACACTTACGACAGTGGTAGTATTTTAAAAAAAAATTTCTAAAAACTTACCCTGTGTATATATAAAATATGCAGCATCAATTTTTATAAATATGGTTTGGCTTTCTTAATACTAGATTATATAACCTCACTCTTAATTCTACATTTACATTATTTTGTAATTTTCTATTACTATTTTTAAAGGGTAAAAGAAAAAGACACAGTCCCAAATTACTGTAATAAGAATCTTCAGGACAGTTGCTGCAAAACCACGTTTGATTTGTGTATTAATTCAAGCTAATGTATGTTGATGTATATGTCTCCATGGAAGTCCAAGGCAATTGGCCTGTGACGTTCTTTTGTAAGCAGATACTTTTGGTACAGTTTTGTGTCCCAGGAAATGTGTGTTTTTTTCAATCCTTTCTGAATATGCAGTAGGGTTAATAAAAACGATTGTTTCTTCCTTGCTGATTTGATAGTGTGGTTTTTTTAAGACTGCAAATATATAACTGGATTGTTAATGAAAAAATTAACAAAAAACAATACTTTTCCAAAATATTTTCAAATCTGATCAGTATGAGATGCATTCTGAGTGCAGGGTAAACAGTATTCAGGAAAGGGATGATGAATGCAATACCACTAAAGAGAGACAGGTGCAGAGAGATTCACAAGAGATGGAGTCAATAGGAAGTAAGAAGACAGGTAGGAGGAACAGACCCTCATAGATGAAAAGGACTGTTACACTTGTGACCAGACATATGTTTGGCAGATGATATTCTACATTCATACCCGTATATGCTGTAAATGCATCCACATTTGGAGCTGAACTAATAGCAATGATTTGTAAGCTATTTAACACAGCCGAACACCCTGAAGGAATGATTTGCTGGCTCTGTGACTTGGGAAAGTCATTGGCATATTATGATGAGTCACAAAAGAACAAATATTGTCCAAGACCTACATTATAAACAACTGTAAAGGTTTACGTGATAATCATTCTGGTGTGGTTACCGGGGAAGGACAGAGAGAAACTATATTAATACATATGTGGTGTTGGGGTTTGCATAAGCACAATGAAGTGCTCTGGGATTCCTGTTCTTGATGTTATATCCATAATTTATTATGAACTACACAGTCATATGCCTTTGTATATAAAGCATAAATATCTTTCTGATACTCTATAGTGTTGTCAAAGAATATTGACTATACTATGGACTGCTAAAAGAACAAATCTGTCTTGGAAAAAGTGTATCCATAATGCTCCTTGGAGGCAAAAATGGTGAGACTTCATCTCTTCTACTTTAAGCATATTTTCAGGAAGAGTCAGTCCTTGGAATGAGACATCGTGCTTGGAAAAGTAGAAAGTCAGTTAAGGAAAAGAAGACCTCAGTAAAATCAACTGACACAATGACTACAGCAGTGAGGTTAAGCATGGCAGAGACTGAAAATCAAGCAGAATCAGGCAGCATTTTATGCCATGACTAGATTAGTCACAGGATTTAACATTTTTTGTTGGAAATTTAGAAGACGGTTACCTAGCCTACTGACTGAAAAGAGAGCCAGATTTGCCCCTATTACACAATAGAATGTGGAAATTCTGAACAGTATCATTAATATCACAGGTAAGTAAATCTTCCTGAAGATTATCTAAAAATGATGGTAACATTGACAAAGAACTGCAACAAATAGAAGAGGCTATGATACCAAGAATATCATTGCTAATATCCTATGGATCCTAGCCAAAAGCAGAGACTACCAGAAAGATGTTTGTGTTTTAGTGACTATGCAAAGGCATTTGACTGTGTGGATCATAACAAATTACAGCTAACATTGAGAAGAATGGGAATCCCAGAACATTTAGTTGTGCTCATGTGAAACGTAGACCAAGAAGCAGTTGTCGCAATAGAGCAAAAAGGGTTAAAATCAAGAAAAGTATGTATCAAGACAATATCCTTTCTCTATACTTACCCAATCTGTATGCAGATCAAATCATTTCTAGAGACTGAATTTTATGAAGAAGAATGTGACACTAAGATAGATGACATACCTTGCTTGCCAAAATGCTTACTGCACAAGATAAAAAACTACAGCCTTCAATATGGGTTATATCTCAACATCAAGAAGACAAAAACCCTCACCACTGGGCCAATTGATAACACCATGTTAGATGGAGAGAAGACTGAGTATTTAAAATTGCTCAGATCCACAGTCAACGCCTTTGGCACCAGCGGTCAAGAAATCAAAAAGACATGTTGCACAAGATAAATTTGCTGTCAAAGTGCTAAAAGAGTAACAGCGTCAGTCTAGAGACAAGGTGAATGTCATTCAGGCCATGGTCTTTGCAATTACTTGCTGTGCATCAGAGAGCTCGAGAATAATTAAGGATTACAGTAGAAGAGTTGATGCCTTTGTGGTGCTGGAGAAGAGTGTAGAACATAACCATGGACCACCAAGGTCTGCCCAGGAGAAGGGGAAACCAAACTGCTTTTTGAAGGCAAGGATTTTGAGGCTCCATCTCACATACTTAGGGCACAAGGCCAGGACATCATGCTTGGAAGGGTGGAGGGACAGCACAGGAGAGGAAGAGAGGATGAGCTGGAGTGACACAGTAACTGGGGTAATGGTGGTAGGTGTGTCAGAGACCGACTGGCTCAGGAGAGGGGGGAGTTCAGAGCTACTGTACATAGGGTCAACTATGAGTCTCGGGTAACTTGGTGGCTCATAAGAAAATCTGCTGGCAAGGACCAATGATGTCAGTTTAAAGACTTAGGTGCATCTTATGATTCAAGCCATGGTCCTTTCAATTACTTGTTATGAATCTGAAAGTTAAATAATAAGAAAAACTATAGTATATTCACACAGTGCAATACAACACAGCACTGATAAACAAGGAATTCATACTACACAACATAGGAAGACATGCTGAGTGAAATATCGCAGTCAAAAAAGGCATAACTCCACTGTTACAAAACAGGACTGACATGGGGCTTGGGGATAAACTAAGAAGAGAGGGGATAAATAATGTACACTGCATAGGAACAGATGAAGAAAAAAACTGTTTAAAAGGAATATATTATTAGGCATTATTTGTTTGACAACAGTCCAGAATAAGAGGTGCACAACAAAGTGAACTGGAGGGGGTGAGGGGAGGAAGGAAGAAATTATGCAACAGTGAGTAATTTTTTTTAAAACAAAGTGAACTGAGGGATTAGGGAGGAAAATGTGCAACAATAAATGGGTGAAAATTCAACTTCTCTGTAAACTATCTTCAAAATCACAAAAAAACCCCCACAATTGGCTAGATAAAAAAGTTAAATAATGACTAGGATGTGACAGAATTGATGCCTCTGAGGTGCGATGTTGGGGAGAGAGGACTGAATACCCCATGGACTACCAAAAGGACAAATATGTCTTGAAGAAGGTATACTTGGGGTGCTCTTTGGAGATGATGAGGCTTTGCCTCACATACTTCGGGCATGTTGCTAGTAGAGGCTATTCTTTGGAGAAGGACATGATGCTTGGAAAGGTAGAGAGGTCAGCAAAAGAGAAGAAAACCATTGACTAGGTGGACTGACATAGTGACTGCTGCAACTACCTAATATTAGGAAGTGTGAGGATGGCACAGAATAGGACAGGGTTCAGATCTGTTGTTCATGGGTCACTATTGGTCATATTCAACTTGACAGCACCTAACAATAGCAACTGAATATCCCATCGACTGACAAAAAACAGAAACAACTTTTTCTTGCAGAAAGTGCAAGCCTTTCTCCTCAGAAGCAAGGATGGTGCAAGAGTGCAGGGTACAGATCTATTGCTCATAGGGCCACCATGAGTCTTGGTTAACTAGACAGCACCCTAACAACATCATCTCTGGTTGAATTGTGTAACCATTAAAGTGCTAGGCTGCTAACCATAAGGGCTTCAGTTTTACCCCACCAGCATCTCCATGGGAGAAAAAATATGGAAGTGTACAGATCACAACTCTCAAATCCCTATGGGAACATGAGTTGGGATTGACTCGATGGCTGTAGGCTTCTTGTATTATTTTCATGTGCACAAAGCACCCTAGTGACACAATGATTGACTGATTAGCTACTAACCTCAAGGCTCTTAGGCAGCTCCAGTGACCTAGTGGTAAGAAATTGCTCTGCAATACCAAAGAGATGTGGTTTGAATCCACCAGCACAAGAGGATGGACAATTAATCTCCTCCCATACAATTAACTGCCTTTGAAAACCCACTGGAGGGTCAGCTTTGGGTCAGTTTTGACTAAACAGCATACTATAACAACCTCAAAACTGGTGGTTTAAACCCACCACGTGGTTTCAAGGGATAAGAACTAGTGATAAAAAAAAAAAACCAAACAAACCCAAAAATCAAAAGCAAACCAAAACCAATAAACATTGATAATCTTTGTAAAAGATCACACCTACATGACCCTGTGGGCCAGTTCTAACAAATGGGAATTCCTAAAAGTAGGAATTGACTCAATAGCATCTAATAAAAACAATCATTTTGAAGACTAATTTTAATGTAGGTAAAGTGTGTATATTTCTTTGGTTTGAATTTGGTTCTGTACCATGTCTTTAAAAACTATACTGGTAAAGAAAGAGTTTCATGTCTGTTTGTTGGTAGTGTTATTAGGGGCCATCAAGTTGACCACGACTCATGGCACTCTTAGGAACCACAGACCTGAACCCTACCCTATCCTGTGCCATCCATCCTCTGCAACCCTGCTGTACTCGAGCCAATGATATCCCTGGTGCCACAGCCTCTTCTAAATATCTTTGAAAACTCAATGCTGATCAAAAATGAACTTTGTTTCTGAAAATCAAGAAGGACAAAGTGGCTGAAACAAGCTAGTGGAAGCTCCACTGATCACAAGGCCTATCATTGTCCAGGCACGAATAATCTAGGGTTATTTACATCCAGTTACAAAATGGGCAAAAAACATGGAAAGACTTCACAGAGGAAGACATTCAGGTGGCAAACAGACACCTGAAAAAATGTTCAAAATCACTGTAAATAGGAGAGATGAAAATCAAAACACCATGAAATACCATCTCACCCCAGAAGCCATGGCAAAGTTTAGTAGGGCAGCAAGTAATAAATGTTGTAGAGGTTTTGGAGAGGTGGGAGCTCATACACCATTGGTGGGATTGTAAAATGGTGCAACCACTCTGGAAGACAATTTGGCATTTCCTCAAAAAGTTGAACATAGAAACTCCCATAAGACCCAGATATTCCACTACTAGAAATATTATTGTTATGTACCATCGAGTCACCTGCAACTCATAGTGACCCTATGTACATCGTCATTATGCCCCACTCTATCCTGTGCCAATCTTAGTGTCTCTGGCACACCTACCCCCATTACCCCAGTGACAGAATCAATCCATGTCATCGAGGGTCTTCCTTTCCTGTGCTGTTCCTCCACCCTCTCAAGCATGACATCCCTCTCCAAAGACTGATGCCTCCTTGCAACAAGTCCCAAGAATGTCAGACGAAGCTTCAGAATCCTTGCCTCCAAGGAGCAGTCTGGTTTAATACTCCAGGACGAACCTGTTCGTTCTCTCAGTCCTCTCCTGTGCTGTCTCTCCACCTTTTTCAAGCATGATGTCGGTCCCTCCTGGCCACATGCCCAAAGTAGGTAAGACAGAGCTTCAAAATCCTAACCTCCAAGGAGACGGATATGTTTTCTTGGCAGTCCATGGTATATTCAATACTCTTCTCCAGCACGACAGTTCGAAGGCATCAATTCTCCTATCATCCCTAGACATTGTCCAGCTGTCTGATGCATAGCAAGTGATTGCAAAGACCAAGGCCTGTATCAGGTGCACCTTAGTCTTCAGACTTGTCGACATCATTGCTCTTCAGAACTTTGGAGAGACTGCAGAATTTCCCAATGCAATAAATCTTTTCATTTCCTAGCTGCTGGTGCAAAGAGTTGATTGTGGAGCCAAGCAAACTGAAGCTATTAACAATCTCAATCTCTTCACCATCCGTCACAATGCTGCCAGTCGACCCAGTGGTGAGAAACTTTGTTTTCTTGATAATGAGCATCAGTCCATATTGAAGCCTGCAGTCCTTGACCTTCTGCAGCAAGCACTTCAGGTCCTTCTCAGTTTCAGTAAGCAGGGTTGTGTCGCAGATTTTTATGAGTCTTCCTCCAATCCTTATGTCACATTTCTCCTCATAGAGCCCAGCCTCCCGGAAAACCTGTTCTGCATGTAGACTGAAAAGGTTTGGAGATACGCAATCAAGATATATTAATAATGGGTAACTGGAATGCAAAAGTTGGGAATAGAGAAGAAGGATCAGTAGTTCAAAAACAAGGACTTGTTGACAGAAATGAAGCCAGAGATAGAATTTTGCACAACCAGTGATTTATTCATTGCAAATAACATTTTATAAAAAAACACACTAAAATCCAACATAAACGCAGGCTATACACATGGATTTCACCTGTTGTTATACATAGAAATCAGATTGATTATATCTATGGAAAGAACTGTGCTTGAAAACTCAGTATCAACTGTGAAAACTAGGCCAGGTGCTGATTGTGGAACAGACCACACCAACTACTCATATGCAAGTTCAAGCTGGGGAAAATTAAATCCACAGGAACCAAAATATGACCTTGAGTCTATCCCATTTGAATTTCAGAACCATCTCAGGAACAGGTTTGAGGCCTTGAACACTAATGAGCGAAGACCAGATGAGTTATGGGAAGATATCAAGAATATTATCCAAGAAGACCGAAAAGGTAATTACAAAGACAGAGAAGGGAGAAAAGACCAAAATGGATATCAGAAGAGACTCTGAATATTGCACTAGAACACCAAGAAGCCAAAGCAGAGGGAAGATATTAAGGAGCTGAACAGAAGATTTCAGAGAGCAGCACGGGAAGACAAAGTAAAGTAGTATAATGAAATGTGCAAAGAGCTGGATTCAGAAAATCAAAGGGGACAAACATGCTCAGGATTTCTTAAGCTCAAGGAACTGAAGGAAAAAAAATTAAGCCTTGACTTGCAAATACTTAAGGATGTTTTGAGCAGAATAGTAAATGATCCAGAAAGTATGAAAAGAGTATACAGAGTCATTGTACAAAAAGGAATAGGCAGACACAGAAGAATTTCATGAAACAACATGAGCTTGTGGTGATGAAGGAAGAAGTTCAAGCAGTTCTGAATTCGCAAAAAATAAGGCCCCAGGAATTGACGGCATACCAATTGATATATTTCAACAAAAAGACGCTCCCCTAGATGTGCTCACCAAGTTGTGTCAAGAAATCTGGAGGATGACTACCTGGCCAACTGACTGGAAGAGATCTATATTTATTCCCATTCCAATGAAAGGTGACCTGACAAGAGTGTGGAAATTACTGAACAATAAATATCATTAATATCACATGCAACCAAGAGTCTGCTGAAAATTATCCAAAAATGACTGGAACAGCACATCAGCAGAGAACTGCCAGAAGTGCAGGCTGGGTTTAGATGGGGTCATGGTACTAGGGATATTGTAGCTAATGTTAGATGGATCTTGGCTGAAAGCAGTACCAGAGGAATATCTACCTGTGTTTCATTGACTATGTAAAGGCATTTAACTGTGTGGACCACAACAAACTGGCTAACTCTGAGACGAATGGGAATCCCAGAACACTTGATCATGCTTATGTGAAACATGGACAAGGAGGCTGTCGTCAGAACAGAGCAAGTGAACACTGGGTGGTTCAAAATTTGAAAGGGTGTATGCCAGAGATGTGTCCCGTCTCCATACCTTTTCAATCTATATGCAGAACTAGGAAAATATCCCAAGGATATTAGAACTGAAACACAAATGGATATTTTTACACCAGTGTTCTTAGCAGCTTTATTCACCATCACAAGAACCTGAAACAGCCCAAATGTCCAAACACAACCAAATGGACTGAGAACTTGGGAGAGGCTGGAAAGCATTATGCTTAGTGAACTAACGAAGTCTCAAGGAAATATACTGCTTAAGACCATTATTGTAAAAGTAAAAGAATAACTAGTAAAACATGTATAGGAACTCAGGGAGGAGGGGAGAAAAGGGTGAGGATAGGTAGGGGTGAAGAAACCACAGGGCTGCATAGTTTGGTGGAAGTGGGGGAAGCAAATAGAAGGATCCTGGTCAAAAGATGGGGTAATGATGGGCAAGGTCCAATGGTGAATGGTTTTAGAAAACAAAGTATGAGAATGATTGTAGGAAACACAATGTGAATGAAGAATAGTGTGTAACACATGCATATAAATTTTTAAGCAAACCAATTTAAAAAATAATGTAAAATAGAATATATATGAGTGATTATGAAACAATGTAAATGAAAGATTGTATAAACAATGTATATGAATGAAACATAATGTAAAGGAATTAATTATATGAAAACCCAATAAAATATTTTTTTTAAAAAGACATTTATTTGTATTTGTGTGAAACATTTAGGGAACGACAGTTTAAAGACTCAGCATGGATTTTCCTTTCATTTTAGCTTTTAAATCTCTACAACTGACAACAGATCTAGTCAAGCTGCGATTTGGGGAAGATTGGTTTTCGCTTTTAGCTACCCAGAAGTACAGTTAAGGAAAACTAATTCTAATGTGCTGTGAGTCTGAAACCTTATTTGGCCCCTCATTACCTCACTCATTAGGGTGAGAAGTGCTCTGGCCAGGGATCACATGCTTGGGCCCAGGGAGAACATGACTCTTATTTTGTTCTCTGACTGACAGAGCCGCAGAGCGCAGAGCGGGGTGGAGAAGGGCTGAAAATAGTCATTTCTTGGCTCCATCAGTCAGGAGGAGGGATTCTCTACCACGGGTCCATTTGCAAGTGAGAAAGAGAAACAGAAGGTCCCCAGAGTTGGCCTCACTAGTGAAGCTGATGTGATAGAGCTGCTAAAGGTCCAAGGGAAGCTGTGCCGAGGTTGAGATTTATGCTGGTTGTTTACTGTGATTCAGAGATAAAACTGTACTCTGCTTCTCAAATGAAGTCCAGCTTTCTGCTTGCTTCTCAGCATCCCCACATCTCAAGTCTCACTCAGGTTTATTGTTCCTTTCCCCTCCTATATTATGTGTGTTAAGTTGGTCAGCTGCCTCGTGAAAGATCATCAACATGTCTGCATTCCTTCACTCATTCAACCAGTGACGTTAAACATGGGCTATGCACCAGGCATTGTGCCAGAGGTAGGGATAAAAATGTGAGTAAGATCGATAGGAACCACCTTGTTCTTCCTCTCGGGTGTTAGGGAACTTTAGTGGTGTGGTCTGTGGGGAGCAGATCCACTAGACAAAAAGCTGTACCTCTCTGGCTGTTCAAATCCTCCAGCTAGTCAGAGAGAGAAAGACAGGCAAACTCCTCCTGTGGGACTGACAGCCTCCAAAACCCCACAAAAGGGTCTGCGAAGAGTCAGTTCTCACTTGACTGCAATGACTTGAATGAATCTATGGTGTTAGAAATCGGAATAGATGGAAGCTGACAGGAAGGGTTGGTGGCTGGAAGAAGACACGAGAGGCTGGAGGAGCGGGCCATTCCACTTCTTGGTCTGGGTGATGTGGCTGCGCTCGGTGAAAACGGCTTGTGATGCACATGTAAAAAGCAGGCCACACTTGATAAAACTTGTGGAAGAGAACAATTTACAAATCTTTACTTTCTCAAAACTTCAGCTGGAATCTTCAGTGGGACAGGGAACAGTTCTGTTCAAATATCAGCACTGACTTCTGGCACCTCTCAGTTCACACTCCCAGAAATCCTGGCACCACTTTGCCCCCAGAGAACTCAGTGGAAGCATCACCTCAGGATCCTCAGAGGAGAAAATGTTTTGTTTTCATGTATTTTGAGTTAGGAAATGTAAGAGTGTAACAGAAAACAAAGTTGCTCTCCTCCTTGGCCCCACCTCCTGATGAGCCTGAATGTGAAATTCTCATCTCACCTTGCATGTTCCATTAGTCAGAAGATAGAAACTAGTTTTATCTTTCCCAAAGCATTCCCCGCCCCCGCCCCCCCCCCGCCTTTGGTTGTTGTGTACCGTCGAATCAGATCCAAATGGCACAGGAAAAGATTACCCCTCCTTTTCCAGCAAAGCATCTGGTGGATTCGAACCAGGTGCCTTCAGGATTGCAGTGCAGCTTCTTGCCACTAGGCCAACAGAGCTCCCCCCACCAAAGCATATTTTTATGCTCAGTGACTCTTTTTAACCAATAAACATTTAACAGTAAACTATAGTTCAGACTGTTGATGAGCAGGAACTCCTCTGCTGAGTATTGTAGGTCAGGACACACTGTGGCGATCCCAGAACAGCTCTGTGATCAGAGCATAATACTAGGCAAGTTGGCCAGGTTCTTGTTGAGGAAGTGTGTAAAAGTGTGCTATCGTGAAATGACTCTGGTTACTGACTTAATTTTTTTTTCTCCTGCTTCCACTCCCCTTTTATAACGTGTTTAAGATAAAAATTTCCTTAGCAAATTGAGTTCCAATCTAACAGTTTCTACACACATATTCCTAAAATTGGATTAAATTTTTCACAATGTGTCATCATTCTCTTCCATCTCATTCTTGTTGTTTCATTTCCAGTACTCTAGTTTCCTTGCCCCCTTACTTATCTTTGCTCTAGAATAATTTTTTACCATATAGCAGCTTTTGAATGGTCTTCAGCAGCATTTTGCTTGTATGATATTAATTATATTGTTTGACAGTTTCGACATTCAGCTGAATCACCTTTCTGGGGAACGGAAACAAATATAGACATCTTCCAACCCATTGGGCCAGACAGCTGTCCTCTAAATTTCCTGACATAGACTGGTGAGAGCATCCAAGACTGAATCTGTTAATTTAAATAGTCAGTTGGTATACCATCAATTCCTGGGGCCTTATATTTTGCCAATTCCTTCAATGCAGCTTCCACTTCCTCCTTCATTACCATTAGCTCCTGCCCATATGAAATATTTCAGTGCCAATCAATTCTTCTTGGTGCAGTAATACTGTGTATTCCTTCCATCTTCTTTTGACGTTTTCTGGGTCATTCATATACATTGCCCATAGCATCTTTTAATATTTTGACTCGAGATTTAAATTTGTTTTTTTAGTTCTCTCAGCTTGAAGATGTAGAGTGAGTGGTGCTTCCTTTTTTATTCTCCAATTCCAGGATTCTGCACATCCCATTATAATACTTTGGTTTGTGACATCCATATCACGTGCAAGCAAAATATAGCTAAAGATAATTTTAAAATGGCTAGAACAGTACATATAGATAAGGAACTGCCAGAAGTGCAAGCAGGATTTAGAAGAGTCCATGGCACCAGAGACATCATAGCTAACGTCAGATGGATCCTGGCTGAAAGTAAGGAATACCAGAAGAATGATTATTTGTCCTTTATTGACTATGCAAAGGTTTTTGAAAATATGACTTTGAGTCTATCCCACCTGAATTTCAGAACCATCTCAGGAACAGGTAGGTTTGAGGCCTTGAACACTAATGAGCGAAGACCTGACAAGTTGTGGGAGGATATCAAGGGTATTATCCAGGAAGAGTGCAAACGGTCATTACAAAGACAGAAGAGGAAGAGAAGACCAAAATGGATATCAGAAGAGACTCTGAAAATTGCACTGGAGCATAAAGAAGCCAAAGCACAAGGAAGAATTCAAGATACTAAAGAGCTGAATAGAAGATTTCAAAAGGCAGCACACAATGACAAAGTAAAATATTACAATGAAATGTGCAAAGAGTTGGAGTCAGAAAATCAAAAGGGCTGAACTCACTCAGCATTTCTTAAGCTCAAGGAACTGAAGAACAAATTCAAACCTCGAGTTGCTATA
>NW_006399847.1:1848124-1859285 GCF_000299155.1 Elephantulus edwardii
GAGGCTCCGTCTAACATACTCTGGACATGTTGTAAGGAGGGACCGGTCCTTGGAGAGGGACATCATGCTTGGTAGTGTGGAGGGACAGCGCAGGAGAGGAAGGTAATCGGGATGGGTGTATTGAAGACAGTGCGACTGGCACAGGACAGAGCAGGGTTTAGGGCTGTTGTACATAGGATCGCTATGAGCCGCAAGCTATTCGACGGCACATAACAACAACAAGATCATAAAAACTTTTAGCTGATATTGAAAAGAATGGGAGTCCCAGGGCACCTAACTGTGCTTGTGTAAAACCAATACTGGGACCAGGAGGTTGTTGTGAGGACAGAGCAGGGGAATATTGCATGGTTTAAAATTAAGAACGGAGTGTGTTGGGGTTATATTCTCTCTCCATACCTATTCAATTTGTATGCTGAGCAAATTATTCGAAAAGCGGGACTCTGTGAAAAGGAATGTGGCATCAGGATTGGAGGGAGACTCATCAATAACCTGTGTTATGCAGATGATACAACTTTGCTAGCTGAAAGTGAGGAGGACTTGAAGCACTTGATGCAGAAGGTCATGGCATTTAGCCTTTGGTTTGGATTGTATCTCAATGTCAAGAAAATAAAGATTTTTACCACTGGACTGATAGGCAACAACATCATGATGGATAGAGAAGAGATTGAAACTGTCAACAACTTCATCTTACTTGGATCCATAGTTAACAGCCTTGGTACCAGCATTCAGGAAATAAAATAAGGAGACTCGTTGCACTGGGAAAATCTGCAATTAGGGACTTCTCGAAATTATTTAAGAGTAATGATGTCAGCTTGAGGACTAAAGTGTGTCTGATTCAGGCTATGGTCTTTATGATCACTTGCTATGCATCTGGAAGTTGGACAATCAATAAGGATGACCGAAGAAGAATCTATGCCCTTGAACTGTGGTGCTGGAGAAAGCACGGACATTATTGCCAATGTCAGCTGGATCTTGGACAGAAGCAGAGAGTACCAGAGGAATGTCTATCTATGCTTCATTGACTATGCATTTGGCTGTGTGGATCCTAGCCAACTGTGGCTAACCGTGACAAGAATGGGAACCTAGAACACCTAGTTGTGCTCATGTTGTTGTTGTTAAGTGCCATCGAGTGTGCTCATACAAAACCTATACTTGGACCAAGGAGCAGTCATCAGAACAGAGCAAGGAAACACTGGATGGTTCAAATCAGGAAAGGTATGTGTCCTGTCTTCATACGTTTTCAATCTATATGCAGAACAGGTCACTGTGGAGGCTGGGCTTTATGTGGAGGAATGTGACATCAGAATTGGAGGAAGACTCATCAATAACTTGTATTATGCAAATGATGCAACCTTGCTTGCTAAATCTGAAGAATGCCTGAAACATTTGCTACAGAAAGTCAAGGACTGTAGTTTTCAGTATAGATTTAAGCCCAACATCAAGAAAACAAAGATTCTCACCTCTGGGCCAATTGGCAGCACTATGATAGGTGGAGAAGAGATTGAGATTGTTAACAATTTTAGCTTGCCCGGCTCCACAATGTACACTCTTGATACCAGCACAAAAGATGAATTTCATTAGGAAATCAGAGACCTCTCTGGAGTGCTGAAGAGCAACAAGTCTACAGACTAAGGTGCACAGGATCCAGGCCATGGTCTTTGCAATTACTTTTTATGTATCAGAGAGCTGTACAATGTCCAAAGATGACAGAAGAAGAATTGATGCCTTTGAGTTATGGTGCTAAAGAAGAGTACTGAACATACCATGGAGTACCCAGGAAACAAACAAGTCTGTCCTAGGGAGGGTGAAATCAAGCTGCTCCTTGGAGGTAAGGATTTGGAGGCTCCACATGTTGCCAGGAGAGAGCAGTCCTTGGAGAAGTAAGAACATTATTCTTGGAAGGGTGGGTGTAAGGACAGTGAAGGAGAAGAAGATCCCAGATGAGATGAATTGACACAGTAACGGCTAAATGAGGGTAGATGTATCAGAGACAGTGAGATTAACTCAGGATAACACAGGGTTCAAAGCTAGAGTGCATGAGGTTGCTATGAGTTGTAGTTGACTTGACAGCACATAACAACAACAACAACAAAAAATATGTGCAGGGACACTCCTAAAATATGTTACAGAGGTCATGATTTTCGATGTTTTGGACATAATGCAGCAGTTATGTATGATCTTCCATGATGTGATAAGTCAAATATGTTGTAAAAGAATTAAGGGTGGATCTGATGTCCAGGAGTTGTCCTGCACCATCCTCAAGATCTCCAACATGCTCCAGCCCCCTGTTAGTCACTAGGTCAATCGATCTAGTTGAGAGGCTTCCTCTCTTCACCTGACCCTTCACCTTTCCCATCATGATGTCCCTTCCAAGGACTGGTTCCTCCTGACAGCATGCCCAAAGTGTGAGAGATGAAGGAAATGAGATTTACTGCTTATTTAAAAGAAAGTAAAACAGGAAGCAAAATGGGAAAGCAAAATAATGTCTTAGCTCAAGCTCAACCCTCTGCCTTTCTCCCAATAAGCTACTTTTCTGGTTGCCTCAAGTATTTCTTTATCTTTCTCTAGATTGGGTCAGTTTGAGGGGAGCTTTGGTGACCTACTGGGTAAGGAGTTGTCTGCCAACCCAAAGGCACCCAGTTAAAATCCATCAGCTGCTCTTTGGGAGAAAAGATGGCTCATGTCCATCCATCTAATTTACAGTCTCAGAAAACCCACTGGAGTGTCAGCTATGAGTCAGTTCCAAAAATTTTATGGCAATGAGGTGGTTTGTGGTTTGTTGGGGTTTTTTTATTAGACACAATTTGAACATGTACCATCGAGTCAGATCTGACTGGCACAGGAGGAGATTGCCCCTTCTTCTCAGGTGGAGCATCGGGTGGATTTGAACAGCATGCCTTTAGTATCGCAGTACAGTTTCTTGCCACTAGACCACCAGATCTCCCCTTGGACATAATTTATAAATATTCATAAGTTATTGCATACTTTCATATCTTCTCTCTAATCAATAGAAATCATAAAGAACTAGTTCGGTTTTTCTCTGACTCCCACACTGCCATGTATAATGTTCAGAATTTGAAACTTCTTTTGTAGTCCAACTGGCTAAACAAAGCTTTTGATTACTACAAAATTCCAAGACCTTACCATTTACACAAATACAGAATTTTCACATTGTTCCCTGACATAAGTTCTAGTGACTTGTTAGAGCATCGCTTAAAAAAAGGACACAATCTGAAATTCTAGAAGGAGTTCATTTGCTCATCAATAGTTCCTACTCCAGTGGCCTAGTGCTAAGAAACTGCACTGCAATCCTGAAGGCATGTGGTTCGAATCCACCAGCTGCTTTGAGGGAGAATAATGGATAGTCACCACCCATGCAATTAAATCCTTCTCTGAAAACTCTCTGGAGGTTCGGCTATGGATCAGTTCCAACTCTATGGTACACAACATTCCCACGAGACATGCCCTGTTGTAAAAGTTAGCGCTTTCATTTCCTAATCATTTCTGTTTGCAAGGTTTTGTATATATAATATGTCTTCACTAAGGGAATGCATACTGAACCATTGAGTGTTTTAAAATTTTTATTAGGCATTGTGGATGTTGAGAAATACTATATGAAACACATTTGTCCCAGTGGATCCTGAAATAGGGATAGATAGGCTGTTTTTGTTTGCCACCAGGTTTTTTTGTGTACCTAGTTGTTTGCAACCCTATGTACAACAGTTTGAATCTTGCTCTATCCTAAGCCAACATTATTGTTTCTGATACACCTACCCCCCGTTACCCCAGGCACTGAATCAATCCATTTCATCCAGGGTCTTCCTCTCTTGCACTGTCCCTCCACCCTCCCAAGCATAATGTCCCTCTCCAGGGACTGGTTCCTCCTTACAACATACCCAAAGTATCTCAGACGAAGCTTCAGAATCCTTGCCTCCAAGGAGCAGCCTGGTTTCACCCTCTCTAGGACAAACCTGTTCTCCTCGCAGTTCATGATATATTCAAAACTCTTCTCTAGCACCACAGCTCAAAGGTATCAATTTTCCTTTTATCATTCCTACTCATTGTCCAGCTTTCTGATGCATAGCATGTAATTGCAAAGAACATGGCATGGAACAGGCTCACCCTAGTCTCCAGACTGACATTATTGCTCTTCCGTATTCTGGAGAGGTCCCTGACAGCAGACTTTCCCAATGCAATTCATCTTCTGTTGCTTGTGAAGCCAAGCAAACTAAAGCTGCTAACAATCTCAATCTCTTCACCATCTATCATGATGCTGCCAGTCAGCCCAGTGGTGAGAATCTTTGTTTTCTTGATGTTGAGCTTCAATCCATATTGAAGCCTGCAGTCCTTGACCTTCTGCAGCAAGTGCTTGAAATCCATCTCAGTTTCAGCAAACAAGGTTGTGTCACCTGCATAACCAGGTTGGTTGATGAATCTTCCACCCATCCTGATGCCACATTCCTCTTCATAGAGCCCAGCCTCTTGGATGATCTGTTCTACATATAGATTGAAGAGATATGGATATAGGACACATCCCTGGTGTAAACCTTTCTCAATTTTGAACAATGCAGTGTTTTCCTTGGTTTGTTCTGAAGACTGCCTCCTAGTCCAAGTATAGGTTTCACATAAGCACAATCAAGTGTTCTGGGATTCCCATTCTTCTCAGAGTCAGCCACAGTTTGTTGTGGTCCACACAGTCAAATACCTTTGCATAGTCAATAAAACACAGATAGATATTCCTCTGGTACTCTCTGCTTTCAGCCAAGATCCATCTAACATTAGATATAATATCCCTTGTACTCAACCTAAACCCAGCCTGCACATCTAGAAGTTCTCTGTTGATATTCCAGCCATTTTTGGATAATTTTCAGCAGAATTTTTCTTGTATGTGATATTAATGATATTGTTCAATAATTTCCGCACTCTGTTGGGTCACCTTTTTTGGAAAGGGAACAAATAATTTCTTCCAGTCAGTTGGCAAGGTGGTTGTCCTCCAGATTTCTTGGCACAACTTGTTGGTACGCTCATTCACAGCAGTGTCTGGTTTTTTAAAATATGTCAATTGGTATGCCGCAGGCTGAGGCATGGAAAACATATTCACTTAAATATTAGCTTGTTCCAAACACTGCACCTGCCAAATAACATGCAAGAAATATTAATTCAACTTATAAGCCTCATTTTTCTGCACTGCTGCTGAAAGAGACCAAAGGTTTGCACAATCACTTCTCCAGGATGCACCACTACACACAGTAACCTCTGAACATATCAGTGTCACTGACAGTCTTTCTTCTGTTTTACACAGTCATGCAAGTTCCCACCCAGACACCATCATGTACTTACTATCGGGGGCAGGGTGTGTGTGTGGGAGACAACCTGAGAAACTCGGAGGAGGAAAGTGTAAGTCTCACTTAGGTGTATCACGGGTTCCAGAATTAATCCCTTAGCTGCTCACTAAAAGGTTGGTAGTTTGAATCCACCCAGTGGCTCATCAGGAGAAAGACTGGGCAATAGGCACTGTAAAGACTACAGCCAATGGAACTCCACGTCATATGAGGCCACTATGAATGGGTAGGA
The DNA here is from genome assembly GCF_000299155.1 of Elephantulus edwardii. Taxonomy (NCBI): domain Eukaryota; kingdom Metazoa; phylum Chordata; class Mammalia; order Macroscelidea; family Macroscelididae; genus Elephantulus; species Elephantulus edwardii. Next base: position 1,853,699 of record NW_006399847.1, read on the forward strand.
ATTGACTCTACACCAACCAACAACACCATCATTCTAATGAGTATGTCCTAAGGTTGGGGTAAAATGTACTGGTTTACCATAATTATTAAAAACCATTCTCTCATTTAAAATGTTTTGTTGATTATAGAACTCTCATGAACTACAACACAAATTGATATGATTCCATGTGTATGCAGATATCATTGTTTTAAATTGTTAGAGTTCACTTGGAAACAACAATACATTTCTAAGAGCCTGTTTTTCTTATGACAGTTGATAGATACCAGGGACATCACAATGTCAAAAAAACAAAGATCCTTACCACTGGTCCGATAGGCAGCATGATGATGGATGGAGAAGAGCTTGAAACTGTCAACAGCTTCATCTTATTTGGATCCACAATTAACACCCTTGGACCAGCAGTCAGAAAATAAGAAGATTCTTTGCACAGAAAGTCTTCAGTTAGAGGCCTCTCTAAATTATTAAGGAGTAATGATGTCAGCTTTAGGATTAAGGTGCATCTGATTCCGGCCATGGTCTTTCCATTCACTTCTATGCATCTGAGTGCTTGACAATCAATAAGGATGACAGAAAAAGAACTGATACCTTAGAGCTGTGCTGTTGGAGAAGAGCACTGAACAAACCACGGACTGCCAAAAGAACAAATATGTCTTAGAGAGCGCTCTTTGGTGGAAAGAATGATGAGGCTTCACCTCTCATACTTTGAGCATGCTGCTAGGAGGGGCTATTCCTTGGAGGTCAAGATTCTAGGAATGGTGGAGGGTCAGTGAAGGAGAGAAAGACCCTCGACCAGGTGGACTGACGCAGTAACTGCTGCAATGGGCTTTTGTGTGTCAAGAAGTGTGAGGATGGCACAGGATAGGGCAGGGTTCAGATCCGTTGTTCATAGGGTTGCTGTGAGTCATACTTGACTCAATGGCACCTAACAATAACAACATTTTCCTTAAGTTATATTAGACTGTTATATTTTCCTTAAGTTATACCAGATTGTTATAGCAGATATGAATATGCCAGTGCAGCATATGGCCTTCAATTAGCAGCAGGAAGCATTCAAGATGTTTAATAAATATAAAGAAATAAAAGACTTGAATTTTTGCTAACTAATTTTGTTTTGAGAAAAGAGGTTTTATGAACTGCCCCAGTTTATGCATGTAGGTTCTTAATCCTCCCGAGGATCTCACTGAACTGGCCTTACATAAACCCCTTTGCAATGTAGAGATTAAAACTCCTAAACAACACACTAGGTGGACTGTTTTCTCTTGGGGAGCAGATGAAAGACAGCCTGGAGAGAAGTCAAGAGCCCAGCATCCTAGCTTCAGCTCTCCTCACATTCGGGTCACTATGACTGAGTCATACATGTGCCCCTTGATAAAACAAAGCAGAAACTCAAAGCAGCTGCTGTCCGTTCACTTCATCTCAGAGACCCCATGTGTTCACAGCAGACCTGTGCTCCAGAGGGTTTTCAGGGATGGATTTTGTTTTCTTCCCCAGCCCCCTCCATTCTGGCCCACAACAGGGCATTTATTCTGAAATGTTGCAATATGCTTAATATGCTATCTTTCCCCCCTTGAGGTTTAGCTTTCTTTTTTTTTTTTACATTTAAAAAATATTTTTTAAACAGCCACCTGGTGTGTATGAGGAACTTTAGCCATACCACTTTCCTCCATCTCCTCCAGTACACCTGTAACTAACACCTTCAAAGCCCTTTTCTTTGTAACTCACAAGTTGGTTCTCTCTAGGTTTGCTCCCTTTCCTATAGATAACCTAAACATTGAGTTTTGTTCCAGGACCTGAACTCAGCCCAGTTCCAGAGACAAAAGGGAAATATAACTACCAGCTAAGGAAAAGAAGGTGGATGTAGCCTCAAAGTTCAGCCAACCACTCCCACTGGATTCACCCACGCAAACACCTTATAATCCACAAGGCAGAAAACATGAAAATATATAGCAGAACAAGAAGGCATGCAGCTTTAAATAAAGACCATCAGTAAAATATTAAGGTGGGTCCCCCTTCCTCCGCATGAAGGAGCCAGACAGTCTATACCCCTATTCCCAAATGAGAAACCACCACCCCCAAATAAAGGAAAGAAAAAAAATTTATTTTATACTGGTTTATTTGCAAAGTTTGAATACATTGTTTTTCACACTGGATCTTTCCCATTTTCCTTCACCACACCCCACCTATCAAATGTGTGACCCTATAATTAAACTCCCCCATACCCATTCTCACTCCCCAACCCCCCCCCGTTTGATCCTCATGCTCATTCTACAATAATGGTTTTATACAGTATTTGTCCTTATCGGATTGAGTTAGTTCACTCAGCATAATGCTCTCCAGTCCCTCCCAAGTTAGGTAATAATTTACAAAATCATTTCTCCTGCCTGCTGCATAGTGTCCCATCATATGAATGTACCATAATTTCTCAATCTATTTGGTTGTGGTTGGACATTTGAGTTGTTGCCGTGTTCTTGCGAAGGTGAATAATGCTTCTATGAACATTGGTATACAAATCTCAGTTTGTGCTTCAGTTCTCAATTTTTCAGGGTATATTCCACGTAGTGGGATAGCTGGGTTATATCAAATTTTTATGTTCAGCTTTTTGAGGAAGTGACAAACTGCCTTCCAGAATGGTTGTACCATTTTACAATCCCAGAAACAATTTATAAGAGTTCCTACCTTGCCACATCCTCTCCAACATTTATTACTTGCTGTCCTGTTAAACTTTGCCACTGCTACTGAAGTGAGATGTATCTCATTGTGGTTTTGATTTGCATCTCTCTTATTGCAAGTGATTTTGAAGATGTCTTCATTTGTCTTTCATTTTAATATCTTCCTCTGTGAAATTTTTTTCCATGTCTTTTGCCCATTTTGTAATTGTGTTATTCTTTTTCTTGTGGAGAACCTGGGCTATCTTTTTTAAAAATATATTTTAATTAATTTTTAAAATTTTAATTGTTATTTTAATGAAAATTTACAGAAAAGTTAGATTTTCATCTACTCATTGTTGCATATTTTACCCCCTCTTTGTCCCTTCCCCTTCCTCTAATTCACTTTTTAAAAAAAATACTCATTCCTTATTGCACAATTACCTCTCCTCCCACCCCCAAGTCCTTTTTGCAATGTATGTCTTATTCTAGGCTGTTGTCATACATGTAATGCCTAATAATATATTCCATTTAAACAGTTCTTCCCTTCATCTGTTCCAATGCAGTATTCATTATTTATCCTCTCTTTTCTTAGGTTTCCCCCAATCCCCATGTCAGTTCTGTTTTAGCAGTGGTGTTATGCAGTATTTGTCCTTTTGTGACTGAGATATTTCACTCAGCATAATGTCTTTGAAGGTCATCTATATTGTGTGTAATATTTTTTATGTGTTCCTTGTTTTTCTGAAATGGCTCTCCAGAATGAAGATCTTACGAAACACTCGTGGGTGGATGTAGACCTCCAGCTTGTTGTTTGGCAGAAGACCACATCGGCTATTTGCATTCCTCATCTAGACTCACCTCCAGGTTGCTCCTTGGAGGCAAGTATTTTGAAGCTTCATCTAACATGCTTTGGGCATGTTGCCAGGAGAAATCAGTCCTTGGAAAAGGACATCATGCTTGGAAAGGTGGAGGGACAGCACAGGAGAAGACTCCAGTTGAGATGAATTGACACACTAACTGGGGTAATAGAGGTGGGTTTGTCAGAGTCAGTGAGACTGGCTCAGGACAGAGCAGTCACAGGCTCACTGTAAGTCACAGTCAATTTGATGGCACATAAAACAATATGTTTAAGAAGAACTACAGTGGATGGTGAGCATTCTTGTCCCTTGACTAAAACCAGAATGATAAAAAGTTCTTGAGCCTGATTCCAAATTTGTTATGATGCTGATGTATTGTGTAATGACAACAATGGTGACTATTGACCAGTGCCTCAATGCAGCTGCCATGCAAAGCTGTCTCCACAGGCTAATTCAACCAACCCAGAAGCCACAGGATAGATTTCCATATTCAGAGGAGATAACTGATGACAGACAGGTTCATCAACTTGTCCAAGATGAGCATGTCCATATCTGAACAACACAGTAATAATCTGTTATGTGAGCTCTTAAATGCTGACTAGTTCTGAAGCCAGCAACCTTTTGTCAAGTTGTCTAACCACAGAGACTTACATATTGCCGTGAAACTAGAAGCTACACCACGAGATTTTCAAATGCCAACAGGGTCAGGATTCAGTAGTCTTCCTAATCTTTTAGACAGGGAGATGTACTTGTGAAATCTGCCCATTGAAGAGAAAGCTTTATGGCTCACAAAATAATATAACCTCTGACTTACTTGCTTTGGGCACTTTATCAGGAAGGGATAAGCACTGGACAGGGATGAGAGAATGGAGAACCTTCTGTGAGATGGACTGGCCCAGTTGCCAAAACAATTACTGCAACATGGTGGTGATTGGGAAATGGTGTAGGACCAAGAATGATATGTTTTGTTCTATTTAAGGTCCACCCCGCCACGAGGTAAAGTTGACTTGATGACAACTAAGCAGCAGCTTTGATGCAGGTGAAAGCTGAACTTCTCATGGCTTTCAAGTTCTTAGGTGATGATGAAAACATGTGTTAATGTGCATTCTGATCTGTTACCATCAAATTGATTACAACTCACAGTAGCTTTGTAAGGCAGAGTGGAGCCGTCCCACACGGATTCCAAGGTTGGCATCTTTACAGAATCAAGCTGCCACATATTTCTCAGAACCACTGGGAGGTTCAAATGGTCAATCTTTTGGTTTGAAGCAAGTATTTTTGACTTTTAGTTTGTGGCCCTCCAGCCAGTCTTTCATTGTTTTTGTTCAGACATTCCTCTAGGTCATATAGCCCTGGTGTACAAATTGCCATCCCGCGGTCACTTGTGGTTGCTGTGAGGCTGAACACTGTGACACTGATGTGTCAAATGCGTTAATGGTTGGCTACCCAATGCGGACTGAGAGTGGGGTGGAGCTCCCTGATTAAACAAGCGTGGAAGGAGGAGTGGCATCCACTTCCATAATAGCTTGCCTCCGGAAACCCTATGAACCTGGAGAGAGGATGAAAGGCACCCAAGCATCGAGGACTCTCCTTCATAGGGTCGCTATGAGTCGCCTGCGACTCGACGGCACTTAACAACAACAACAACAACAACAACATTTAACCACTATGCCCCCAAAGTTCTTTAGGCATGAATGTGTTTGTTCCTAATGAATAATTTGCTCTTGTAATTCTCAAGAAATATGATTAAAATAATTGATACTGTTCTGAAGCAAGCCATTGATCAACCAACCACTGAATAATAAGGTCAATCTTTAAATTCAGAGGATACTGAGATTTCAAAGCTTCAACTATGGCTACAAATGGATTATGGGCAAACAAGTAAAACAAGAAAAAAAATTAAAGGGAACAAGTGTTCCATTTCTCTTTTTCATCAAAGCCTTTGATAAGGCAAACAAGTAGCTGTTATTTCTAAAATTTGAAGTCTGGAGATGTTGTTGTTGTTGTTGTTGTTATGTGCCGTCGAGTCCTTTGCGACTCATAGCGACCCTATGCACAACAGCCCTAAACCCTGCTCTATCCTGT
>NW_006399847.1:1860615-1866962 GCF_000299155.1 Elephantulus edwardii
AATACTTCAATTGGTATACCATCTATTCCTGGGGCCTTATTTTTTGCTATTTCCTTCAAAGCAGCTTGAACTTCTTATTTCATCACCATAGGCTCTTGCTCATATGTTATTTCTTTAAATTCCTCTGAATTAATTTTGAAATGGTATTGTTCAACATAACATCTATCTCACATGGATCTAAACAAAGTTGTATTGACTGTAATCTGGGTATTTGGGACAGTCAGTTAATTTTTCTCAGGGACATTCTCTCTCCCTCTTTCTAATAAATGGCTTTTTAAAAAGAAGGGGAACATTTAATCACTTATAAACATGTAAGATAGTTTTAGGGTGTAATATGTTAGAAATTATTTACAATAAAAATTTGTTTCAAGATACTCAGTCCTGAAGGTTTATAATACCATTGGTTAAATAGAACAAAAAGCAGTAAAGATACCTAGAAATTAGAGGGATGTGTTACAAGTTCTATAAAAGCAAAACTGAAGAATGAGAAAGGAAGCTTCCCTGGCTCATCTTATGACTTTTGTCCACATTTTAGATGCAAATCAGTTGATCTTGATTAATGTCCTGTGACCATATGACTGAGCAGGGAGGAAATGAGCCCTTCTGCTGTCTTGATAATGGTCATCCATCCTTGTCCTCCACCAGGCATTTGAGAAGGGCTTGGTTGTTCTCAAGCATGGCCCAACGAGTCACCATTGATCGTGACCCAGAAAAGTGAATAAATAAGGGGGTGGATTTTCATGTTAGTTGAATTGGTTATACCATCAAAAGTGTAAGTTACTACGGGGCACTTTTGTTTTAAAAGCATAAGAATTTCCATCGTGTTGGTATCAGATAGCTTTCAAGAGCTCATATGAGGTGGTTAGCCACCCTTGGCCTCAATTCCCACCCAAGATAATTTGGTGGACAACAGATCATCATGCTTGGCTGAGTGTCAGCAGCAAAGGGAAGCTCCTTAACAGAATGGACTGATACAGGGATCAGAACGGGCTTAGACAGCAGTGATTGTGAGAATGGCTCTGTCCGTTGCTCCCTCTGTTGCACACAGGGTCACTATGAGTTAGAATATTCTCAATAGCACCTCACAAAAACAATCATAGTTATACTTTTTCATTTTGAGTTGTACTTTTAATTCCAATTACCAAAATATTTGTGCTGCATCATCTTCCAAGCATTGGTATGCTCAAACCCATTATTTTGACCTCTGTGTATGTGGGTGCCTTCCAATCTAGGAGACATTTTGACCTAGCATTATATCAGACAATATTCTCCTGAAACTCAGAGTTTTCACTGGCTAATTTTCAGAAGCAAATTGCCAGTTCTTTCTCCCTCATCTGTCTTGGTCTGTAAGTCCCATCGAAAACAGTTCACATGGGTGACCCTGCTGATACTCAAAATATCAGTGACACTACTTTCCTCTTTAACAGAAACACACAAGTCCTCCTAGTATGGCAAATTGGCAGATGGAGGTCGTTGGCCGCTCAAAGAATCACACTTGCAGCCTCAGCCCAGTCTATTGCTTATGGCGGGGACCAGACAATCTGCCCAAAAGGTCTGGTTTTACTGTCCATATGCTCTGTAGTGTAGGGAAGCTCTGTTGGCCTAGTGGCAAGAAGCTGTACTGCAATCCCAAAGGCATTTAGTTCGAACCCACCAGCTGCTCCACAGAAGGATAGGCAATTTCCTCCCATGCAATTAACTGCCTCTGAAAACTTGCTAGAGGGTCAGTTATGGGTCGGTTTTGACTCGGTGGTACACCACCACCACAACACTCTCTAGCCTGAGAGCTTTTCTGCCTTTTCTTTCTGGAAAGTTCTCTGATTCCTGGGTTGGACAGATCCCCTTCCTCTGACTGGTAGGATAAAGGATTGAGTGCTCTTAGCTTCAAGTCTTCTGGTGGCCTCCTAAAAGCCAGGAGTCTTTTCTCATCTCCCAGAGCAACCCCGTGCCAGGCTCACGTGGGGCTGTGGGTAGGGAACACACATCGTAAACACCAGTTACTCAGTTGATCATTCATCAGAAATGTCATACTGCACAGGAATGTCTGGACACTCCACAAAGACAGAGCTCAAGTAAGTTTTGAGTTTTTGTTCAGTATATAATTTGTTGTTGTTGATTGCCATTGAATTGAGCACGACTCATAGCGACCCTATGAACAAAAGGCCTGAAGCCTTTCTAGAACTATTGTCATTTATTAAAGTTCATAGAGTTTCCAGAGGCATGTTGTTTAGGAAGTAGATGCCACTCCTGCTTCCAAACCAGTCTTAAATTGGGAGCTCCACCATATACTGTCTACTATGGGTAACTATTATGGCATTTGACACCCCATGACACAAAGTTTGGCATCACAGCAACCCCAGGTTACCTCAGTACAGCATATTGACAGAAGATTGCTGTACCACTTAAAGGAATGCTCCTCCAAAATAACAACCAACATTCAATACAAAGGCTCTCCTCGAAATCTTGTTCTTGTTGACTTTAAACAATAGGCCTTAATAAAAAAACAACCATTTTATTTACAGAACAAGGATACCTAGTAATTAGCAGATATAAGGAGTGACAGTGGCACAGTGGTTAAGTAGTTTACTGCTAAGCAGAAGACTGGAACTTCAAACTCATCTAGTGGTTTCATAGGCCAATCTACAAAGATTGGTCAATCTACACTTATAAACATTACAGTCAGAAAACCCTATGAGGCAGATCTTCTCCATCACATGGATTCATTATGAGTAAAAAATCAACTTGAGAACAGCAAAAACAACACAAATGTAATATTGTAGTCAATGCAAGTAGAAGTGGGGTCCCGCCTCAAAAATCCATGGTATTTTCAACTACTTGAGAGTTGGACAATGAATAAGGATGACAGAAGAAGGATCGATGCCTTTGAGTTGTGCTGGTGAAGAGTGTTGAACATTCCATGAACTTCCAAGAAAACAAACAGTTCTGTCCCAGAGAGGGTGAAATCAAGTTGCTCCTTGGAGGCAATGATTTTGAAGCTTTGTCTGAACATACTTTGGGCTTGTTGGCAGGAGGGACCAGTCCCTGGAGAAGGACATCATGAATGGAAGGATGGAGAGACAACACAAGAGAGGAAGACCATGGAGGAGATGGACTGACATAGTAACTGGGGTAATGGGGGTTAGGTTGGAGACAGTGAGACTGGCTCAGGATAGGACCAGGTTCAGGGCTATTGTGCATAGGGTCACTAAGAGTTGCAGGTGACTCGATAGCATATAACAACAATCACCACTATTATTGTTAACTATGTCAAGTGGTCTCCAACTCACGTGACCCCATGTCCAATGAAAGGAACACTGCCACTAACTGCTGTGCTTCAGCACATTGTCTCTGACATTATGTTGACCTATTGAGTCACTCCATCTCATTGAGGAGATGGAGTTCTTTTCTTGCTGACCCTCAATCTGGAATGCTGTCTCTAGGGACTGGCTTTTCCAGATAATATTACTCAAATTATGTTGTTGTTTTTGTTATGTGCCTTTGTGTGACCCTATGTACAACAGCCCTAAACTCTGCTCTGTCCTGTGCCACTCACACTGTCTCCGATACACCCATCCCGATTATCCCAGTCACTGAATCAATCCACCTCATAAAGGGCCTTCCCCTCCTGCGCCGTCCCTCCACCCTCCCAAGCATGATGTCCTTCTCCAAGGTCCAGTCTCTTCTCACAACATGTCCAAAGTATGTTAGACGGAGCCTCAGAATCCATGCCTCCAAGGAGCCACCCGGTTTAACCCTTTCCAGGATGAATCTGTTTGTTTTCCTAGCAGTCCATGGTACTCTCAATACTCTTCTCCAGCACCACAGCTCAAAGGCATCAATTCTCCTTCTATCCTCCTTAGTCATTGTCCAACTCTCTGATGCATAACAAGTGATTGCGAAGACCATGGCCTGTATCAGACGTACCTTAGTCTCCAGAGAGACACTATTGCTCTTCAGTACTTTGGAGAGGTCCCTAACAGCAGACTTTACCATGGCAATGCGCCTTTTAATTTCCTGGCTATTGGTGCCAAGAGTGTTGACTGTGGAGCCAAGCAAACTAAAGCTGTGTACAATCTCAATCTCTTCACCATCCATCCTGATGGTCAAGTGGTGAGAATCTTTGTCTTCTTGACATTGAGCCTCAATCCATATTGTAGGCTGCAGTCCTTGACCCTCTGCAGCAGGTGCTTCAGGTCCTCCTCAGTGTCAGCAAGCAAGGTTGTGTCATTTGCATAACACAGATTGTTGATAAATCATCCACCAATCTTGACCCCATATTAATTAAACTCAAATTATATTAAATGAAATCTCACCATTCTTGCTTCTAAGGAACATGCTGATTACATTTCTTTCAAGACAGATTTGCTTGCTCTTTAGACAGCTAAAGTATGTTAAACATTTTTCATCAACAACTACAACTGAAAGCAATCAATTCTTTAGTCTTCCTTATTAATTTTCCAACTTCCACATGCACATGCTGTTGTTGTTAGGTGCAGCAGACTTTGATGCCCACACAAAGAAACTCCCCCTGATCCTGTGCCATCCTCACAATCTCTTCTATGTTTAGGTCTGTTGTAGACACTGTGTTTATTCATATCACTTAGGACTGTCATGTCTATGATTCAAAATAGTCTGAATAACTTGGGTCAGAGACTTCTTAAGACCCCAAGCAACATCCTGGATTTTTAGCACTTTAAAGAAGTCCTTGGCATACCCTTGTTTATTGCTCTATTATTTAGTCACAATATTGAAGACATGGAAACAGCCCAACAAATGGATAGAAAAACTGTGGCACATTAACACAATGGAATATTATATACCATTTAAAAAGGAATTTGCACATCCATGTTTATTGCTGTGTTATTTGCAATAGCAAGGAGATGGAAACAATTCAAGTGCCCATAAACAAATGAATTGATGGAAAAACTATCACAATGGAATAGTATACAACATTGAAAAACAATGAACTTGTACCACATTATACAACATGGGTGAGCCTGGAAAACATTATGCTGAGTGCTATATCTCAGTCACAAAAGGACAAATATTGCATAACACCACTGTTATAAAATAGGACTGCCATAGGAGTTTAGGGGGACAATAGGAAAAGAGTGGATAGATAATGAACACTGCACTGGAACACATGAGGGGAAGAACTGTCTGAAAGGAATATATGATCAGGCATTATACGTATGACAACAATCTGGAAGAAGAGGTGCATTGCAAAGTGGATTGGGGGAGGGGTAAGGGAAGGAAATAAAAAGTGCAATAATGAATTAATTAAAAAATATAAATAAATACATACATACATACAAACCAATGAACTTGTAAAACACTATACAACACGGGTGAGTCTGGAAAACATTATGCTGGGTGAGTCAAGTAAGGACAAATACTGCAGAAAATATAAAATAGAACTGACAGGATAAGACATACAATAGGATTGACATGAGGTGGAGAGGTGGGGGAACAGAAAGAGAGTGATAGATAATGAACACTGCACTAGGGCAGATGAAGGGGTGGGCTGCCTGAAAGAAATGTATGATTAGGCATGAAAATTATGACAATTAACAATCTATAACGTTACAATATGAGCTGATGGAGAGAAATGGAGAGGTGAAAGAAAAATGTTCAATGAATGAATGAAAACCCAACCTTTTTATAAACTTAAAATTACAAGTAAAAAGTTACAAGTTTGTTGTTGTTGTTATGTATGGTGAAGTTGCCTGAGACTCATACACATATACTGAAGAGATGGAAACAGTAAGAGTTAGCCTATGTACAACAGCTCTAAACCCTGCTCTATCCTGTGCCAACATTTTTGTCCCTGACACAGCTACTTCCATTACTCCAGTCACTGAATCAACCCATCTCATCAAGAGTCTTCCTCTCTTGTGCTTTCCCTCCACCCTCCCAAGCATGATGTCCTTCTCCAAGGACTTGTCCCATCTTGCAACATGCCCAAAGTATATCAGACAAAGCCTCAGAATCTTTGCCTCCAAGAAGCAGCCTGGTTTCACTCTTTCTAGGACAAACCTGTTTGTTCTCCTACCAGTCGATGGTATATTCAACACTCTTCTCCAGAACTACAGCTCAAAGCCATCAACTGACCTTCTATCATCCCTAGTCATTGTTCAGCTTTCTGACTCATAGCAAGTAATTGTGAAGACCCTGTCCTGGATCAGGTGCACCTCAGTCTCCAGACTGACATCGTTGCTCTTCAGTACTCTGGTGAGGTCCCTGATAGCAGACTTTCCAAAAACAATTCGTCTTTTAATTTCCTGGCTGTTATTACCAAGAGTGTTGATTGTGGAGCCAAACAAACTGAAGCTGTTAACAGTGGGGCG
>NW_006399847.1:1867062-1885676 GCF_000299155.1 Elephantulus edwardii
GGGGGGGAGGGAGGAAGGCACTATCCTTGGTAGCAGATCTGTTGAATGCAATAGGTCTTCTGATTTCTTGACTGCAGGTTCCATTGGTGTTGATTGTGGATCCAAGTAAAATGAATGTCTGTGCTAATCATGATATTTTCTACTATTCTAGCTGTGAACATTTTTATTTTTATGTTGAGTTGTAATTCATACTGAAGTCTCTGAGCTTCATCAGTGAGTGCTTCAATTCTTAAAAAGAATTCAACAAACAAGGTTGTGTCTGGGGCATACTTCAGGTTTTAATGAGGCTTCCTCCATTGTATAGTTTAGACAATAACCATATGACCCAGAAATTCCACTCATTGGCATCTATTCAAAGACTTTAAAGAGACTAAAAAAGACCTGTTCAGCAATGTACATTGCAGAACTAGTCACAATAGCCAAAAGTTAGAAAGCACCTAAATGTCCGTCACCGGGTGAATGGATAAACAAAGGGTGATGCACAGATAATGTATTCTACTCAGTCAGTAGGAGAAACAAAGTCCTGAAGCATGCCACAGTGTGAAGAGAATTTGACGACATTATGCTGAGCATATTAAGCCAATCACATAAGCAGAAATATGTATGAGCACACACGTATTTAAAGACAAAAAGTAGCAAATATGTAGAGATCAAAGTGGGTATCGGGAACAGGGGGAAGTGTGAGAGAAGGAGGTTCTAGAAAAACACACTGATTAAGGGGACGGTGGCACAGCTGGTTATATTAATTATTATCCATAAATTGTACACTAATAAAAAGTCGAATTGGCAAGAAGGCTGTGTGGTCTATAGACAGCGCAAAAGTGCAATTGTGAGGCATAGTCAAAATGTCATGGAATTTGGTTTCTTGGCTTGGAGGTTTGGGCTCATGATTTCATGGGGCATCTCAGTTAAATGCTCAAATAATGCTTTGCGTGCTTCTGATCTCCTTGTTTATTGTGGAGTGCAGGAGTTCGTCCTGTGCACAACCTGAACAAGAACAAGGAGAGTGAGGAATAGGAAGGGGATGTGGAATACATAGAAATCATCTAAAAGAACAACTGCTTGCTTTGCCACGAGGCCAGAAAAACTAGATGGTGCCTGTTGTGTGTTGTTTGCCATCAAGTCAGATCCAAACCATAGCTGATCCACCCGCTGGTTTTCAGAGGCAGTTAATGACACAGCTGGAGATTGCCCATCCCTCTACTGCAGAGCAGCTGCTGGCCTCGAACCACATGCTTTGGGATTGCAATGCAGCTTCTTGCCACTAAGCCACCAGAACTCCTAGATGATGCCTAGCTACTATCATTATTGAATTCTCCATGCAGAATTTGTTGAGTTGGCTTATACGCTACTGCGCATAAGCCAACAACAAAATAAAATAATTAAATAGAAACTTTGCAGATAACAAAGGTCCTGTCCACACCAATTGTGGAGACAGCACTGGATAGGGAAGCATTGTGTTCTGCTGGTTATGAGGTCACCATAATCGATAGCAACTGATAAGTATAATTTTGCTTTGGTGAGAAAAAAATCTATTTTACTTGATCTGTTTGATACCTTTTCAAGTTTCAGAGTGTCCTACATTGAAGAGAAAGAGGAGTTCCTGTTAGCTGTAGACATAGCTAGCCATTGTTTTCTCTCTTCTCTTCCTGTCATCAATTCTATGAGGTTTCTTTCCTATGACACTCCAAGTGGTGCCAGGATGGGAAGGACAGGGAAGTCGCACAGGGAGATGCAGATTGAGTTACACAAGGCAGCTCTTGATCCCTTTCTGTTATTCTCCCCCCAGGGTGCCTCTTTTGAAGGCTGGGATGACTTCAGTCCAATATTTGCATGATCTTTCATTGAGTGAGTTCATGGACAGACCATGCCCTTACATGGTATAATTTTCTGCTTGGTTCTTGTGAAAGTTGCTTCTTAGGGAATTTTTCTCTCTTCTCTTTGTAAATCAAAAGTCCCAGCAACATCATAAAAACATACTAGAAATGAACTGGGCCAATGGCTTTCAGCAGTAGTGAAAATACACGATAATTCATGGCCAAGAGCATCTCATTGTGGTAGATTCCATACAATCGTCTGCCATTACCTCCTTCCACTGCTCATTCCACACGGAGTGTTAACTCTGACAACACCGCGCAGGTGCAGGCCTTTCTTCCCGCTCTCCCGCACTCCCTGGGAGGGCACCACTTGAGGATGACTTACTGTGGCGTTAAATGAGGACTGCAAGAGGTTAGCGGATCTCGGGAACTGGCAAATTAGACCCAGGAAGTGAAAAGCACAAGAGTCTAGCACAAAGGCAAGGCCCTTGTTGTCTGTACAGCTTTCATGTTGTTGACTACCGTTGAGTCAAACTGACCCATAGCTGACTTTCCAGCGGGTGTTCAGCCGCTATAAATCATCAGCTTTCTCTGAGGAGCAGCTGGTGGATTCTAACCTTGGTTGGAAGCGCAATTCTTTGTTGTTGTTGTTGTTAGTATGTGCCATTGAGTTGCCCTGTGACTCATAGTGACCCTATGTACAACAGCCCTAAACCCTGCTCTATCTTGTGCCAATCTCATTGTCTCTGACACACCTACCCCCATTACCCCAGTCACTGAATCAACCCATCTCATCGAGGAACTTCCTCTCCTGCGCTGTCGACACTTCCACCCTCCAAGGACTGATTCCTCCAGTGCAACATGTCTGAAGTATGTCAGACGAAACTTCAAAATCCTTGCCTCCAAGGAGCAGCCCGGCTTCACCCTCTCCAGGACAAACCTTTCGTTCTCTTAGCAGTCCATGGTATATTCAATATCCTTCTCCAACACCACTAAGAAACTGCGCTGCAAACCCAAAAGCACCACCACGCGGTTCAAATCCTGCAGCTGCAAAGCGGGAGAAGGATGGACAATCTCCTTCCGTGCGATTGATTAACTGCCTCTGAAAACTGGCCCGAGGGTCAGTTATAGGTCGGTTCCGATTCGATGGTACACAACAAGAAGCCGCCAGAGCTCGCTAGATGCTTTTCTCAGGCTCTGGGGTTGGATATTTGTTGGGGCTGCGACTGCGGGTGCCCGGCAAGTCGACTGGGAAAGGGTTAAACGGATGCGTAAAGGACGAGTTGGGTGAAGAAGGGAAGACCGACGTTCCGTCGTCCATGAACTTTTTCCAAGTTCTTCAGGATTGCGGGGGGTGGGGGGCGAGAAAGGGAATGGCCGCGACTGGGCAGAGTTAGAAATCTGAGCTGAGCCCACCCGGGAACTGATAACGGTGTCTCTCACTCACCCCTGGACGCCGGCACCCAGACTCGAGGTGGGGACGCCAGACTCTCCGGCTTCGGCCACTTCCCAGGGGGCCGGCGGGGGTGGGGACGCCAGTCGGAAGGTGGGAGGCGGCGTTCCTCCGCTTCTGGGACGAGACCAAAGGAATGAGTAATTGGCAATTCTGTACTGTGGACCCCAAACCCGGAGCCCTTTCACCCCGGCCCCCTGCCGAGAGGCGAGAGAGGCCTGGAGACCCGGAGATGGGGTGGAGGAATCACGTTTCGGAGAGGGAAGTGAAATAAAGAGGGCGGCACCCGGGGGGACCCGTGCGTCATTGAGGGACCCGAGGCGAAGCGCAGGACGCGCGGGGCTGCAAAAGGAGAAGTGGAAGCGCGAAGGCGGCCGGGCGCCCGGGAGCCTCCAGCTGTCTCGGGCCGCGCCCGCGCCGCCTGAACCTCGTGGCGCTTCCCGGCCGCGCGCTCCGGCTCGGCTGCCCTGCGCCCCCCGCGCGCGGGATGAGGCGGCGGACGCTGCTCCGGCCCCGTGCGCCCTGGCGCTGGGCGCTGGCACTGCTGGCTCTGGGCGGCGCGGGACTGTGCCATGCCGGCTCGCAGCCGGGGCAACTCGCGCGGCCCGGCGCCAGGAACAAGTAAGTGAGCTCCCTCTCTCCGCGCTTGGGGTCCCCAGAGCTCCTACCAAAGCCCGGGGTCCCGGTCGCTCCTCCTCCCACGACCCCCACCACGTTTAGAAACGACCCTGTCTAAGGCAGCGAACGCCAGCGGAATTCTCGCCACCCTTGCCCCTGTCCCGGATCCCTCCTCCAGGGAGTCCGGACGCCCCGCCGCAGGCGAAGCGATTCCCGGGCGACCTCTCCGACCCGCAAGCACTTGGGCTCCAGGGTCGCAAGGAGCTGGGAAGGGCCCTTAGGAAAGGGGATCGGGAAACCACCCCGGAATGACAGGCGCCCCGGACCTCGCTTGCACTTCTTTTCTTTCCTTGCGCGCTTTCCTAGGGCTCAGTCTCGCACCCTGCGGTCCTCTTTGTGGGGCTCCCATCGCTGCGGGGGCAAAGGCAGCCCTTGTTCGGCCGCTGCCCCCTCTGGTCCTTCCTGTCCTCTGGGTTCACCCTGTGCCCTTGTCGCCCTTGCCCCACCACCCCCAGGAACTGGTGCGCCTACATTGTGAACAAGAATGTGAGCTGCTCGGTGCTGGAGGGGAGTGAGAGCTTCATCCAGGCTCAGTACAACTGCCCCTGGAACCACATGCCCTGCCCGTCGCTGGTGTAAGTGACCGGGGGGCAACGGGGGCGGAGAGGGGACACGCGCTGGCTCGGGACTGGGAGGGCGCGGCGAGGACCCAGCGGTGACAGAGGCTGAGCTCTGAGCTCACACCGCACTAAACCCAGCCCGCCGAGAACCAGTGGATTCCAACTCGTGGCAACCTTCGTTCCAGTCTCCGAGGGCATACCTCCGAGGGCTCGTGGGTTCGAACCCATGAACTTTAGGTCAGCAGCCCTATAGGTAAGGCTCTGTGCCACCTGGGCCCCTTCTGAAGCACCGCGGGGGCATTGAAAAGGAGTGCGGAGGAGCGAGCCTTGGGAGCCGGCAGTGAACCTAAAGGTGACAGAGTAGTCAGTTTGCCTCAGAAAAGATTTACAGACTTGGAAACACGATTCTATCTATGTGCTGTGGCATCGCATGGAGAGGTCGCCTGGGGGGCGAGGTGGTGCTCTGGCAGTGGGTGGCCCGGTGAGGATGGGGACATTTGTGATTGCAGAGACGGGACAGGCCGGGGAAACCCCCGCCCCCACTTCTCTTTTCTTCTTTCAATTTTATTACAAACATAAGGCAGCTGAACCTAATTAGATCCATATTGTGTGTTCTGGGCACACAGAAGATTGTAAAATGTATACTGCTGGAGACTTGTAAACCAAGGTTAGCTGCGAGGCTTGTGCTTGCTAATATTCTGAAACTGGTGACTTTTGTCCAAATACCCCCATGAAGCTCAACTGCTGGAGAACTCGGGAATAACTTGTGCAAAAACATGGGGGAGTTTTACATTTAAGAGTTTGCAAAGAGGTTATGAGTAGGGAATGGTCTTTAAGGAAATGGGGAATAATGAAATCTTTTTGTGTGATGATAAAGCGTTCATCATCTTTTCTAAAAAGAGGAAGGGATGCAATAGAATATAGATTCGGTTAAACTCATTACATTCATTGAATTGTTTTCTGGGGACTCTTTATGTGGAAGTCAGATAGCAGGGTTGGGCTGGTGTGAATGAATGGCTGTTGGGAAGTACATGCAATGACTGAAATGGATTGTTTCCCCCTAAGAATAAGTTGTTTGTCTTATAACACAATTGTCATTATAGCAAAGAAGCTGCCTTTGCCAAAGCAAAGGAACAGGCAGATTCTCTATTCCAGGAAGCGTTATTCCAGAAGGCAATAGGCCAGGCCAGGAATGTGGGCTGAGACCTGTCCATACCCACCCCACGTGGGTACTTGGAAATGGTAAACAAGAAAATGATTCCTGAAAGTTAAAAATACTCCCCAGGAGTTCCCCCTGTCTCTAGGGCATACAGAAACCAGCTGAAATAGAATTATTGATGACGTGTTGTTGCTGTTAGGTGCTATAGCATCCACTACAACTCTAATCATCGTCCTCAACCTCTCTGATACGCTCAAGCTTCACTGTCTTTTACCAAGGACTAGCCAGTCACTCCTGACAACATGCCCAAGTATGAGAAACAAGGTTTCGCCAGTATTGCCTCTAAGAAGCATTCTTATTGCACTTGCTCCAAGATAGTTTGTTATTTTGTTTGGATATTCAAGACTCTTCTCCAACACCACAATTCAAAGGCATCAATTCTTTTTCAGTTTTCCTTATTCAGTGTGCAATTTTCAGATGCATTGGAAGCAGTTGAAAACTTGAGTCAAGTGTGTGTACCTTAGTCTTTAAACCGACACCTTTCCTATTTAGTACTTTGGAGAGATCCTTGACGGCAGATATATCCAGCACCATGTGGTTTTTGATAGCTGGTGCCATAGGTATAAATTGTGGATCCTAGTAATATTAAATCATTGACAACTTCAGTCTTGATGTTGCCTATTGGTCCAGTGGCGAAGCTGTCACACTGAGCTGCATGAATTGTCAGAGAGCGGGAGAAAGATGGGCAGTCTCTTCCTGTGTGATTTTCAACCTCAGAAACTCACTGGAAAGTCAGCTATGAGTCAGTTCTGACTCTACAGCAGTGGGTTTGAGTTTAGTACCGCTGGTCAGAGGGGGCTCAGTAACCGACCCCAATCTCTTCATAGCAACAGCAGGACTCAGGTGTTTCCCAGGAAATTTGTACATTGTGGCAGAGACATAAACATAGGAGGGGTGGGTTTGTTTAAAATTGTTATGTGTCATCGAGTTGATTACGACTTGTAGTGACTCTATGCATAGTAGCACTGAACCTAGCTCTATCCTGAGCCAACCTTACTGTCTGACACACTTACCCTCATGACCTCAGTTATTGTGTCAGCCCTTCTCATCTGGGGTCTTCCTTTTCTGCACTGTCCCTTGACTCTTCCAAGCAGGATATCCTTCTCTAGAGACTGGTTCCTTCTGACAACATGCCCTAAGTATGTGAGTTGAACTCTCAAAATTTGCCTCCAAGGAGCAGCTTGGAGAACTTTCACCCTCTCCAGGACAGACCTGCTAGTTCTTTTGTCTGTCCATAGTATGTGCAAATTCTTCTCCAGCATCACAACTCAAAGGCATCAATGCTACTTCTATCATCCTTGGTCATTGTCTAGCTCTCTGATGCA
Organism: Elephantulus edwardii; assembly: GCF_000299155.1. NCBI lineage: Eukaryota > Metazoa > Chordata > Mammalia > Macroscelidea > Macroscelididae > Elephantulus > Elephantulus edwardii. The sequence goes on from NW_006399847.1 coordinate 1,874,115, forward strand.
TAGCAAGTAATTATAAAGACCATGACTGGATCAGGTGCACCTTTGTCTCTAGGCTGACATCCTTGCTCTTTAGTACTCAAGAGAGTCTCTGACAGCAGGTTTTCCTAATGCATTCCATCTTTTGATTTTCTGACTGCTGGTACCAAGATTGTTGATGGTACTGGGGATTTTTTTTTAAATTTTACATAAGACTTACATTTTGTGGTGAACTAGAGACTTAATATTTGTGACAACTCAGAGATAACTCAGTTTTTCATTTTGGAGATAACAGTTTTCATCTAAAAGAAAGCTTGTTCTCAATTTCAAATATTTAAGCCATTTGGGAAACCTAATGTTGATTCCATTACTGTATTTAATTGAAGCTTGTGCTGTTGTTAGGTGCTGACTCATAGCAACCCTCAGAGCAAAGCATCTGAACCTTGTCCTGCCCTGTACCATCCTCATCATCTCATCTCTGATTGTTACAATCACTGCACTAATGCATCTTGTTGAGAATCTTTCTCTCTTTCACTGATCCTCTCTACCTTTCCATGCATGATAGTTTTTTTCCAAGCATGATGTCTTTTCCAAGGTTAAGCTCATTTGAACATACCCAATGTATGTAAGATGAAAATCTCGTCACCCTTCCTGTAAGGAGCACCTGATTGCATTTTCTCCAAGACATATCTGTTTGTTCTCTTGGCAGTTCATGGAATATCCCATATTCTTCTCCAATACCACAACACAGAGGGATTGATTCTTCATCTGTCATCATTATTCATTGTCCAACTTTCAGCTGCAAAGCAGCTGGATTGAATCAGGTGCACCTTAGTCTTGTTGCTTGGTGAAACAGAATTGTGATCAGTGCAGGGCAGGTGTGGACAGCCCAGCAGGTTAATGAAAACCAAGGATATTTTGCTTTTTACCTATGAGAACCGGGAGAGCCACTGCTTTCTAGTCAATTCTGACTCATATTGACTCCCCATCTGATTTCCGAGGCTGAAGGGAGGGTGTTCATATTTTTGCCTTAGAGCTGCTGTTGGATTCAAACCACAAACTAATATGGTATGAAACTGCACCCAAGAACTCCTTAGTAAGAGTATAATGGACAGGGAAAAAAATGCTATAAATATGACCAATGTTCTGGGTTTAGGGTTTTTATTTTCTCCAAACAGAGCCAAAATATGCAACCTGGTTATTTTTCTTCAACATTACTCATGTAAGCAAAATCATTTTATGTACTAATATAAATTTGAAATAAAAAAATAAAAGCAGATAATTTTAGTTGACTGACTAGGAAACTTGAAATTAGCATAAGCAGCCAATTTCAGCTTAAGCTTTTTTTAAAAGTTGGAAATAGAAAAAGACATGGCTTTTCCACTATTAAATGATTCCCAAGTTTTGAGGATTAGTGAATGGATGAAAAAAGAGAGAAGCGTTATTTGTGTAAGTCAGGAGGAAACATTCACTATTTCATGATGAACTTCTTAGTTGATTCTGATGATTCCAGACATCTGAGTAACTTCTCTGAACCCACAGGTATTTCCAGCTTTTTCATGATTTGTTTCTCAGAACATGTGAACGTTCTTTGGAAATTTGCCCTAGAATGTTGTAGCTGTAGAGCTGGCCCTCAACTGAACATGCTGCTACGCAATTATGTGCCGTCTGCATGATGAGATCTTGGGTTTTCACTGGCTGAGTTTTAGAAGCAAACCATGTGATCTTTCTTTCTAGTTCATCTTTAAGAGCCTCAGTGGCTTAATGAATTACACATTGAGCTGGTAACCCAAAAGTCTGTGGTTCAAGTTTACCAGCTCCCATAAGAAAATGGATAGTCTTTTCTTATAAAGATTTATAGCCTTGGAAACCCAGTGAGGAGGTATTGACTGGATGGTAGTATTTTTGGTGAATTTCTTCCAAGTTCATCTTTAGTTTCATCTTTAGCTTGGAAGACACACTGACATGTGTCCAGCATCACATAAACAAACCAGCCTGTGCTAACAATTAGGTGGTGTTAAGTGTTGTTAAGTGCCATCAAATCTACTACAACTCATGGCAACCTATGAGTGGTGGTTCTGAAACTTGTCCTATCCTGTGCCACCCGCATTAGTTTGGTCGGACAAACTCAAACCCCTTGTTGCAGTAACTGTGTCAATCAATTCTGTTGAGGGTCTTCTCCTTCCCTGACCCTTGAACTCTCAATGCATGGTGTCTTTTTCCAAGGACTGGCCCCTCCTCACAACATGCCCAAAGGATATGAAAGGAATTTTCACTATCCTTGCCTTCAAGGAGCACTCTGGCTGCACCTTCTCCAAGACATAGCTGTGTGTCCTTTGACAAACCATCGGATATTCAGCATTCTTGTCCAACACCACAACTCAAAGGCATCATTTCTTCTCTCATGCTTATTTATTATCCAACTTTCAGATGCATCACAAGTAGTTTAAAAGGTTGTGGTTTGGATCAGGTGCACCTTAGTCTTCAAGCTTACATCATTGCTTTTCAGCACTTTGGAGAGGTCACTAACAGCAGTCTTTCCCAGAACAATACCTTTTCTGATTTTCTGGCTATTGGTGCCAAGGATGTTTATTGTGGATCTAAGTAGGATGAATCCATTGACAGTTTCTGTCATCAACATCTGTGTTGTTAAGTACTCTCAATTCAACAACAATTTATATCAACCAAGACCAAACATTGAAACTTTGCACCATCCTGCACCATTCTCACAAATTCCATCATGCTCAAATGGTGTAAATCGGTATAGTTGAGCGTCTCCCTCTCTTTCACTAACCCCTTATTTGTCCAGCATGATGACTTTTTCTCAAGGACTGTCACTTCCTGACAACATGCTCAATGATTGTGAGACAAAGTTTCACCATCCCTGCCTCTCAGGAGAGCTCTGATTGTACATCCTCCAAGACATATCAACTTCACAATTCAAAGACTCCAGATTGGGTTGCCCCCCCCCCCAGTGTTTCTTGTTCATTTTGCAATATTCACATGCATATGAAGCATCTGAAAATACCTGGCTTGCGTCAGGCACACCTTAGACTTCAGAGTGCCTTCTTGCTCTTTATCACTTTACAGAGGTCCTTAAATAGCTAATATGCCCAATGTAAACCCTATTTTGAGTTCTTGACTGCTGCTACCATGAGTGTTGATTGTGGATCCAGATAAATAAAGTTTGAGAGACTCAACCTTTTTCCCATCTATCATGATGTTACCTATTGGCCCCATGAGGCTTTTTGTTTTCTTGATGGTGAGATGTTACCTATCTTAAAGGCTGCCATCTTTGCTCTTCTTCAATAAGTGCTTCAAGTCTTCACTTTCTGCAGGTAAGGTGTGAAGGTCTCTTATCTGTATAATCTAGGCTGGTGGTTAATCTTACCCTCATACTGATGCACATTCTTCATGTAGTCCAGTTTCTTGAGTTATTATCTGTGTGCTCAATACACAAATCAACTAAGTGAAGAAAAAGGATATAACTCTTAGCTGATTTTAAACCATGCAGTGTTTCTTTATTTTGCTAAAATTACTGCTACTTGATCTTGCACAGGTTTTGTACAAGCACTATTAAGAGTTCTGGGATTACCATTTTTATGCGTTACACGCTGCAACATTATATGTCATATGCATTGGTAGTGGTGGTGGTATGTAGAGTCGCTTGTGACTCATAGCGACCCTATGTAGAGTAACAGTCTTAAACCCTGCTCTATACTATGCTAACCTTATTGTCTCTAACACACCTATCCTCATTCTGAATCAATCCATCTTATCTAGGGTCTTCCTCTCTTGTGCTATCCCTCCACCCTTCCAAGCATGATTTCCCTCTCTAAGGACTGGTCTTGCCTTGCAACATATTCAGAGTATGTCAGATGAAGCTTCAGAACCCTTGCCTCTAAGGAACCGCCTGGTTTCATCCTATTTAGGAGGAACCTGTTTGTTCTCCTAGCAGTCCATGGTATATTCAGTACTCTTCTCCAGCATCACAGCTCAAAGACATCAGTTCTCCTTTTATCATCCCTAGAGAGACCGGTCCTTGGAGAGGGACATCATACTTGGGAGGGTAGAGGGACGGCGCAGGAGAGGAAGGCCCTCTATGAGGTGGATTGATTCAGTGACTGGGATAATTGGGATGGGAGTATCAGAGACAGTACGATTGGCACAGGACAGAGCGGAGTTTAGGGCTGTTGTACATAGGGTCGCTATGAGTCGCAGGCGACTCGACGGCACATAACAACAACAACAACAACAACAGTCATTTTCCGGCTTTCTGATGCATAGCAAGTAATTGCAAAACCTATGGCCTGGATCAGGTTCACCTTAGTCTCCAGATTTACATCATTGTTCTTCAGTACTCTGGTGAGGTCCCTGACAGCAGACTTTCTGAACACAATTTATCTTTTGATTTCCTGGCTTCTGGTACCAAGAGTGTTGATTGTGGAGCCAAGCAAACGGAAGCTGTTAACAATCTCAATCTCGTCATCTGTCAAAAAACAAACAAACAAATAAAAAACCACACAAAAACCCATTCAAAAAAGTACAGACATTCCTAAATGTGTTAAGATATAACAGTACAGGAGGGACCAATCCTTGGAGAATGACATCATAGTTGGAGAGGTGGGAGGGTCACCGCAGGAGAGGAGGACCTGGATGAGATGGATGGACACAGTGATTGAAGCAAGGGGGACAGGTGTGTGGGAGACAGTGAGGTTGGCTCTGGAGAGGGCAGGCTTCATAGCTGTTCTTAGGGTCACTGTGACACATAATCGACGATGACACATAACAACAACATATAGCATCAGAGCTGTATAAAAAGGATAGAATTCCTTCCTGCTTTTACCATCTCTTTAGCAGATTGCCAGTACATTCTGGCTTAATGCTCTTACAACAATAAAACTGCTTCCATTCTCTTAAAAAAAGAATGTAACTTTAATAAACTGTAATTGAGGGCTACCTGTGTGTGCATAACATTTATCAAGCTGAAATAATTGAAGGAAAAAAATGAAGTCTTCAATTTCAATTCTGAAGTACTGAGAAACATAGGAAGTATCAAAAGAATGTAAAAGGAATGCAAAGAGTCATTGTATCATAAAAAGTTGGTTGATGTGCAATCATTCCAGGAGGTTACATAGTTAATGGTACTGAAGGAAGAAGTCTAAGACATTGGTAAGAAAGAAGACTCTAGGAATTGAGGGAATACCAGTTGAGGTGTTTCAACATCACTTACGCCAAGAAATTTAGAAAACAGCTATCTGGCCAACCAACTTGAAGATATATGTATCTATGTACATTAAAAAAAAAAGGTGATCCAACAGCATATGGAAACTATTAAACAATATAAATAATATCACATGCAAGTAAAACTTGCTGAAAATTATCTAATCTGGAGTACTACATACACAGCTAACTTCCAGAAATTCAAGCTGGACTCAAAAGAGGCCATGAAACAAGGTTTTCATTGCAGATACATAGATCTTGGCTGAAAAAAACGGAATAATCAAAGGATTTTTGCTTGTGTTTTACTGACTATGCAAAGACATTTGACTCTGTGGATTATAAAAAATTATGGGTGACAACAATGGGAAGAGAGGGAATTATAAAACACTTAATTGTGATCATGCAAAACCTGTACACAGATCTAGACGCAGTCCTGTGAACAGAACAAGGGACTGCTGCATGGCTTAAGGTCAGGAAAGGTTTTCATCATGGTTTATTCTTCGACTGTACCTATTCAATCTGTATGCTAGGCAAATCATCTGAGACTATCTGAAGACGAAGGGAGCTCTTGTGGCCTAGAGGTAAGAAGCTGAGCTACCAACCTGAAGTCACATGGTTTGAATCCAACAGCCACGCCACAGTAGAAAGATGAACAATTTCCCTGTGTGACTTACTGCCTCTGACAACCTGCCGGAGGGTCAGCTATGAGTTGGTTCTGACTTGACAGTGCACATTGTTGTGGAGGAACTGACCCATGGCTGTCCTTCCAGTGAATTTTCAGAGGCAGTAATTACATAGGAGGAGATTGCCCATCTTTCTCCCTCAGAGCAGCCGGTGGATTCAGAAGGCCTTTGAGCTGGCAGTACAGCTCCTTAATCACTAAGCCACCACAGCCCCTTTCTCATGCAGATGAAGCCAACTGAGAGTGCCCTGACTTGGGTGGGGCACAACTTGTCTCAAAGTGGCATCCTTCCTCTTTAGCACTTTGAAGAGGAAGCAGATTTGTCCAATGCAATGTCTTTTTAAAAAACTGATTTTTCTTTCTTTTTTTTTTAAACTGATTTTTCTTTTATATTGATCTGCATACAAGGGGAAAAGATGTGCGATCTCCTCCCATGTGACTTACTGCAACCGACAACCTGCCAGAGGGTCAGTGATGGGTCAGTTCCTACTCCATGTTACACAACCAAAAGCATTCATGTAAGGAGCTCTGTTGTTGTAGTTGTTGTGTGCCATCAAGTTGCCTGCGACTCATAGCAACCCTCTGTAAAACAGCCCTAAACCCTGCTCTATCTTGTGCCAATCTTACTGTCTTAGACACACCTACCCCCCATTACCCCAGACACTGAATCAATCCATCTCATCGAGAGTCTTCCTCTCTTGCACTGTCCCTCTACCCTGCCAAGTATGGCATCCCTCTCCAAGGACTGGTCCCACTTTGCAACATGTCCACAGTATGTCGGACAAAGCTTCAGAATCCTTGACTCTAAGGAACAGCCTGGTCTCTCCCTCTCTAGGACAAACCCGTTTGTTTTCCTGGTAGTCCATGGTATGGCCAATACTCTACTCCAGCATCACAGCTCAAAGGCATCGATTCTTCTTCTATCATCCCTAGTCATTTTCCAACTTTCTGATGCATAGCAAGTAATTGCAAAGACTAAGGCCTGGATTATGTGTGCCTCAGTCTCCAGACTGATATCTTTGCTCTTCAGTACTTTGGCGAGATCTCTGACAGCGGGCTTTCCAAGTGCAATTCATCTTTTGATTTCCTGGCTGTTGGTACCAAGAGTGTTGATCGTGGAACAAAGTAAACTGAAGCTATTAACAATCTTCAGTCTCTTCACCATCTATCATGATGCTGCCAATTGGCCCAGTGGTGAGTCTTTGTTTTCTTGATGTTGAGCTTCAATCCATATTGAAGGCCACAGTCCTTGACCTTCTGCAGCAAATATTTCAGGTTCTCTTCAGTTTCAGCAAATAAGGTTGTGTCCTCTGCATAATGCAGACTGTTGATGAGTCTTGCTCCAATCCTGATGCCATATTTCTCCTCAAAGAGCCCAGCCTCCCAGATAATTTGTTCTGCATGTAGATTTAAGAGGTATGGGAATAAGACCTGTCCCTGGCATACACTCTTCCCAATTTTGAACCATGCAGTGTATCCTTGCTCTGTACTGACGACTGCCTCCTGGTCCAAGTATAGGTTTCAAATAAGTACAATCAAGTGTTCTGGGATTCTCTTTCTTTTCAGAGTCAGCCACGGTTTATTGTGATCTACACAGTCAAATGCCTTTGCATAATCAATGCAACACAGATAGACATTCCTCTGGTACTCCATGAGTAAATAAGTGTGATAAACACATTTGCCTAATCTGACAACAGCAGAACCAATATAACCTGTAAGCAATAGCTGATTTTATAATAGCTTGCCTCCAGAAACCCTATGAACCTGAAGAGAGGATGAAAGGCACCCAAGCATCGAGGATTCTCCTTCATAGGGCCTCTGAGTCGCCTGCGACTCGACGGCACTTAACAACAGCAACATTGCTATGAATGGCTATGAAAGTGTGTGAGTTTTAGAAGCTAATGAGGGATGCCAGTGTTACGTTTTGTTTCTGTGGAAGGCGTCCTTGTCAGAAAGACAGTTTTAAGCTCCCTGTGCACTAGACACATCACCACAACTCGGGAGGTGGATGTGGTGATTGGAAGATAGGTGTATAGCTTATCTTTTCAACCAAACCTTGGGACCATTACACTGTAATCAAGAGCGTACTGGGTCCTCTTGCCGATGAGTGCCACCGAGCTGCTGGCTGATCTTGTCTGTCCAGCCTGTCTGTGCTTCACAAGCTAAGCTGAGATGAGATATATAGGTAAAGGAAAACTGAGTTCTGTGGAGCAGGCTGCCATCCAATGAGAGGCTTTGTTATTTAGCCTGCACCCTGGAATTTGAATGAGAGGAAGCGTCTGGTTTTTCTGCATCTCTCCTTATTAACTGGACAGTAACTTAGCCTGTGCTGGCTGTGAAGTCTTGTTTGTCTCTTGGAAGTAGACTGGCTCAGATACCACAAAAATGTGGCCATTCCATGGGCCAGCTCATGGAAAAGTCCTGCACCGTAGACTGTTTCATCTGTGTGAATGTTCATTCCTCTCTGTTCCCCAAGAAAGACTTCTCAGATATTAAGATGCTCTTGGTGTCACAAAGTGGTTCAAATGGCTAACTTGCTCAACTACTAACAGCAACGTTGGAGGTTTGACTCTACCTGGTGGTACCATGGAAGAAGGATTTTCAAAAGCTCATGACCACTCTATTTTCAAAAGCTCATGACCACTGAAAACCCCATATGGGGTATGGTGTCACTCTGGCACACACTGGGATACCACATGTTGGAATCAACCACATGGAAACTAGTGTTATCAGTTCATTATGACTAAAGTTATCTTTTGCTACCTTTGAAAACTATTGGGAGGACTTAAAACATATCCCACAGGGCTCACATATAGGAGTTGTGCAGTGTTGTTTCTGTGAAAGATGCCTTTATTAGAAAGAGTGCTGCTGTTCGAACTTTAGATGAGAATACACAGGCAGAGACCTCTGAAAAAGATTTCTGTCATGCTGGTGTCTTGGTTGTGGGGGACAGCCATGCACAGATTTGCAGGCAGAGGCTGTCCCATGAAGGACCAGAGCACGGGCACCATTGCCAGGAGGGAGTTGGCTCTCAGGGTGAAAGTGATTTGCCTTCCCTCAGCTCATTCTGTAGGGCCAGCAGCTCTGTAGGACCTGAAGAGGCAGAGAGAAAAGGAACCATCCTGTAGATGTGAATACCAAGCGGTGGGCCGGGGGCAGGGGGCAACTCTTTACAGACTCTATGTTGCCCTGTCATCCTGTGGCAATTATTTACCATTTAATCTAATTCTTAATGTAGATCAAAAGATTTTTTCCTGTGAGTTAATTGTTTTATTTATACTTCTGTATTTATAATTGTTTATTGTTGTTGAGTCAGAATAGACTTATAGCTGACCCTCCAGTGGGTTTTCAGAGGCTATAAGTTGCACAGAAGGAGATAGCTCATTTTTCTCCCTCATAATAAATAGCTAGTAGATTTGAACTGCAGGCTTTTGGGTATGCAACACAACTCCTTAGCCACTAGAGCACCCTACTTCTGTATTAAGAAAGACCAATCTCTTTTACAATTTCATTGCATTGAGGAGTTTTTCTGACTAATATTAAAAGGTGCAGCCTTCATTATGGATTGAAGCTCATCATCAAGAAAATAAAGATTCTTACCACTGGGCCGACTGGCAGCATTGTGATAGACGGTGAAGAGATTCAGATTGTTAATAGCTTCAGTTTGCTTGGTTCCACAGTCAACACTCTTGGTACCAGCAGCCAGGAAATCAAAAGATAAATTGCACTGGGAAAGTCTCTGTCAGAAACCTCTCCAGAGTACTGAAGAGCAGCGACATAAGTCTGGAGACTAAGGTGCGCCTGATCCAGGCCATAGGTCTTGCAATTGCTTTCTATGTATCAGAAAGCTGGTCAGTGACTAGGGATGATAGAAGGAGAATTGATGCCTTTGAGCTGTGGTGCTGGAGAAGAGTATTGAATATACCATGGACTACCAGGAGAACAAACAAGTTTGTCCTGGAGTGGGTGAAACCGGGCTGCTCCTTGTAGGCAAGAATTCTGAAGCTTCTTCTAACATATTTTGGCCATGTCATAAGGAGAGACTAGTCCTTGGAGAGGGACATCATACTTGGGAGGGTGGAGGGACAGCGCTAGAGAGGAAGACCCCTCAATGAGATGGATTGATTCAGTGATTGGGGTAATGAGGGTAGGTCTGTCAGAGATAGAGCAGGTTTGATGGCTATTGTACATAGGGTCTCTCTGACTCGCAAGTAACTCGATGGCACATCACAACAACAACATTAAAAAGTGGCAGGTCTTGAGTTTGGTAGACTCTGCGGTGGAGCACTGATGGTGTGGTGGGCACTGGTCCTTGTGGACAGATTCCAGCCCCAAAACTCGGGATCTCTGGAGGGACATTGAGGTGATCTGTTTCTGTCATGATCTTGTTTTACGGACACATTTGGAAGACAAGGGCAGTTGAACAACTTGGAATTCTTTCTGTGGGTCATTTTCAGGTTGTTTTCCTTGGGATTAAAGTGAACACCATATCAACAGGGCTGATTTGGGTGAGAATGGCTCCCGAGTGTATCACTGTAACAATGTGGGCCTTTTCACATTCCTGATCTTTCATTTCATCATGTTTTATCCTTCCCAACATCCTATAGAATCACTCTTCCCATTTTACAGAAGGAGGTGAGAAAGGCTAAGGTTATGGAGCCAGAATCCAAATCCAGATCCAGTCATTCCTGTCTTCAGACACTTTCTCAGTCTGTGTAAGCCCATCTTGAGGTGGACTTGGCACCTCAAGGTGAGCCAGTGGGGCGGCCCCAGGTGCGCTCCAGTACTTACTACTTGATGCCTTCACGCGGACTCTGGCTTGTGGAACGACTGTCCCATGCGCCATCTTCACCATGGCTGCCGTGTCGGGGTTTGTGAATGCAGCCACTGTGTGTTTACTGTGTAATTTCTTTCTTTATTTGAATGAAAGATAAACGTTTACACATCACACTTCATTTTTGTCAGAAGTCATCCATAGATATTAATTATTGATTGGTGCACTTAACATTTTACAATGTTATAGTGAATCATTGTTGTATACCTTCTCCAACCTCCTCTGGGTTGGGTTTTTTTTTTCTCTCCTTTTTTCTTCCATTACCCCCATCCCTTTTTATCCATAGTATAGATCCTGTTCCAGACTGTTAATTGCAGGACACCTAATATCTCATTGTCTATTCATTTCAGATTGAATTTCCCTTCACCCCTTCCAGTGCTGGAAGTATCCACCTATTCTTTATCTACTCTCCCGACTCCCTTCTCCTCCCACCCCTGTAACTATCCTACATTTATAACAGTGGTCTTAGATGGTGTTTGTCTTTTGTGACTGAGATATCTCACTCAGCATAATGTCCCCTAGACTCATCCATATTGTGTACTGTTTCATGAGTTCATTGTTTTTCAGTGTTGTGTAATACTCTGTTGCGTGAATATATTACAGTTTCTCTATCCATTCACTTAAAAAGATAAAAATAGAAATACCATTCTATCCAGCTATCCCACTACTGGGAATATGCCCTAAAGAAATAAAAGCTGTGATATAGATGTATGCACACGCATGTTTATTGCAGAATAATTCAAAATAGCAGAGAGAGGAAAGGCAGTTCAAGTGTCCATCAGAAAAATGTGTGGAGAAACTGTGGTACTGTGCATTGCATTGTATCAGACAATTTTTTTATTTTATT
>NW_006399847.1:1892350-1934007 GCF_000299155.1 Elephantulus edwardii
GCCCTTAGGTGCTCTCCCAGATAATCAGCCCCAGTAAACACAGATAAGATCCTACCGGCCTTTCTTCTGCCAGGTTAGTTCCACAACAGCTTGGTTGATAGCTCCAGGTGATGGCTGGATCCTCGGTGGTTCCCTGATGTCACAGGGCTGTGGTGGGGGCTGAGGTTCATGGAAGCAAGGGACTAGGGGGGTAAGGAGTGCAGGCTTTGGACACTACCACCAAGAGGTGGGGACAGGGCTTGGTCGCTGCTGGTCGGGGGTCACACAGGTGCGGGCTGCAGGGGGGTCGCACAGTGGCGGGTAGTCTTCTCTCCTCTGGGGTTCTGGGGTGGATGGCTGGCTATTGTTCTTCCTGGGTCTCTTCCCAGCCCGTCTGGCGGCGGAACTCTGTCTCTGGCAGCGGAACTCCGTCTCTGGCCTGTATCAGACAATTGTGATCCATGGAGTTTGCTTTGGTTAATTTCTGCAAGTAGATTAGCCAGCCCTCCTGCCTCCTGCCTAGAGTCCCTTGATCTGGAAGCTCTGCCGAAAAGTTGTCCACCATGGGTAGCCCAGCTGGTCTTTGAAATACCGTTTTCATAGGTTCCAGCATCAGAGCACCGTGAAAGTTACTACAGTATGGCCACAGGTGATGTTTCTTAGGGTCCCTTTACCCTGAGCAGTCGTGTTTGGGAGCACTGTCATAGAGGACAGAACTTTGCCTTCTCGCTGGACAGAGGATTTTTATTGTTTTGAGCATCATCCAAGTTTCATGGAGAGATTCCAAATAGTTGCTAACCCTCCTTCTCAGCATCAGTTCTGTTTATTGCTGGAGGTGCTAGGGGATCTGCAGGTGTCCTTGCTGAGTTGCTGCATTGCTGGGGAGGGGCTTCTGAGGACCCTGGATATGAGGCAGGACTATTTGCCCTGGCTTCAGCTCAGAGCTAAGCCCCTGCTGGCCCAGGAGTCTCCCCCTCTCTGATGCAAACTGACTTGGGCTAATCAGCCTCTGTCCCTGCTCCACCTCCCCTGCATTCTCTGTGGGTGTCGCAAATCAGTGGAATTTTTCCTATGACTCTTTTCTTTTTAAATCTCATCAATTCAGGAGGACACTGGGTGGAGCAGTGCCGAGTCTGTGCTGCTGTGATAATATAGATCAGGAATTTGCAGCAACTGCTGGTTCCTAGTGGGTGCTGAGTTCCAGACACCTTAAACCCTGTCCAAAGTCTGGTGGTCATTCTGGTGAAAGAAAAGTCTCTTGGGGAACAATCTTAGCCAGGAAAAACAATGTGGTTTTTTAAACACGCTTACGACCGGGATGAAAATGAGCTCACATATTCTACAACCAGCTCTACACTTTCTCCAAATCAAGGAACAGGAACCAGTTGCCTGTGGTGTATCTAGCTTTGGGAGAGGGTTTTTTCTTTTGCCTTTAGACAGAAGCTTTGTGCTCAGCCGACAGCTGTCAGCTATCCTCCATGGTGTGGAAGATTCCCAGCTGCTGTGGAATCAGCCGGCTCAGACCCTGGGCCTGTCTTCTAAGTCTCCTCCCTCTCAGTGGACTTGAACCTCCAACCTTTCAACTAGCAGCTGGCCATGTTTGCGCTGCCAGAATCTCTAGTACTGCAAGTGAGTTGCTCTAAATGAGGAAGAGCAGAGAGCAGTTGAAGGGAGCCCCATAATCTGGGGCTCAGACCCTGAGCTGCCTCAGTTTCTGCTCTGTTTCTATCTTTGAGAGAGCACTGCTATCAGCAGATGGCTCGTTTTCTCCCTCTTTCGTCAGTCCTGGTAGAAAAAGTGGTGGGTTTTAGTCCTCTGACATTTCTAGAGTAGTTTCACTACTAGAAATTTATAATAGATTTCTAGAAAATTTTCAGGCTACTCAAAACTAAGGAACAACAATAAGGTAAAGTACTTCCTAAGAACCAATTTATAGCTGATCCTCCAGTGGGTTCTCCTGGCTGTGAATCACACAGGAGAGAAGATTACTCATCAGTTTCCCTCAGAGCCTCTGGTGGATTTGAACCACCAGCGAGGCTTTGTCTTTGGGTTGGCAGTGCAACTCCCTACGACTCCGCCACCAGAGCACAGGGCTTAAGAAAAGGAACTTTGTTCTTATGTGCTACAATTCCTGCCTTTCTTATTCTTGAGCATAATTAATGGGATTCAAATAAAGGCTAGAAACTTAGAGAAACAGTTTGCTCATAGAAACCTTCCCCTGCAGTTTCTGAATCTCTCCCCTGAGCTCTTATTCCAAACACATTGGCCTTTTGTACGTAAATAAAAATTTGGAAGTTGGCAGAAAAGGAGTGCTGGGGGACAGGCTGTAGAAAACTGTGCTGATCTGTGGGTGTAGGGCAGGAAACATCTGGGGCAGGCCAGTGCCATCAAGGTGGAGCTCTCACCTGTTCTGGGAGCTCCAGCACTTCAGCACTTCAGGAAGTTTAAGCTCGGGGATATGTTTTCCCCATTCCCAGGGCACAGGGTTCCAGAGGTCGACGTGAGACGACGTGACCGATCGACCGAGCTTTTGAAGACTGCTTTCTCTAATTAATGTAAATATTGAACTTCACGTTATTGTGCTTTAGGCACATCGTGGTTTTTACAAAATGAAGGTGAGTGGGAATCTTGCTTTAAGCATGTCCGTCAGCAGTGTGTACTTACTTCCTGTCTCTGTGTCACATTTCGGTAATTCTCACAGTATTTCAAACTTTTTCACAATGCTATTGCGCACTTAAAGGACTACCAAAACTAAACCAAGCCCATTGCAACAGGGTTGACGCTGACACTTAGTGACCTGTAGAACAAAGCAGAACTGCCCACAAAGTTTCCAACGCTGTAAATCCTTATAGAAGCAGATTGCTGTACCTTCTTCGAGAGGCTTGAACCATTAGCTTTTTGGTTAAGAGCCAAATACCTTAACCATAGTGCCACCAGTATAAAATTTTAATAGACTAGGGAGCTCTGCTGTCCTAGTGGTAAGAAACTATGCTGCAACCCCAAAGGCACAGAATTGAGATCCACCATCTGCTCCATGTGAGAAGGATGGGCAGTCTACTCCTTTGTAATTTACTGTCTCTGAAAACCCACCAGCAGGTCAGCTATCGGTTAGTTCCGACTCGAGGTCACACAGCAACAATAGCAGCAGCAGTAATTTGTCCTGGTGGCATAGTCCCTAGGGAGCTGCACTGCTAACCCAAAAATGACCCCTCTGTAGTGGTTCAGATCCACCCTCAGGAGAAAGATGGACAAATTCCTCTCTTGAGATTAGAGCCTTGGGGAAATCCACGCATTGGGCATTCAGTGGCTGGTTTTTATTTTTTTTTTAGCCAAACAAGTGAAAAGGGTTTGTTAAGGCAATAAGATAGAGGCATAGCTGGTGAAAGGTGACTATGCAAAAGAGTTAAAGTTCAAAAGAGAGAAAATGGAAAAGGGGGAAAGACCTTCTAGAAAGACAAGGGAGAAACCAAACCTTAGAGCATACCATCAGCATAAAAGGAGAGTAGTGTTACCACCCTGGAAGACAGTTTGTCATTTCCTCAAAAAGATGAACATAGAAACTCCATATGACCCAGCTATTCCATTTCTAGAAATATACCCCAAGGAAATTATAACTGAGACACAGATATTTGTCCACCAGTGTTCATAGCAAGACATGGAAAGAACCCAAATGTCCAACCACAGCACTCAAGAGCAATGATTTTAAAAAAATACTGCATTATTTGGGAGTGACTGGAAAGCATTATACTGAGTGAATGAACTCAGTCTCATAAGGGCATATATATACTGTATAAGATCATTATTGTAAAAAGAGAAGGATAACTAGTAAAACATGTATGAGGACCCAAGAGGACAAGGGGTGGGAGCAGAGGGATGAGGATGGGGAAGGGTGAGGTCAAAAGTTTGTACAGTTTGGTGGGTAGAGGGAGGGACTGAAGGAAATGAGAAGGATCCACTGTGGACTTTAAAAGATTAGGTAATGATGGACAAGGTCCAATGGTGATTGATTTTATAAAACATAATACATGGTAATGATTGTATAAAACACAATGTGAATGAAGACTAGTGTGAAATAAAATGTATACAAACTTGGTAAGCAAACTAATATTTTTTTAATGGGCTACAACAATTTGGTATCCCTCTACCAAAAGAAAATAAACCTTGATTCACATTTAAAAATGGAAAAAAAAAAAGGAGAGAAGGCAAGCTTGAGCTCAATGGCTCATTTTTGACAGTAGACCACTAGCCTTTTCTTCCTGATACCTATGGGTGAACTTGACCCTCCAACCTTTCAGCCCAGCATACTAATCACCCAGAGACCCGAATCTAAAGCACACAGGGTGGAGATCCCAATTGCTTCTTTGGAATGGTGGTGCCTCCCAGGTGGTCTTTGAATCTGTGTCAGCATTTACTCACAAGCTCAAGAAAAACCCAAGTTCTCAAGAAGCAAATAAAACCCACAAACTAAAATAATAGCTAAGAAAATGAAATCACTAAAACCAACATTTAAAATTAGGTTAAACTCATAGCAGTTGATCTGAGAGGAGAGTCAGCTGTGAAGTCCCATTTGGAAATGTACATAAATTATTATACTTGGCAGAGAGTGAGTCCTGCATTTGTCCTCAGGCAGTGTTTGCTGGTCCTGGAGATACTTGAATATGGGGTAGATCAATAGACCTTAGCCCGGATGTTTAGATGTTCGTGGAGGTGGGGATGGGGTGGAAGAGTGCTGACCCCTAGCTGTTCTACCCAGCCTGGAACCCTAGCTGCTTTTTCATTCTTTACTTCTAGAAAAAGTCTTCTCACTCATGCGATGCTCCTCATGTTTGCTGACTATAAATAATGCACAAGGTCCTGCCCACAACAGTGACACCGTGTTTAGCATACTGTTTTCCAGAGCATGGAACAGTTGGATAGGCTTGTGCGTGTACAGATGGCTCCCAGACTCTCACCCAAATGTTCTGCATTATCGCTGGCTCTGTGACTTTGACTTCTCAAAATTAACGGCTTCTGTCTTTGATGAAGCAATTTTCTAGACTTAAATATACAGCAAGCCACTTGATAAAATGATGGTGCTCAGCCCGGTTATAAAGAATAATTAACTGGGGAGAACCAAGGGAATGTTGGGGTTTTCAACATCACTGTAGCTTACACTGGGAGAACACTTCTGCTTAAAAGGAATCTTGTCAACAAGTCCCCTTCTTTCTTTTCTCCTTTAAGGTAGTGATGGGCCTTGTAAAAATTGGGAGGATTCAAATAAGCCAGCTTCGTAGTTTGGAAGTGCTGTAGAAGGCAAATGCTCCCGGGTGTGTCATTCGGAGAGACCCAGCTGCTCTAGGAGGAGATGAGAGAATACGCCTAAAAATTCTTCTCTGTAACGTCAGCATTTTAGGACAAAATGTATTACTGTGCTTTTAGTTTAGACTCATGAGATTGGTAAAAGGATTTCTTGCTAAGGTAAACTCCACAAACTGGTCATTTTGATGAACAGAGATTTACTGTACAACTTTTCACCTTCTTCTACCTTTTCTTACCTCTGTACTCATTTGAGATTCTATAATTGCTGCCTAATGTGTGCACTTGTTGTTGTTGTTGTGTACCATCAAGTTGGAACTGACTCTTAGCTGACCTCCAGTGGGGTTTCAGAGACTGTAAATTGTACAGGAGAAGATTGCATCTCTCTTCTGTAGTTGTATTCAAATCACATACCTTTGGATTGACAGCACAGTTCGTTACCACTAAACCACCCTAATGTGTGAGCTTAGTTAGGTTATTTTTTTTTTCTTAACAAAGATGCTAATGCTCAAACAAATTGCTTCCAAGAGTCAAGGATATATATAAAAAAATGATTCAAAGATAGTGATATTTCATCTCCCATACTGCTTTGGGCATGTTGTGAGGAGGGGCCAGACCTTGGAAAAAGACATCATGCTGGGAAGGGTATAAGGAGAGGAAGCTCCCCCCAACCCCCAACAAGAGGGATTGACATGGTGATTATAACAATGGGCTTGAGTATTTTAGAGACTCTGAGGATTGTGCAGAATAGGACTAGGGTCAGATCTGTCATTCATAGGGTTGTTCTGACTCATAGTCTACTCAGTGACAACTAAAAACGACAACAGCATAATGTCAGATCACTGTCAAGCAGGGTACTAGAACCTTCACCCCGCTGGAGTCTCTTTGGCTGCATATGCTGACAGGACAGAGTTAGAGGATAATAAGGACATGCAATTCTTTCCCAGGCTGTAGTGGTTGAAGTGCTTTTTGCTTTTATGCTAACTGAAGCTTTTCCACTCAGCCCTCTCCACATATCTAGAATGAGGAGAACACAGCTGTGGGCGTGGAGATTGCAACAGAACCCCGGAGGAGGAGAGTTTCACAATTTAAGCCCTTAACTGGGGAAGACTTTTCACCACTATGGTTTTTCCCTGCTTTATGTTCACCCTCGTAGAGCTCATAGTGCTGAGTGAATGAAGATTGTGGGCAGGAGGGCATAGTGAAAAACAAACAAGCAAACAAATCCACCCAGCTGCCGTGTTGTGGAGTCAGTTCTGCCTGGGCTAATCCCAGTCCCCATGTGAGTTAGACAATGAGGGAGTGTTTCCAATGGCTGATTTTTTCAGAAGTAGCTCACCAAGCCTTCTCCCTAGGCGCCCCTGGGTGGTCTCGACCTGTGGGTCTACCAAGCACATCTTCCGTTTGTATCACAAGGACTTTTGAAAAGCCTTTCTTAACATTTTAGAACATTCTAGAATTTTGAGTCAGACCCACACCACCTGATAAGCGTTTAGGCCTGGCTGATGTGAGTGATTTAACCTGGAGATTTTCCAGCTTCTTGCAGGGGGCACCCACCTCACCAGCACGGCCCAGCTTGGGCATGAGCAGAGATGTGGCGATGCATCTGTTACTCATACACAGCCCATTGCATCATCTTCTGGCCACTTCCAAGATGTTTGGGAGTCATTCTGTTGCATAAATGCCGAAAACAACTTGCAAGATAAATCACAGATTTATCTGTGAAAGCAGAAATATCGTGTGTGGTTGGCTTAAACCAGGGTGTCCTTGTCCCAGAGAACCATCACTGGAAAGGGATCATTCCCCTCTTGAATTTCTATCAATTAGGGCCCCCTTTCCTTTATTTTGAAAATATGGACGTATTTTTTTGACATTTTGTTTATTTTACATAAAATGGAAGATGTGAAGGCATTTTGAAAGAAAAAAAGCAGGTTTTTAATAGTCATCCCGATTCTCTGATTCTGTTGTTTATTTGCTGTTGAGTCCATTTCACCCCATCGTGACCCAGGTATGCAGAGTACAGCTGGCTCCACTGGATTTTCAGGGCTGAAGCTGGTCACCAGGCTTGCCTTTGGAAGTGCTTCTGGGTGGGTCCAAACCTCCAACCTTTCAGTTAGTATTTGAATGCTTACCTGCTATGACAAAAATGAACTTTGGGGCCTAAATTCTCACTAGGCAAAACCGAAAGGCTGTGTGCATGAAGAGTAATACAATACATTAAACAAAACTACAAAAACAACTCATTTCAAAACCCAGGAGATTTAATGATGTCAATATTGATTTTGACTTTTAAATTAAGATAGAATGTTGGATACTCAAGACTACCTAGAAGTTTGCTTTCAAGAGACTTTAAAATATGAGAGGCCACAATAGTGAAACTTTAAATCACTTACTTTGGAAATATTGTCAAGAGGGCCAGTCCTTGGGGGAAAAAAAAATCATCATACTGAGAAAGAGGGGAAGACCCTCAATGACATGGACTGACCCAGTGATGGTAGCAATGGACTTGAATATGTCAGAGATCATGGTAGTGGCACAGGTTAGGTCAAAGCTCAAATCTATTATTATTCAAAGGCTCACTATGAGTCATAGTCCACTTGACAACACCTAACAACAGGAACAACATCAAATTTAATGTTTGGCACATGTGTGCACCCATGAAATCAGCAGCACAGTGACTGGAGTGGACACTCCATATCTTCCACCATTCCCTTGATTCCTTTCCTTTCTCTATCATTCCACTTTCCCTCATACCTCCTCTCTAGGCAGCCACAATTGCTGTAGATTAGTCTGTGTTTTCTAGAAGTGTATGTAAGTGGAGTCAACCAGCAAGTTCTCTTTTTCGCACTGCTCTTTCTTTCATTGAGCACAATGAGTAATGAGTGAAATACAGCCGCATCCTGCACACCTTCACAGTCATTGGTACACAGGAGTCCACAGTAGTAACCATTATGTATTTTGCCTTCTAAATTAAGGGGTGCTCAATCGGATGATGTTTTGTTGTAATCTATGTTGTTGTTGTGTGCCATCGAGTCACTTGCAACTCATAATGACCCTATGTACAAGAGTCCTAAACGCTGCTCTATCCTGTGTCAACCTTTCCTTCTCAGACACATTCATTCCTACCATTCCAGTCACAGAATCGATCCATCTCATCAAAGGTCTTCCTCTCCTGCACCATCCCTCCATTCTGCCAAACAAGAAGTCCCTCTCCAAGGACCGGTCCCTCCTTGCAACATGCCCAAAGTATGTCAGACAAAGCTTCAGAATCCTTGACTCCAAGGAGCATTCCAGCTTCACCTTCTCCAGGTCAAACCTGTTTGTTGTCCTAGCAGTCCATGTTATATTCAACACTCTTCTCCAGCATCACAGTTCAAGGGCATCAGTTCTCCTTCTATCATCCCTAGTGACTGTCCAACTCTGATGCATAGCACGTAATTGAGAAGACGCCTGGATCAGGCGCACCTTAGTTGCCAGCCTGACGTCATTGCTCTTCAGTACTCTTGAGAGGTTCCTCACAGCTGACTTTCCCAATGCAGTTTGTCTCCTGATTTCCTGGTTGCTGGTACCAAGAGTGTTGACTGTGGAGCAAAGTAAACTAAAACTGTTATCTCGATCTCTTCACCATCCACACTGATGCTGCAAATTGACCCAGTGGTGAGAGTCTTGGTCTTCTTGATGTAGAGCTTCAATCCATATAGGAGGCTGCAGTCCTTGACCTTAAGCAGCAAGCGCTTCAGGTCCTCCTCGGTTTCAGTAAGCAGGGTTGTGTCATCATGCATAACACAGGTTGTTGATGACTCTTCCACCAATCCTGACATATATAGGGTTTTCATTTTGTAATCTATAGATTTTTTTTCAGATGACTTTTGGAAGTGTCATAGAACAACAACAGAGTCAGCTTAAAGTGAAAACAAAAGCCGTTCATTGAGGGAAACGGTCATTCAGAATCTGAAGATGTTCAAATTCACAGAGTGAAAATGGTCACTCTTCTCTACGTTGAAAAAAAGTGTTTTTTGTAAGTTGGAGTAGGAATTGAAAGTTACAAAATTATAATTGGCTGAAGATTCAAAGTTAGGATATATAGAAGCAAGAAGAGGTGGATGGAGACCATGTGGGGTTATGTGATTAAGGATATATAATTTAAGTGTACTTACTTTTCAGTTTATTATAGAATGGTCACAGGACAATGGTAGAGCAAAATTGAGTTTTTGGTTGGGGTGGGGGTTTTTTTGTTTGTTTTTTCAGTAATCTGCTATAAAAATTGCTTTGGTCCTTTTTCATACAGGTCTGTTTCTGAGGGTCTGTTGTAAAGATTCATTGATGATGCTATCTATACATCAAGACCCTTCAGGTATAAGCTTTCTGATGGTGTAGGGATGTGGTAGGGAAGTTGGAATTGATCAGACACCACCACCACCACACCACAAATATGTAGTAGTGGTATGTGGATCTTGTTTCCATTATTTTTGCACATAAATACCCACTTTTGCCAACACCATTAAAGAAGTTATCTTTTCATGTAATGGATTTCATCTCTTTGTCAAATCCATAAGTGGATGGATTTACTTCTGGGTTCTCAGTTCTACTCATTGGTCTATGTATCTGTCGTTGTACCAGTACCATGCTGTTTTGACTACAGTGGATGGGTAAACAAATTTTGAGATCAAGAAGTAGAAGACTTCCTACTTTACTTTTCTTCTTTAGTAGTGCTTTGCTTCTCTGAGGTCTCTTTCCTTTCCATATAAAGTTGGTGATTACTTTTCCTTCTCTTTGAAGAGCGTTGATGAACTTGCATGGCAGTGTATCTGCAGATCTCCCTTGCTAGAGTTGGCATTTTCACAATGTTAAGTGTTTCAGTTCATGAGCATGACTGGTTTTCCCATTTATGTAGGTCTTTTGGATTTCTTGTATGTAGTAGTGTTTTGTACTTTCTTGAACATAGGTCTTCTGTATTGCAGTTTACATTTATTACTAGGTAGTTAATCTTTTGACTGCCTATTGTAAATGACATTGTTTTCCTTTTCGGAGAGCTCTTTGTTACTGTAGAGGAAGCTGATTTTTGTGTGGGGCTCTTGTAACCCGTCACTGTGCTGAATCATTCAATTAGTTCCAGCAATTTTCTTGCTGATTTCTTGGGATTTTCTATGTAAGAGATTATGTAACATACAAATAGAGACAGTTTTACTTCCCCTTTGCCAATTTGAATGCCTTTTATTGCTTTTCTTTCCTTATTGCTGTTGCTAGGATTTCCAGTGCAATACTGTACAGGAGTGACAGTAAAGGGCACCCTTGTCTGCTCACTCATCTTATATATATGATTTTAATTATGTTAAGGAACTCCATGTCTAGCCCTATTTTTTTAAATTAATTTTAATGAAAGTTTACAGAGGCTTAGGGTTTCCAGTCATTCATTATTGCACTTTTCTCCCTTCCCTACCTCTTCTCCCCAATTTACTCTTCTCCTTGAAAAGAAAAAGACAAAACTCTTTCATTGTGATGCAATCCCTCCCTCCCTCCCAAGTCCACTTCACTATGCAACCTTCACTGTGGACTTCTGTAATGACAAGAATACCCATTCATATATCCCTTTTAAACAGTTGCCTCCCTTATCTGTTTCAATGCCATATACGTCATGCCTCCCCTCCTTTTCTGTCTTTCCTCAACCCTGATCTCAGTCCCATTTTACAACAGTGGCCCTACACAATATTTGTCCTTTTGTGACTGAGATATTCCATTCAGCATAATGTCCTCCAGGATCAACCATTTTGCATAATATTTCATGAGTTCCTTGTTTTCCTTGCATATGTATTGAAATAGTTTTATAAGAATTAGTGTCCGTTGTGGATGTTTTGTGAATTTATCAGTGTAGTTCTCTGTCACCATCTCTTTATCTCTGTCTCCTGCTTCAAAGAGCTACTCATTGTTGGGCATCTCAGATCCAAAAAATGCACCACCTACCTGCCTCATCTTTCTTGATGGGAATATTCTCCCCCTTTGCACTTGTGAGATGGCTCATTCTATGCCTAGGCATGGTCTTTTCCATTATTTCCTATGTATCTAAAAGGTTCATAATTAATAAGGAAGACAAATGAAGGATTGATACCTTTGATTTGATACCTTTGATGTTGGAGAAGAGTTACGAATATTTCACGGCCTGTCAAAAGAACAAGCACCAATGTCTTGGAGCCGGTACAGCTAAGGTGCTCTTTAGAGGTAAGGTTGGTAAAATTTCGTCTCACATACTTTGGGCAAGTTAAGGCCTCGATTTCAGAATTGCTTTCTCTACACTCACAAGTGTTTCTGATTTTTTTTTTCAGTGTCATTGGTTTTTATTATTTGTAACAGGAAAATTACATTATCTCTTTTGTCATAGAAAATACATAGTTGATTTTTTCCTCTTTTTTATATTTCTACTAGTTTATTTACAAAATTCAAATACAAATTTTAACAAATTCTTTCAATTCCGCCCCCATCCATCAGATTGTACAACCTAGTGATTAATTCTCCCTTGCCCCTGAACATCCACATCCCTCTGCTTCCAGCCTCTCCCACCCCTCCTGGATCCTTATACTAATTCTACAATAACAGTTTTATACAATATTTATCCTTATGAGACTGAGTTAGTTCACTCAGCATAATGCTCTCCAGTCCCTCTCAAGTTAGGTAATAATTTACAAAGCTATTGCTCCTGCGTGCTGCATAGTATTCCATTGTGTAAATGTACCATAATTTCTCAAACCATTCGTTTGTGGTTGGACATCTGGGCTGTTCCCATGTTCTTGCGATGGTGAATAATGCTATGAACATTGGTGTACAAATCTCAGTTTATGCCTCAGTTCTTATATTCTCAGGATGTATTCCAAGTAGTGGAAGAGCTGGGTCATATGGTCTATGTTCAGCTTTTTTGAGGAAGCTCCAAACTGCCTTCCAGAATGGTTGATAAAAATGCATAGTTTTGTGAAACAAATGCTGGAGGTATCAAGCAGAGAAAGATCTTTAAAAGGAACCTTTAAAGAAATTATTAACTAAAAAAAATAAAATAATTAACTAAATTGAAGTTAATCACAAGCAAAATTTAATTACTAAAACAGTTTAGAAACTGTAACTAAGAGATAATTAGATTTACTATTCAACTATTTTGCACATTAATAATTGTGGGTCTGGCAGTAATGAATGATGAGTACTAAACACAAAGTGAGAATAATTCTAGCTCTGGTGATAAAGGTTATGTGTCAACTTGGCTGGGCCATGATTCTTAGTGGTTTGGCAATTGTGTAACAATGTAATATAGCAGTTCTGTTTTTTAAAAAAAGAGATAATTAGAACAAAAGCTGCATTTAATAATTAATTAAAATTTGACCTTTTTTTATACAAATGAATTGGCAAATGTATCTATCAGTAATCTAGGATTTTATCAGCTGATTTTTTGGGTAAAGACATCATCTCATCACGTTGCCATTGAGTTGGAACCAAATCATAGCTGACCTTCCAATGGATTTTATTAGTGTTGTTGTTGTTGTTAGGTGCCTTTGAGTCCAGAAATCTGAACCCTGTTCTGTGCTCTTCTACAAGTGGCCTCATGGCAAGAAACTGTGCTGCAATCTTGAAGGCATGAAGTTTGAGGCCACCAGCTGCTCTGCGGGAGAAGGATGGGCAATCCCCTCCAGTGAGATTAACTGCCTCTGAAAACCCTTTGGAGGGTCAGCTATGGGTTGGTTCTGACTTGATGGTACACAACAACACAATCACAGAACTGAATTTCCAGGCCTGCCTTCCTAGTCTTCTTAGCCTGGAAGTTCTACTGAATCTATTCTATCATGAAGAACTCTGCTGGTATTTGAAATACTGGTGGCAGAGCTTTTGGTATCATCAGACTCAAACTCTTTGCCATCAAGGTGGTCTGACTTATATCAACCCAACTCTCCATCACATTTTCTAGGCTGCAAATCACGACAGGAGAATTCCCATTGTTCTACCTTAGTGCGCTGGTGGATTTGAACCTCTGAGAATTCACAGTCTTTGTGTTAACAGCATCACTGTCTATGGACTACACTGCCAGAGAGCTCTCTTGTTGTTGTTGTTGTTGTGTGCTGTCGAGTCAGAAACAAGTCATAGCTGACCCTCCAGTGGGTTTTCAGAGGCTGTAAATAACACGAGAAGAGTGTGCTAATCGTTCTCCTTTGGAGCAGCTGGTGGATTCGAACCACACATCTTTGGGACTGCAGCAAAGCTTCTTATCACTATGCTACCAGAACTCCCTCTAGTATCCTAGAAACACAGATCACTACTAGTAAATCATGGAAACTAGTGAGCAGATAAGGGTAGGTTTACACTTATAAATTCATTATGCATGGTTAGAAAATGTTGAATGCAGGATATGTAATTATCTTAAGATCTTTTGTACTCGCTGAAAGCTCAAGTTTGAAGTACAACTTAATATTTGAAGACTGTTGATTACTCAGTTTCCTTAAGCAAATATTTCTTTATTGTGTCTGGCACAGGGCTAGGCTCCAAGGTCAAATGGCAGAGACCCTCCATTTCTCTCCAGAAGTTCATATCCACTTGGAGACATAAACAGAAATGATTACACAATAACAGGTAGAAATGAAAATTGCAGTAAGGGAAGAACAAATGAAGTCCCGAGGGTGAGCTCAGGTGGAAGAAATTTTCTAGCCAGGAGGAATCTGAGAACTTACTTGTTCTCTAGGTGGTGACATCTTAGCAGGGCTTTGGAGGAAAACTCCAGATGAATACATGCATATGTGAGAACAACAAATGTTAGGTGAAAACACAGGCAAAGACCCAAAGTTGGACGTGAAAGGACAGCTATGGGGAGTTGTAATAATACTGTGTGGCTGGAGTCTGCGGTGCACAAAGACCAAATGGGAAGTGAGCCTGGGAAGGTAGACTAAGGCCAGTTTTGATAGGATTTTTAATACCAGGCTTGGAATTTTAGAGTGTGTTGTTTAGGGAAAGGAGACTAATGGAAGATTTGATCATGGACGCCACTAAGACTGTGCCTCTCAGTGCCTGTCTAGCAACATGTACAAAGTGGATCTGAGCGGGACAAGAGTGGGATTGGGGGAGATAAGTGGAGGGAAGGGGGTCTGTTAGGAATCCATGCCAGACTTGATGAAGCGCTGAATGGGAGCTGCTGTTAGGTACTGTCAAGTCAAAACCAGCTCATATCTGACCTCCATACACTTGCCCCACCTGGGCTTCTCTGAGACCATAAATCTCACAGGATAGATGCTCATCTTTCTCTCAAGGAACAGCTGGTGGATTCAAAACACCCACCTTTGATTTGGCAGCATGACTTCTTTCCGTGAGGCCAAGAGAACTCCCTCTGAATAGGACTGTTGTTGTTGTTGTGTATCATGGAGTAGAAACTGACCTCCTAGTTGGCCCTCCAGGGAGTTTTCAGAGACACTAGATCACACAGGGGGAGATTGTCCATCTTTCTGTCACAGAGCAGCTGGTGGATTTGAACTGTGTACTTTTGGGTTGGCAGTGCAACTTCTTATTGCTAAGTCACTAGAGCTCTATCTGAATAGGAATTGTTCTTTCTTATTGTGTGCCGTCAAGTCAAAACCGACCTGTAGCTGACCCTCCAGCAGGTTTTCAGAAGCAGTAAATCACATGGGAAGAGATTGCCCATATTTCTTTCACAGGGCAGCTGGTGGATTTGAATCATGTGTCTTTGGGATTGCAGGACAGCTTCTTACCACTAGGCCATCAAACCAAATAAAAAACCTCAAACTCATTGCTGTCGAGTTGTAACTGACTCATGTAAATGGCACAAGAGGAGATGGCCCATCTTCCTCCCACAGAGCTGCTGGTGGATTTGAACCACTGGAGAGGCACATCCTTTGGGTTAGCAGCCTGAACTCCCTACTAACCCTGCTCCCAGAGCGCCCTAGTAGCAATTAGCATCTGCACATTGACAGATGAGACAAACAACCCCAGCCTGTCCCCTCTGCTCTGCTGCCTTTTTAATGACACAGCGGCCCTGCACGGTTGTGAGGATTTAGCACGGAGAAACTTGCTTACTTCGGAAAGGGTTTTCGTAACAAGGACCATGTTCTGAGAAGTGAAGTAATTTACAGACTCATTTGGAAGCTATCACAGGATTGCTTTTCCTGTGAGACAATCAGGACCTCATTATTTATCATGTTGGTAACCAGGAATTAACTTCAATCGTTCACAAGAGCCAGATAATCCATTACTGAAGAAGAAATCCATGTTTTTTATCTTGATAATTTTTTGCCTTCGAGCAAAAGTGATGTAAAGCTTTATAGTTTCAAAGTGCTTTCACAGGTATTACTTAATTTTATTCTCTTGGTCTATGTTGTCTGTTGTGTCCAAACCAGCTTGTGCTAAGTTTTAGTGATTGCCGTTCTTTCTTCTGAGGAGCAATTGGTGGGTTTGAACTGCATGCCTTTAGGTTGGCAGGGAGACCCCTTCCCCTCTAGGTCACCAGAGTTCCCAGGGAGGTAAGAGAGGAATATATATTATAAATCCCATTTTCTTTTTGGGAGTAACTGAGGACTAGAAAGGTTTCTGGGTCTGCCCAGCTGAATTGGGACTTGTTCTTGTTGTGTACCACTGAGTTGGAGCTGACCCATAGCTGACTCTCCAATTGGTTTTCAGAGGCACTTAATAGCATAGGAGGAGATTGCCTATTCTGCACAGCAGCTGGTGGATTCGAACTGCATGCCTTTGAGATTGCAGCACAGATTCTTTGTTCTTTTTTAATTTTTTTTTTTTATTGGTCTAGAGACTTTATTATGCAGGGGGTGGGGTGTGTGTTGGTTAGAACCAGCTCTGATTCTGTGTTTTCAGATGGGCCTGCTGCCCCAAGGCCAGGCCGAGAAGCTGTGCCTGGGATGTTGGCTTCTGGTGGGCTGCAGGGCTTCCCCATCACCCTTGCCAGGTGGCCTGGGCTCCTGGCATGCTTAGAGGAACAGGTGCTGGGGATGGACATTTAGGCTGGGCTGCCAGCCAGGGTAAATAAAGTTGAGTCAAGAGGTCCTAAAGGAGAGAGTGTGAGAAAGAGTCAAGTCCCAGGCTGACACCCAAATCTCTTTATTGGGGGGCACCACCCTCACTGCACAGCCTGTTCATTGGTGCTGCTTCCTGAATCCTGTGGCTTCATCACGTCCGGCAGCTCCGGCGGGCTGGAGAATGGTTCAATGCGGAGGGCCTCAAATGTGTCATCTGACCGGAAGGCCAGCCCCACTGTGGCCGGAGCCTGGGGTTTTGCTGTTTGACTGGTGAAGCCACACTCGCCCAGAGTCTTGGCATCCTCCAGGGGCTGGTCATCCTTGTACAGACGCTGCTCGTCTGGTGGCTGCTTAAGGATGCCCTCGACGATGCGCTTCAGCTCATACACGGTACTCGACTCCTTGGCGTCAGTGAAGATGGTGGTTTTCTGGCGCCGAATCATCAGAAACACGTCCATCGCGGCGGCTGTACAGCACAGATTCTTACCACTAGGACACCAGAAATCCCTTGAGTTGGAACAGGAACAAAACTATTATTATGGACAATAAAATGATACTTTATTCTCCACATGTTGTTGTTGTTGTTGTGTGCCATCGAGTCGCCTGCAACTCATAGCAACCCTATGTACAACAGCCCTAAACCCTGTTTTATCCTGTGCTAATCTTATTGTCTCTGATACACCTACTCCCATTACCCTAGTCACTGAATCAATCCACCTCATAGAGGGTCTTCCTCTTTTGTGCTGTCCCTCCACCCTCCCAAGCATGACGTCCCTCTCCAAGGGCTGGTCTCTCCTTGCAACATGTCCAAAGTATGTTGCCACATAATTATGATTGTTCTTTAGAGGAAACATCCCCGAGGAAAGTTGTAATGTGGTACCTAATGACCACTGAGAGGTCCTCCAAGAGCATTTGTGGAATGAGTGGTTAAAAGAGAGGGCCAAAACATGTATATTTGCCATAATATTCTCTAAGAAGTTATTTTGCCCAAACCATATCATATTATATGTTGATAATATGATTCACATGGTGTTGTTGTGTACCATCAAATTGGAACTGACCCATAGCTGACCCTCCAGTGGGTTTTCAGAGGTAGTTAATTGCACAGGAAGAGACTGCCCATCTTTCTCCAGTGGAGCAGCTGGTGGATTCGAACCACGTGCCTTTGGGATTGAAGCACAGCTTCTTACCATTTGCTTGAAGGCTCACATTCTATAATCATCAAGAGTGAGATGTGTTATTGTCAGGGTACATTGCTCTTTGAGATAGTTACACACTGGAGACATAGTTATTGCAAAGGTTAGTTTTTTGTGGCTTCTTTGAAAATACTGTGCTTGTTTGTATATTTGTGTCAGTATTTTTTGCCTGTTGTCCCTCCAGTGCTATGAATCTGATGGGTTGAGTTCAGCTTTTAGTTTTCAGACATGAAGCCTAAACCACCATGTTATTGACGTTGTCGCATGCTATTGAGTTGGAACTGACTTGTAGTGGGCCCGCCTGTGGGTTTTCCTTGGAGCAGCTGGTGTATTCAAACTGCCTGCCTTTGGGCTGGCAATACAACTCCATCCCCAGTGTTGCCTGTGCAAGAAAGAAAGAAAGGGAAACCAAGTCACATATATTTTAAACTTTTAAAGAGACGTCAGCTGGGCCTCTTTTCACCTCAAAAGTCAAGATATGGTGCCTTAGAGAACAAAGTTTACCAGCAGTCACCAGGGGCAGGTGGGAGGAGAAGAGGCGAGTGCTGTTTAGAGAGTTCTGAGTCTCTGTCAAAGGTGATGGAAAGTTTGAATTGGATGTATATTATAATCTATAATCTATAATCTATTATATATTATATATTATATATTATATATTATATATAATTGATACATATAATTGCATATAATTGACGTATATTATAATATATATTATATATATATAATTGATGTATATATAATTGATGGTTGAAAAGACAGATTGTCTGTTAAATATTATTGCATCAGAACTGACTCATAGCTGATTCTCTAGTGGGTTTTCAGAGGCAGTAAACTGCATAGAAGGAGATTGTCCATCTTTCTCTCTTGGAGCAGCTGGTGGACTCAAACTGTGTACCTTTGGGTTGGCAGCACAATTCCTTGCCAGTAAGTCACCATATGTGTGTGTGTATTTCCACAAGAAAAGTATGCAAAAGCAAAACAAAACCTATGTTTTTGTTTCACTTCCCATCAGCTTATGGGATTCTAAGAGCTATGGAACCTCACACTTTCCACCAAGATGGTCACTGTTTTCAAGGCAAAGTGTCTCAGGGCCTTCTGTGACTTGAGTTCTCTGTGGCACTCTCAGACACCTTTGGTTGGCTTATGTGGGAGCACAGACCACAACCCCCTCCAACACACACACACACACACACACACACACACACACACACACACAATCTAAAATCTTCTCTACCCCCCCCCCCCGGCTAAAACTCCAGGCTCACCAGGCAAGCACTACAGCAAGGGGCTTACTGAACCTTAAGTATCTCCTGGCTGCCTGGCCCTTCCCTGCCAGAGAGAGAGCCAAGCACCTCCTTGCTTCTCTCCCTTCCCAGTCTTCTCCTCCTCCTTCCCCTCTTCCCTCTTAAAAGCAAAACAACACAAATCCTCCCCGTGTCATCTTATTGAGCAACCCCCCCCCCCCATCCGCTTGGCACTGGCCTGCATTTCCAGGTTCAGGAGCGGACTGGGACGGACAACCTGTGTCCAAGCCAAAACATAACCTCCCTACGCAGGGCACAGGTGAATCAAAATGGCGCCAGCTAATTGCTCACACGTGAATTAAAAACCATTTATGCTATGTTGGCCGGGACAATACCTAAGTTAATGGGATATTGAATTACAAGGTTTTGGACCCTTTCCCCACAATGTGATCATAAATTAGAAAAGAAATTCAAGTTTTCCATTCCCATGGGTTTTGTTTTTTTTTTAATTGGTAATGAGTTGGTCCAGTGGGAAAAAATGCTGCTTTTACCTGTGGAGCACCTCCAGCTGTCTACGCTCCTTAGGGACGGCTGTCCCCTCAGCCCCGGTCGGTTTGCTTTTGTAGTAGAAGAGCTTGCGTGTTGCTGTGATGCTGGAAACTTTGCTATCAGGTTTTCAAATACCAGCAGGATCACCAGTGGTGGATAAGATTTCAGGGGAGCTTCCAGACTAAGACAAAGAAGAAAAAAGCCTGATGATCTAGTTGTAAAGATTTCCATTGAAAATATTCTTAATCACATCAGGATATTGTCTGAATTGCTTGCTTGGAACACGTCGTCCATTGTTGGAGGATGACATCGTGTTTGGTGAAGTGGGAGCCACGCAGAACAAGGGAGACTCTCGGTGGGGTGGATTGGCGTTGGTGTAACAGCTGCAATGACAGATTCAAACCTGCTGCTGGTGGCGAGGGCGGTGCAGGATTGGATCCTGTTTTATTCCGTTACATGTAGAGTCCCCGTGAGTTGGAGCCCCCACCTGCAGGGCAGCTGTCTTCAGCCACAGGCAGGCACGGCCTCTCAAAGAGATCAACCTCATCCATGTCTTCACCCAAAGCTCTGGCATTTATTAGCAATGGGGGTGCCAGCACCAATCCACTTTGAGCATCACTCAGCGCTGCAGTGCTGAATGTTGGCTGCATAGCCGCACGTGAGACTGGCACAGAGAGAGAGAGAGCTTACAGTCCTTGAAGGAGGGATGGGATAACAAGCTAGAGAAAGTCCATGTCAAGGGGAATGCATGAGAAAAGAGCTAACTTTTACAGAAGAATTTGGAGAGTTGAAAAAGAGGGGACACAATGAAGATAGCATTATTTGATGCCCCTGGAGAGAAAGGTTGGGCTCCTCAAGCCCCAAAAAGTCATCTTTGTGGTGAGGATGTGAAGTCAGCAGAGTCCGTGATCCACACCGTGGGAACAATGACCATGAGTTCATTAGGGAGGGAGGGAAGAGGCCGGTTCCTGGAACAGAGCAAGTGATGTCAGTTTGAGAAATGGAACAGTATAGAATTTGTCCAGGGGAGGAGGCAGCCTATAGCAATGATAGCCTCCACAAAAGAGTTCCTTAGGGCAATGTGGACATTAATTATTCACTCCCCCCCCCAAATCCACAGCAATGAGCTCAGGCCCCTGGGACACCCCAGACCCTCCCTCCCTCTGTCCAGCATGGACGCGAGATGAACACATGGCTGAGCTCTAGCCCATGGTGGTGGACACACCCTGCATTCCAGGCTGATGTCGTTTTCAGTAACGCGAACGTGCACGGAGGAAGGTGTCTCTCAGAGAGTTTAAGGATAATTCCCCTATCTCCTACAGTCCAGCTGGAAACAGTCTTCCAGCAGAACCTCTGGGGTTTTAGTCATCTTCCTTCAGGACCATGGGTACAGAGAGGCGAAAAGTTGGAGGATTGTGGAGAAAACGGCTCATTCCACTATAATCAGGACAAAGTGCGGAGAAGCAGGGACGGTTTTTGGTTTTGCATGGGAAATGAATTCAAGAGGTAATGGAAAAATAAGGGGCTTACAACTGTGATTTCTCTAACAAATAATGTTTGCTCTGGTGACCTAGTGGATAAGGAGTTAAGCTGCTATTCCAAAGGCACACAGTTTGGGTCCACCAGCTGCTCTGCAGGGAAACGGTGGTCAGTCTTCTCACATGTGCTTTATATCCTCTGAAAATCCCCTGGAGGGTCAGCCATGAATTCCTTCTGACTCAGCAGCAACGAGTACTGGAAAAAGTTGGACCCGACTCCTGGCTGACTCTCCAGTGGATTTTTCCAAAGCTTTACATTGCTTGGGAGGTTGTCCATCTTCCTCCCATGGAACCGCTGGCGGATTCCTGTAGCAGGTCCTTGGGTGAGCAGTGCAACCCCCTGTGGACTGGGCCACCAGAGCTCCCCAACACAGCCGCTGCTGCTGCTGCTGGTTTTGTGTGCCCCTGAGTCCTGACCGACCCATAGCTGACCTTCTAAGGGTTCTCAGAGGCTGTAAATACAGGGATGGTTGTTGTTGGGTTAAGGTTAGCAATCTCTTCTCGTGCAATTAAATGCCTCCAAAAACCCAAGGGAGGGTCAGCTATGGATCGATTCCAACAATGGCAACAAATACAAGGGAGGAAGATTGTCCCTCCTTGTCCCGTACAGTGGTTGGTAGACTTCAGCTGTGTTACTTGGAGGTGACAGCGCAATTCCTTATCCACTAGACCACCAGATCTCCCCTTTACAAAGTTAGGATCTGTTATCTTAAACAAGAAAAAGATTCAAAGCAGTGTTGTAATCTGATTTTAGTCAAAGCCCATTGATATGACATCAAATTAATAAGACACAGTTTTGTGTATCAGAAATATGTTTGACCACACTTTTTTGTTGCTTTATGAATTTTCTTAAATGTTCAAGTAAAAGTTTCACATTTCTTTGCTTCCATGGTCTTAATGTTTTCATTTTCCCCTGTGGAGCTGACCTTGACCCCAGGTGCCCTGCTGTGTGGGTTATGCTCCGTGAGTTTTCATTGGATAATTTTTTTAGGAGACGGCCAGGCCTTTTTCTGAGGGACTTCTGCATGGATTCAGACCCCTGATGTTGTCATTAGTGGCCAAATGAGTTAACCAATGATACCAGCAAGGGACTTAAAGGAATTTTCAATGTGGAGACAGAAATAAATAATAGGAAGCTGAAAATGATAAAATGAAAATTTGGACCTGTGTGTTTGATGTGCTTTAATAGGCCGGGAGGCCCCCGGTTCCTTTGCTTTGTCTCTCTGAGGGGAGACCTCCCATATGGTGGGCTACCCACACTGAAGGAGCCCCTTCACCCCACTGAGACAGTCAGCATCGAGGTTCATTGTCAGTGAAACAAAGTGCGTTCAAGGGGGGAACACTTTGTCCCTTGTGCGGAACCACTTTTCCTCCAACATACTGCTTCTACTGCCTGTTTATTTTTGGCAAAATATCACTTCAATACAAAGCTCTTTTGTTAAAGAAAAACCACCGAAATTCCTTCTATCAGGTGCCATTGAGTCGACTGCGATTCACAGTGACCCTGTGAACATCAGCGTGGAACTTTGCCCTATCTCTCAACATCTCCACGGTCAGGCCCATTGCTGTGGTCACGGTGCCAGTGCTATTTGTCCAGTTGTTCCTGAAACATAAGATCATGTCTTGTCAACAGCTAAAGCAGAACATGAAAATAACCTTGTAAAGGTTCCTCTGTGGCTGGACTGAACACCTGTGCCCTGTGCACGTCCTGACACCGGGTGAAATTTGGGGTTCCTTTTCCCTCCAACCCTTGGACTCTGCTGCCAGTGTGAGGGGACTCCATTCTTTCCAGCACACGTCCCCACCTCCCAGCCCCATTTCAGCTGGATCACAATGAAGCCACAAGCATGGTGTGAAGCAAGAGGAACAAGCCTCCAGTGTTTTGGAAGCAAGTCAGGGAAGGAGTTTACTAGAAAGACCATTCTTGGGAGAAATCCAGGTCACATTTAGTGTCCCCAGGGGGCACTAGGCTTTCCATTAGTACAGCATGTGAGAAGCCTGTGCAAGAAAAAAAAATATAGGTGGCTACCGAATGCAGGTAAAGGCTCTTGCCTTGTGGGGCCGCTGACTAAACAACACTCTGGTTATGTTCGGGATTCCACTAATGATTCCAAAAATGGAGAGGAGACTTGGGGTGGGGGTGGGGGGTCAGAATCAAGAGGTGGACAGATGTGTGCCCTGTTGTTGTACCTGGGTGATCTCTGAAGCTCTTGATCAGCACTGTCCTCTCCGATGGGTCTCTGGGAGGATGGGCTCTGTGTCCTCCCCACCCAGCACTGAGGTCACCAGCTCATGTGGCCACTAAGCACTTGCAGTGTGGCTCCCACTCCTGAGCAACCGAATTCTTATTTTTATTTAACTTCAGTTAATTTAAACCTGAATAGTCCCATGTGGCAAATGGACAGCACAGCTTCTTCACCCTCCTGTCAGTGAATCTTGCCCCATTTATCATGAGCTGAGGAGCCTGGAACTTGGTTCTGGGAAGATTTGGAAATTCGCATCTGCTCTGAGGGTGCAATCTATAGGGTGCTGCACTGCTGACTCTTAACTCAGGTGGTTCAAATCCATGGGAGAAATATCGTCAGCCTACTCCTATGTGATTTATATCCTCCTCCTATGTGATTTACAGCCCCCGAAAACCTGCTGCAGGGTTAGCTATGAGTCGGTTCTGACATGACAGATCTTTTCTTCCCACTTTGCTTCTCCTCAGCATTTCCTGGTATCTAGACAACTGAGCTCAGCTCATAAAAACGGTGACTCCTTGTCCACAGCAACTAGAGGGCGTCAGAGGGAGGGGAGGGGAAGCAGGGTGTGGAGAGGAGGAGGGTAGCCCCTGTCCACTGCACTGTGTGGCCTCCATGCCTGAGGGCAAGACACAGCCTAGGGCACAATGAACTCTCCATGGTTTATGGTGCAGTCATGGCCCCTCAGAGACAGGGTCCTAGCCAAGGCAGGGATGGATGGGATGCTCCCTGGAGCAGGTGCAGTGAGTGAAGGGCCCCTCAGAGACAGTATCCTAACCAGGGCTCGTTAGAGGGGTTGCTCCCTGGGACAGGTGCAGTGACAGCCCTAGAGACAGGTCCTAGCCAGGTCAGCATCCTAAGCTGATTGCCAGTACTTGGTTTGGCCACCCTGCTGGCTGCAAATGGCATAATCGCCCAATGAGCATCTCTCGTGGGCACGGCCCAGCGTCCCCTGGGCAGCACCATCCCCTGGGCAGCAGCTTCACTCTCCCATGTGTGAGGCCCAGCTCCCCGCAGGGCAGGGAACAGAAGCTGCATCCTCACTCTTAAAGATTATTAATTCAGGGAGTCTTTGAAAGGTGGTGGTGCCTGGAGTACCCCTTTGCTGATCAATTTTATTAGAATTTCAAAGGTAAAACCCCACATCCACTGTTATCGAATCAATTCCAATTTACAGCACCCCCTAAATAATTGAGGATTAAATAGTAAAAGGAGGGGGCTGTTCATTTTACTCCTGAGGAGCAGCTGGTGGATTCGAAACGTGGAGTCCCTGGCCTTCCAGTTAGCTTTACACACACACTGCAGACTCCCGACCAGGGCTGCTTGAGGGGAAAGGCCGTCTTCTAACTTCCCTGGCATTTCCCTGCAGTGCCCTGGGTGGAGGGGAGAAGTCGGCCCCACCTGAGCCCTCCTTGTCCTGGGGACCTTCTGCTGGCTACTGTGGAGGCAGAGGCTGGTTTTGGGGGGCTCTGGCAGCCCTCCTCCTGCTTCCGTTAAGGCCCAGTACCTCTGCAGTTGTCCTGCACGGAATGTGAGGACAGGGGCCTTTCGGTGGTTCCTTCCTTTGGACGGAGTTCTGATGGCTTCCAGCTGTCCTGATCACTGAAGGCCTCCTGCACACGTTGGACTGAATGTTGATTTCAACCTGGACTCAGTTGCAAGGAGACTCCGTGGTTAAGGAGGGAGATGGGGCAGAGAACGGTGTGGGGTGTAGGGGCCTAGTTCAGGGACTGCCCAGTGGCGAGCAGGCCCCAAAATACAGCTGCCTTTGTAGAAAGTGGTGAAGTGAACGCATAGGGAACGGGCTTCCTGTGCTGGACCTGAAGGGAGAGTGAAAGGGTCATCCCTCTGAGCCCAGGCCCAGGCCTAGGGGTCTGCATTTGTCCTCCTCTCAGAGCCCTAGGCTGGGCCCAGCACTGCTGGCTCATGAATGAGATCCAGGAGCAAGGCATTCTCATGTTCCCTCCAAAATTCTGAGGAGCAGGGCTTTTCTGTTATTACACATTTTTCTAGCATTATGTTCTACATGAACATGTGAATCAATCGAGTAAGGATTTTCCCGCTCTCCCCACCCCCATTTTCTAGGGACACAGAGTGTTTTGTTGGTGGTGGGAGGTCCAGGGCCTGTGTGTCCTTGTGTGGACACCAGGTGATGTTTGCTGAAGGTGGGCCCTGGCTCCCATCTCCCCTCTGTCTGCGGGCCCTAGGGAGCAGCGCTGGGTGAAGGTTATCCACAGGGAGCGGTGTTCTCTCTGCGCGCTGTGAGGGCAGCAGCCTCTGGAGGGGCCACCAGCTTAGAAAGGGAGCAGCTGCGTTTATTTGCTAGCTCTGTCCCTTCCTGTGAACTTGGGCAAGTCTCTGAGCAGCTCGGATCATCTGTTTCCTCATAGAGATGGAGGGTGGAGTCTTGAGGAGTGTGGGATGGGAATGAGAAAGACTAAAAGTCTACACACGTATACATTCCTTCTCACACACAGAGATACATATACTTAAACACATATATTCTCACACGCACACGTGCACACACATCACACACACTCTCACCTACACAGACATGTGTGCACAGGCTCTCACACAAATACACACACATACACACATCCTCACACACTCATGTGCACAAGCTCTCACACAAATGCACAAACACGTTCTCATACACATACATTCTTACACACTTACATTCTCTCTCACACACACACACACACACACACACACACACACACACACACACACACACACACACACACACACACACACACACACACACACATACATCTACCCATGACAGCAGCTTCCCGCCCCCCCCCTTTTTTTCTTTCTTGTTTTCTATCGCGCAGTCAAATCCAACTGGCACAGGAGATTGCCCCTCCTTCTCCAGCGGAGGATCTAGTGGATTCGAACCGCATGCCTTTGGGATTGCAGCACAGTTTCTTGACACTAGGTCACCACAGCTCCTTCCCTAGGAGTGCAGCTTTTGCTTTTTGTTTTATTTATGGAGATTTCAGTTTTTCTTGGAAAAGGTTCCCAGTAGAACTTCCCCAAACCACAGCGCCCTGATCCTGTCCCTTCTCAATTAAATCAGAAGTTTAACTGAAGTTCCTAGGCGTTGGTGTTTTCAGCAGTTCCTGAGCACTTCTTGGGGTCTGTGGG
Organism: Elephantulus edwardii; assembly: GCF_000299155.1. NCBI lineage: Eukaryota > Metazoa > Chordata > Mammalia > Macroscelidea > Macroscelididae > Elephantulus > Elephantulus edwardii. The sequence goes on from NW_006399847.1 coordinate 1,918,548, forward strand.
TGGTAATAATGCTCCTGGCTGCTAACCGAGAGATTAGAGGTTCGAGCTTACCCAAAGGTGCTTCAGAAGAAAGGCCTGATGATCTGCTCCCAGAAGGTGAGCCGCTGAAAGCCCATGGGGCCCAGTTCTGCTCTGACACGTGTAGTCGCCACGCTCAGTTCTCTGGGGGCAAGTAGGTAGTGATTGTGATGCACAGCTCAGCTTGAGAAAAGCTGCCCCCCAGCAGGAGCTGCAGTGCTGACTGTGAAGGGGCAATGAATTCAGGTCACCTGATAGATGTGGACGGTCAGCAGGTCCTCTTAGAGTTCTAGAGGGGACACACATGTCATGCAGGTGAGGCCTTCGCATTGCAGATTTTGTGTGTTGTTTTCACCCTTGGGAAAATGTCCCCTGCTCAACCCATTTGTCTTTGCTGTTTTGCTTACAAGTGCCACTGAATTTCATGTGCCACTGAATTTCACCTTCCACGGATTGGTGTTTAGGTGGAGGCACAGGGGCACAGCCCGCCCTCCTGTGGACCCCCGCCCTGCCCCACAGCACAGGACCTCACAGCTGCTAGTCTGCACCACGGTGACCCATGCTCTGACCCTAAGGAAGTGAGGATACCAAACCCATTTCTCTCTGGGAATTGACACCAAATGAAGGCCAGCTGTAGCGCTGGTGCTAGAAACGAAGAGAAAGTGCAGCAGCTCTGGAGAGGGTGGTTTGGAGGCCTGGCTTGTACATGGGGGCCGCTCTGAGCTCTCCCCAGCTTGAGAGACATGTCTGTGACTATGCAGCCTTGGGCTCTCAGATGTGTCCCCACCACCCGCAGACCAGCCCGCACCTGGAGCAGCTTGTGCCTCGCCTCCGTTCTTGGTCGGTGGTGGGACTGTGCAGCAGGAAATGTGCAATTTTTTGTTTCCACAAATATTTTTATTCCTTGGTGAACAGAAATGCACATTTTAATTGATGATCTATAATGACAACAAGTGTTTTCAAGACCCTGTTATAGTGCTGACATTGTAATTAATATCTATTAATCAGTGGCAATTAATGGTATAAAACAAAATATTTATGAATTGTATGAGGAACCAATATGGTTTCTAAACCTTCACTCAAATAAACAGAAAAAAAAAAGCCTTATCATGGTTTTCAACATTTACAGAGACAAGGAAGAACTCCAAGAATGTTCTGGAAAGTAGGGCGATTCTTATGGCTGGGCCTTACATATTATGTTCTCTTTTTCCATCGCTTCAGTTGGCACATACACAAACTGCTCTAATTGGACCATTTCTGATTTCTGGCCCTTAAAGTGTTCCAAGATAAAACCAACATCCGTCCCTTTACTGCAGTTACAGTTCTAACAAAAAATATACAAATGAAGGGGTGCAGAGGGCAAAGCTTGAAATGTGGAACCACCATGTTCCCAAATGTTTCTTCTATCCTGTATCCCTTGCTCAATGTCAGTGTCTTTCACTAGCAGGCAAGCTCCTAGAATATGCTTTTTAAATGGGTTGCTTTATTTTTCATTGACTTCTTATTCCTAATGTTAGCAGCATGAGCCAGGGCACAGTTGCAGATCTGTAAGCAAACAGTGCAGGATGCAATCTCCCAGGGTTTCCAAGCAGAGATGTTAGAGAATGGACACATAGAGGAGAACAGGTGGATGTTGTAGGAAGTCAGGACACCAGGAACATTTGCCTTTAAAATACGACTCAAGCCAAGCAGCCCTGGGTCATACCTGGAGGAGTCCTGCAAGGCAGTGAAATGTGGGGAAGTTTGTTGGCAAAACAAAAGCTCTGTTTGGAAGCTTGAAAATGTTCATGTATACAGTGGTGATGGTTGCACAATGTGGTGGGTGTGATTAAAGTTACTGACCTGGGCAGTTAGAAATAATTATAGTTAGCAAATTTTCTTTTAAAAATATTCTCTTGCAGTAAGATAAATGTCTGTATGATTCAGTTCTGACTTCACAGCACACAACAACAACAATATACCAAATGGGGCTGTTGTTATTGTTATGTACCATCTGGTCGAAACAGACTCATAACTGACCCTCCAGAAGGCTTCCAGAGGCAGTAAATTGTACTGGAGGAGATTGCCCTTCTTTCTCCCTCAGAGGAGAGGAGGGATGTGAACAATATGCATTTGGGTTGACAGGGCAGCCACCAGGGCTCTCTAAAGGGGACTAGTAGAGTAATTTTTCTCAGCAGTCTGGTTCCTCTGTGTTCAAGGGTGGGAAGTCAGATGCAGGGGCATCTGAAAGATGAGGACAGAGGCCTTTGCCCTGTATTGAGTCTTCACTTTCCTGAAGCTGATCAGAGTTTCCTGAACTAAAGAGGCAAGTGTGACTGAAGGTCCCATTAATCCCCACCTTCTTGGAGAGAGCTGTGTGGGCCCTGCTCAACCTGAATCCTTCTTCAAGTCCAGCCCTAGGAGGGTCAGAGTGCTTTAAACAGCAGTCAGAGTCAACACTGTCCTTTTTTTCAACAGGTATCGTGTGAACTTCAGACCAAGATATGTCACTAAGTACAAAACAGTGACACAGATGGAATGGAGATGCTGCCCGGGGTTCAGAGGAGGAGATTGCCAAGAAGGTCCCAGGAATTCCAGGAAGACCCCTCACCCTACACCTGCTCAGCCTCGAAACAATTTAAAGAAAGCCACAGGTGACTAACTCTGTGTTTCTGTCTTACTAGGTGTAGGCCATGGACTAGCCATGGAGCCTCTGAGTGGTACATGCAGGTACTGTACTCACTACTAACCCAGAGGTTCTGTGTCAGGAAATATTCCTCAATATCCCTTAATGACTTCAGAGAATTTGGCTATTTGAATGTGTTGTAGTTGAAACAGCCCCTGTTCTTGACCACTTGGGTTCTGTGTAGCTTTTAACTATTAAAAATGTATTAAATGTGCTATTAAGAATGTAAAAAACAATATTATTACTTAAAAATAATATTCTTATAAACATCTTTCCTTTTAAATGTTTTATAGTTTATAAGTGTACTATCTTGATTATTTACTAGAATAAATTCTTAGAAGTGTAATCTAGTGGGATTCTGAGAACTTTGGTTGTTGTTGTTTGCCGTTGAGTTGGAACAGACCTATCGACCCTCCGCCGGGTTTTCAAAGGCAGTTAATTGCACGGGAGGAGACTGCCCACCCTTCACCCACAGAGCTTTGGTATATATTCCAAATTGTCCTTTGAAAAAGTTACAGCAACTTATGGTCTTCCTTGGTGTCAGAGGGAAGCATTTCCCTGAGTCTGTGACGGTCCTCCATTCTTCCATCACTTGTTTTTGTGGCCTTTGCCATTAACACTTGTTTTCTTCATCTGCCATCTCAAGATAGATTGTTTTTTGCAGTATGGAGATAGAATGTACCCCATGGTTCTCTGCAGCAGACAGGATGTGTCTGGACATCTGAATCAAATCCTATTCTTGGTTTTCTGACTAAAATGACTTTAGTAAATAATAGCTATTGTGATGATCCTATGCAGCAGAGGAGGAGGGTGGGAAAGCATTGAAGAATCAACAAAAACACAACATTGTAAATTTACTTCCAGAGTTTGTCAGTGTATGTTTATGCAGGTTGTTTAATTGTAATCTAGTTTGTGTTTGATGTTTTCCAACTCCTTACAGTTGGTAGACTTGACAATGCTAACCTCTAACCAATATTTCCTGTACTCTATATTCAAGGGTCTGCTTTGCTTGTGAAACTCCTATTGCAGCAAGATTTGGCAGTCTTTTAAAAAATCTATTTATCTCTATTTTTTTAACAAAGCTACTGTTTAATCTCTCAGGATATTTAAAAAACAAAACAAAACAACACACCAATTAAGATTCTAAAGAAACAATAAGGAACATCCAGGTCAGAGCACAACTACCCCATCCTCAGGGATGTGAGACCTATTCCAGTTTAATACCCAGCTTCAAAACAAAATGAATTTTTGTATTTTCTAAATGAAATAATGTGCAACCACCATCTTCATCTGAGCTTTTTATAACTTATTTCTTAAAGTAAGATTATAAAAAATTAATTATGTTCTTTTACTTAATAAATTTATCTTCTGTACATGCCTAGCTGACTTTTTCATTTTGAGAGATAATAATAAAGTCAGTTGCTCTTATCTCTCTTTTTCTTTTCATTTCCCCAACAGCATAACACAGCTAGACAATGTCTATGGCTCTTTTAAGATATAGAAGTCAACAATATCAACCAAGAGTTGCTTTGAGATAACTTTGGTGCTCATGTGATATCATATTATCCAACAGTTCATGGGTGGATCTTGCTAAATTGGCATCTTGTGGTTTTAAGTGTCCAGTCAACCATTAGGATGTGGCTGCATCTCACTAATGTGGGAAGTGATGTGTTCACATGATAAAGCAGATAAAGGATATTTTCTTTGGGGCTGAAAGGACTCACTGGCTCTCCATTATGTATTATATGTTATGTACACAGTCCCTTAACAGCCCTCAAGGGGGAAGACGTTGTTGTTTACCATAGAGTCGAACCGACCCATAGCTGAGGAGATTGCCCTTCCTTCTCCTGTGGAGCCGCTGGTGGCCTCAAACTATGTCCCTTTGGGATTGCAGTGCAGCTTCTTGCCACTAGGCCACCAGAGCATGCTCAAAGAGGGAAGATGGATGAGAGGATTGTAGTTCACAAAAGTTTATAAACTTGCACAAGACTAGACAGTAATCAGCAGAGCTGGAATGAAAGTGTAGGCCTGCTTGACTCCAAAACCCACACTCTTCCACGCTAATAGCTTGCTGGCAGTTAGCTGATGGGTCTGTAAGTGAAAGTTTCAATGTAGTCCCCAAGTGCTCTGTTTACTGTCTTTGCAGAACCTGTCTAAAGACAGAGAATGTTAAGCCAATGTCCAACTCTTTTTTTTTCTTCTTTTTTTTTTTTTTAAATAACAGATAATGAACCAAACCAAATCCCGGGACCCAAGAGGACTTTGGCACCAACTCGTGCATCAGAACCAAGTCGGGCTGCTGATCCCAAACAGGGGCCCCAAGAGCTTCAGGAAAAGAAGATCCAGGTGCTTGAGGAGAAGGTTCTTCGGCTCACCAGGACAGTTCTTGACCTCCAGTCTTCTCTCGCAGGAGGGAGCGAAAACTTAAAACATGCCGTCCAGGATGATGGCGGCAAAGTGCCAGTACCATGGCTTAACAACCTGCACCCCCAGCCAACGCCTGACGGTGCTGTTGCTAGCGACGCAGAAGCGCCCCAGTCCCCTGGCATCAGCAAGGAGCCTGGCATGAAGGACATCAAGTCTGAGTTGGCCCAAGTCAAGGATGTGCTGAAGACCAAAAGTGACAAGCTGGAAGAGCTGGACGGGAAAGTGAAGGGTTACGAAGGGCAGCTCAAACAGCTCCAGGAGGCCGCCCAGGGACCCACGGTGACCATGACCACCAACGAGCTCTACCAAGCCTACGTGGACAGTAAGATCGATGCCCTGAGAGAGGAGCTCATGGAAGGGATGGACAGGAAGCTGGCCGACCTGAAGAACTCTTGTGAGTACAAGCTGGTTGGTCTGCAGCAGCAGTGTGATGACTATGGCAGCAGCTACCTGGGGGTGATAGAGCTCATTGGAGAGAAGGAAGCAAACCTGAGGAAAGAAATGAATGACCTGCGAGCGCAGCTGCCGAAGCCTTCAGCCCAGACAGACTGCTGTGACCGTGAGAAGAAGGATGACGTCAGCCAACAGATCAAGACATTAGACCAGAAGATTGAAAGAGTTGCTGAAGCCACCAGGATGCTGAACGGGCGGCTGGACAATGAGTTTGACCGCCTCATAGTTCCCGAACCGGAAGTGGACTTTGATGCCAGATGGAATGAGCTGGATGCAAGGATCAATGTGACCGAGAAGAATGCGGAAGAGCATTGCTTTTATATTGAGGAAACACTTAGGGGGGCCATTAATGGAGAGGTAAATGAGTTGAAGCAACTCCTTGACCAGAAAATTCAGTCTCTGGAAGACCGCCTGGGAAGCACTCTTCTGGAGATCTCTAATAACACTGATGCTGAATTCATTCCTTCAGGCTCAGCCCTACCAGGCTTGCTGGGGTCAGAGAATTCACAGGTCTTGACAGAATTAAACCATCTGAAGGATAAAATCCAAGTCGTGGAGGATATTTGCCTGCAGAACTTCCAAGGAGAACATCATGGGTTAGACGGTGCTTTGCCAGATGGGGGTGACTACACCATGGATGACAGTGCGAGGCTTTTGAAATTTCTCAATGACACAGTGCATAGGACGTTTCAAGAGACGGAGCGGAGCATCCAGAAACTTCAACAGGACTTTTATTTCCTTTATTCGCAACTAAATCATACAGAAAGTGAAGTGAATGTTCTTCAGAACGAGATGCGCGATTGCAGACAAGGTCAGAATGCTGCAGGGGACAGATTTGCTGAAGGAGATGAGGAAGAAAGGACAGGTGCTCTCCCCTCTCCCCAGGATCCCACAGTTCATTGCTGCAGCCAGCTGGAGGAGAGATTTCAGAGGCTGCAGATGGAGGTCCTTACTGGGCTGGATGCTTGTAGAGAAAGTACACAAGGTGTCCAGACGGAGGTCTCCACAGTTGAGGGCAGAGTGGAACAGATGGAGAGGACGTGCAGCAAGCTGGATTCCATCTCGGGAAGTCTTCACAGGATCAAGGAGGGGCTCAACAAGCATGTGAGCAGCCTGTGGAGCTGCGTCCGCCAGATGAACGGGACCCTGCGCTCCCATTCCAGGGACATTTCTGTCCTGAAGCATTCTGTCCAGCAGTTCTACAGCCATGTTTTCCAGATTTCTACTGACTTGCAAGATCTGGTCAGATTTCAACCATCATCAAGTAAGTTGACCTTTACAGTTGCTTCTCTTGTATTTGGTTGTCACATGTGACAGTTTCTGTAAGAGTTTGCAAAGGTTGTGGGATTTACTAATCTCCATCAGCGCTACTCAAGGTGCATGCGGTCCAGAGATTGTGTCAGCTTGTGAGTTGTTGCTGGGTAGCAGTGAGGTAAATCTGACTTTTTAAATTATTATTATTATTGATCTGCTTACAAAGTTTAATATACATTGTTTTTCACCCTATTCTTCATTCACACTGTGTTTCATATGGTCATTCCCATGCATCATGTTTCGTAAAATCAATCATCATTGGATCTTGCCCATCACTACCCTGCCTTTTCACCTGGATCCTTCCTTCCCCTTTCCTTGCCCCTCCTTGCACCCACTAAACTGTGCAACCTTGTGGTTTCACCCCTATCTATTCTCACCCCTCCCCTCCCACCTGTCTGCCCCCCTTGAGTTCCTATATGTGTTTTACTAGTTATCCTTCTATTTTTACAATAATGGTCTTATGCAGTATTTGTCCTTATGAGACTGTGTTAGTTCACTCAGCATAATGCTCTCCAGCGTCTCCCAAGTTATGTAGTATTTTTTTATTGGGAAAAACATATTGGGGGTACAACGAGGTGAGGGTTGGGGGCAGAAGGGTGAGGATGGGCCAGGATGCAGTTGCAGAGCTGCACAGTTTGGTCGGTGGGGGGAGCAGGTGAAGGAAATGATGAGGGTCCAGTGGGGACCAGATGCTACAGAGGAATGACAAGCATTTTCCAATAGTAATTAAACCAACTGTCTTATTGATTTGGGAATTGGATGCCGACTCTCTGGCTTCTTCATGCTGAACAGGGGCGTAGATATAAAGGGGGGAAGGGAGGACGCGTTATCACCTTACTGGTGGTCTTGGGTTACAGCTGCTTGCCTTCTTGCTCTGTTAGAAGATATTTTCCTGTCATTTGCTCCCCTCTGGACTGCAAAGTGTTTTCCCAGGTGGGTCCAGTGCGGATAGCTGGTTGAACTCAGAGGCTCCATCCTCCTTTGCTTCCTTAGCTGTCAGTTGTATTTCCTTTTTGTCACTGGCACTGGGTTCAGGGTCAATTATGGAGTAAAACTCAGAGTTAAGGTTACCTATAGGAAAGGGAGCAAACCTAGAGAGAACAAACTTGTGAGTTACAAATAGAAGGGCTTTGAGGGTGTTGCTTTCAGGTTTACTGGAGTGGGGGGAGGGTGGCAGAAGGTGGCCTAGGTAACATTCTCTGGATACCCTAGGCTTTCTTTTTTTTTTTTTTCTTCTCCTTCCCCACCCCAGGGTCAGATGGCACAATCTGGGGACTGAGGAGCTCACCCTGAGGGCCGCGACAGTTCGCCCCAAGCCGGGGGCCAAGCGCAGCCCGCCCCAGGCAGAAGGCCATGATGGCTTGCCCCGGGCAGAGGGCCGTGATGGCTCGCCCCAGGCAGAGGGCCGCGACGGCTCGCCCCGAGCTGGGGGCCGAGGGCAGCCCGCCCTGGGCAGAGGGCCACGATGGTTGAAGTAGTCTTTTTTTTAAAAAAGAAGAAGAAAAAGTGTGTGTGTGTGTGTGTGTGTGTGTACCGTCAAATTGGATCTGACTGGTACAGGAGACTGCCCCTCCTTCTCCAGCAGAGCATGAAATAGAGTCTGGGGTTCCCCCCCCCAGGGGCCTGTCGGGGCCTGGGTTTCAGCTGTCCATACCACAGCAGTGGGCAACGAGCTTAAAGCCCCTGATGGCTCTGGGCGCTGACTCTCACCAGTGGCTATGAATGAAGTCACAGGCGATTTTAGTATTTTTTTTTAATTGTTGCTCCTGCGTGCTGCATAGTGTCCATTCTGTGAATGCACCACAGTTTATCCATCCATTTGGAGGTGGTTGGACATTTGGGCTGTTTCATGTTCTCATGATGGCGAACACTGGCATTGCGGGTGAGCATTTAGAAATCTTTACAATAATTTGGGAGTCACAGAGTGTACAAACGGTTCATGTGTTCAACTGGTAACCCACAGGTTATGATTCAAGTCCACTCAGAGATACCTCATATAAAGTCCCTTTGATCTACTTCCAGAAACCCATCCACACTTGCTTCAACCCTGACACACACAGGATCGCCATGAGCTGGAATTGACTTTCTATGTCCAAATAGTTTCAATATTGAACTGGCAGAGGTGAAATGGGAAGGGAGGAAGGTTAGGTAGAGAGAATGAACAAGAGCCTGAGGAGACATGGAAGAAAAAAGAAGGTGGAGAGTGTGATCCGGTGAGGGCTTGGAAATCAAAGGCTGTAGTGGCTGCAGGTGGACAGAGCAAAAGTTTGCATCCGAGATGACCTGATGGTGCCTAACAACAACAGCTGTGGCAGCAACATCCAAGCACAGGGTTTGCATCTGCTGCAAAAGTAGTGGATGACGAAGGAGCCATGGTGGCACAGTGGTTAAAACACTTGGCTGCTAACCGAAAGGGTGGCAGTTCGAACCTTCCAGCTGCTCCATGGAAGAAAGGTATGACAATCTGCTGCCATAACCGTTTATAGGCTTGGAAACCCCAGTAAGAGGTTCTGCTCTGTCCATCAGGTTGTCATGGATTGGAATCAATTCAAAGGCAGTGGATTAGGGTTTTATTAGGCAACAGATTGAAACTAAAAAAAGGAACTCTGATCCTTCACTGCAGATGGATTGGGGGGGAAAATACAATTGTATTAGAGTAGAGTTGAGGGTCAGAGTTTTGTCCTAACAGCTTGTGGCTGTGGGCAGTGCTGTCCCCTCTTCTGTCTGGGGGGGGTCTCACACATGCATACTCATTCAGCTCTCTACATGCACCGCTTTCTGTTTGTGTTATTGTGTGATGTGTCATCATCGTCTCTGGACCATATTGCATTCTCTGAGACGTAAGATTCTGATAAAAGCTGATAGAATGTAGTTATATTCCTTTCTGAAAGCACACACTGGGGACAGTTACCCTTAATCAATTCTGCCTCGTGAGAAGCCCACGTGTGCCAGAGCACGACTGTGCTTGTGGTCTCAATGGGGTTTTCAGTGGCAAATTTTCCAGAAGTAGATCACAGCCCCTTATTCTAAGGTACTTCTAGGTGGACTTAACCTCCAGTCTTTCAGTCTGTACCACCCGAGGATTCTAAGACATGGTTGGGACCAAATGAGGGCACTTCAGTGGCAGTGACTGTTCACAGCCTTGTTGCGCACAGCTCAGCAAGCTTACCAGCACCACACACTCAACAAGTGGTTTTGGGTGAATGAAAGAGCAGGATTTTAATGCTTTGACTTTGTTGTTATTATGTGCTGTCAAGTAATTTGGACTGAGCAACAGCTCTGTACCCTGCTCTATCTTGAGCCAATTTTATTATCTTCAACACACCTACCCCAAACACTCCAGTCACTGAGTCAATCCATCTTATTCAGAATCTTCCACTCTTGCACTGTCCCTCTACCCTTCGAAGCATGATGTCCTTCTCCAAGGACTGGTCCCTTCTGGCAACATGCTCAAAGTATGTCAGATGGAGCTTCAAAATCCTTGTCTCCAAGGAGCAGTCTGCCTTCAACCCTCTCTTAGGACAGACCTGTTTGTTCCCTTAGCAGTCCATGGTATGTTCAATACTCTTCTCCAGCACCACAACTTAAAGGCATTGATTCTTCTTCTGTTATCCTTAGTCATTGCCCAGCTCTGTGATGCACAGCAAGTTAATTACGAAGCTCGTGGTCTAGCATATTCAATGATGTTAGATTGTTTTGTTGCTGTTGCTCAGGGGCTTGACACATAATAAGTGAAGGAAAGATATTTTCTTGTCCTTGGATTCCTATGTAGCGTCAGAATTAAGAAAGCCTTAGCAGTTGCTGGCAGGGCGTGAAGGGGAACCAGGAGAGAAATTGTCTATGGGGCACTTTCTATGTGCCAGATTCGCTGCAGGATGTGTGTAAAAGTGTTTGCTTGGCTGATGATTAAAAAAATGAGAGGTTCAAGCCCACCCAAGGACAGCCACCCAAGAGACACCCATTATTTGACCCCACAGTAGGAGGGCACACCTGTGTGGTGTCACAGAGATTGGGACTTTCCCTCTAGCCCCATTTCTCTGGGTCTCCAGAGTTCAATAACTGGGTTTGGTCCACAAGGATCTGCCCAGAACAGATTGTGTGCCCAGAATGAAATAATTCCTGACCTTCCCTCTTCTCATTTTCCTGTCACTTTCCCCCTTCGTCCCTTCTCTGTCACCTCTTGCACTTGTTTCTGCTCTAGTGACCCAGACCTTTCCTGACTGAGTGGAGAATCCATGGCCTCACATGAGCCTCCGGGATGCTGTCAGCAGGTCTCAGCTGAGACAGAGAACCTGTGAGGAGAAAGCTGGAGTGTGAGATCCAGCCGTGTCGGGCTGTGGTGGGCAGGGGCTGGCCTTGGGAGGCCGCTAGTGTGTGTCCAGGCAGCAAGGTGGGAAATGCCCTGGATGTAACGGTGCTGACTTGGCAGAGGGTTCACCCAGGCCCTGCAGGGCTGGGATCTGTCCTTTGTCACTCCACTCTATTTATACCCTCACCCTGCCCTTCCTGGCCACTCAGCTCCTATATCTCTGGAATGTTGAGTGAAGATTACAAGACCTTGTAATGGTTGCTGTTGGTGGGGAATGATGTCTGGACCGTGCTGTATGACAGTAGATTGAACCAGCTATTTCTGGTTTATGTGCAGTTCTTAGGCATGGAAGAGAACCTGTGCTCACTCTCGCTCTCTGTCACAGTAGGAGTTGGAGGCGAAGGCCTTTAAGGAGGGGGCGTTTCCAGAACTCATGCTTTTGGAATGAACTCATTGTGCATGGAGACTGCATGGACTTCTGAGGATTCACAGGGACTGACACTGAGTCGAAGGAACCACAAAGCAAAAAGCCAAGCATCATCTCTGAGCCTTCTTAGCATCCGGGCGTGGGAGATGGTGGATTTGAATTGTGTGCCTTTGGGACTGCCGCACAGTTTCTTGTAACTATTTATATAGTTGTTAGTTGCTATCAAATTGATTCTGACTCTCCATGTGTGCAGAGTAGAACTGCTCAATACGATTGGTTTTTTGTGCGTGTTTTAAAATTGTATTTTCGTTTATATTAGATGTCCAAAACAGGCAAATCTATAGAGGCAGAGCTCTTCTACATGTAGATTAAACTTTGTAAGGAGGAATGTGGCATCAGCATTGGAGGAAGAGCCATCAACAACTTGCATTAGGCAGATCATATAACCAAGGTCAAGGACTGTAGTCTTCAATAAGGATTGAAGCTCAACATCAAGAAAACAAAGATTCTCACCACTGGGCCAGTGGGTAGCTTCATGATAGATGGTGAAGAGACTGAGATTGTTAACAACTTCAGCTTGCTTGATTCCACAGTCAACAATCTTGGCATCAGCAGTCAAGAAATCAAAAGGCACACTGCATTGGGAAAGTATGCTGTCAGGGACCTCTCTGAACTACTGAAGAGCAGTGATGCCAGTCTGGAGACTAAGGTGTGCCCAATACAGGCCATGGTATTCACAGTCACTTGCTGTGCATCAGACTGCTGGACAGTAACTAAGGATGATAGAACAATTTATGCCTTTGACTTGTGGTGCTGGAGAAAAGTGTTGAACATACCATGGACTGCCAGGGGAATAAACAGCTCTGTCCTGGAGAGGGTGAAAACAGTTTGCTCTCTGGAGGCAAGGATTTTGAAGCTCCATCTCACATACTTTGGGCATGCAGCCAGGAGGGATTAGTCCTTGGAGAGGGACATCACACTTAGAAGGGTGGAGGGACAGCACAGGTGAGGAAGACCCTCAGTGACTGGAGAAATGAGATTAGGTTTGCCAGAGACAATAAGACTGGCTCAAGATAAAGCAGGGTTCAAAGCCAATGTAAATAGAGTGACTATATCCCAGAGCTGCATGGTTCGAATCCACCAGATGCTCTGCTGGAGAAGGAGGGACCATTTCCTCCCGTACCAGTCAGATCTGATTTGATGGTACATGCACAAAAAAATAATAAAATTTTTAAAAAAATAGGGTGACTGTGAGTCACAGGCAACTCTATAGCATGTAACCACAACGAGACAGAAAATAAATTAGTGATTGTCTAGAATTTTATTCAGAAATTCAGGGGAAATGAGAAATGACTGCTAATGAGTAAAAGGAGTGATGAAAATATTCTAAAATTGGAGATGTAAATCAGCAATTGTATGAAGTGTTAGCAGCTATTTAGGACTGTTGTAACATTACTACACACTGGCTGGGTGGGCTGAAACAACCAGGATTTCTTTTTCTCCCCATCTGAGGCTAGAAGTCTGAAACCAAGGTGTCAACAGGACCACACTGTCTGAGGCTCTAGGGAGACTGTTCAATGCCTTCCTCTCAGCTGTTTGGCCTTCCTCCCCTTGCTGACCCAGTCTCCACCTCTGTTGTCACATGGCATTCTCTCTCTGAGTCTGTCTTTGCGTCTCTTCTTAAAAGGACACCAGTCACAGTTGGTGAGGGTCCACATCCATGACCTCATTTTATCTTGATTACATCTGCAAAGACATATCTTTAAGTAAAAACAGTCACAGTTTGCAGAAGCAGAGTTTTCTGGAGAGAGGGAGGGAGAGGGAGAGTGAGAAGGAGAGAAGGGGGGGAGAGAGAGAGAAAAGAAGAAGAAGAAGAAGAAGAAGAAGAAGAAGAGGAAGAGGAAGAGGAAGAGGAAGAGGAGGAGGAGGAGAAGAAGAAGAAATGAGAATGAGTTATATCTCAGTTTATCCAGAAGTCCCTCAAAAGGGTTGGCTGGTGCGAGCTGCTGATTTAAAAAAAATTTTTTTAAAAATTATTCATTTTCATGAACGTTTACAGAGACTTTGGATTTCCATTCATTCATTGTTGCAATTTTCTCCCTGCCCAAACCCATCCCCCTAGCTGCTGCTTCTTTAGGTCTCAGCGAACACACACTTTCTGGCATTTAGTATCCACCAGCCGCTCCTCAAGGCACTCTCCCATGTGATTAACAGCCTCTGCAAATCTGCTGGAGGGGAAACTATGAGGTGGCAATGAGAGTTAAGTTTGGCTGGTAGTTGAATGCTTAACTCTTTGAGTTACAATAAAATGTAAGATAAGAATTGATACAAAGATCACTACACATACATAGCAGTGTCCTGAGCCACGCCTAACACCTGGCCTTTGTCATTAAACAAAGAGGAGCAGAAGAAGCCTGTGAGAGCCTTGGACACGTGTGTGTGTGTGTGTGTGTGTGTGTAGCGGGGGTAGGAAGGAGACCCTGCCTGGAATCCTGTGGGTACCCCGCCCTGGGTGCCTTGTTCACAGAGTGTTCTGACGGAGCGGATCCTGTAAGCGGGTTGATTACATCTCAGAGACTCAGAGGGAAGCTGCAGGATGGAGAACTTACCCCAGAGGTAAAGCTTTAAAGAAGCAGACCTCTACATCCTTCTCTCATGCAGCAGCTGATGGCTTGAACTGCCGACCTCTCCCTTAGACTGGGGCAGCAAAAATGTCTTTTCTCCTGCCGTTTTTTTATTTAGGAAAAATATAATGTGTTTTAGTCTTGTATTTTCATAAAACCATTCTGTTGTTGTTGTTGTTAAGTGCTGTCAAGTCATAGCGACCCTATGAAGGAGAGTCCTAAACACTTGTGTGTCTTTCATCCTCTCTCCAGGTTCATAGGGTTTCGAGAGGCAAGCTGTTATGGAAGTGGATGCCACTCCTGCTTCCAAGCTTTTTTTGATTGGGGAGCTCCACCCCGCTCTGTCTGCATTGGGTAACCAACCATTAACGCATTTGACACATCAGTGTCACAGTTTTCAGCCTCACAGCAACCACAGGTTACCACTGTATGGCAACTTAAACACCAGGACTATATGACTTAGAGGAATGTCTGAACAAAAACAATGAAAGACTGGACTGAGGACCCAGGCCTGAGGGCCCTTCAGTGTCTTACCATCCTGGTACGCCCAAATGCTGGCAAATTCCTTGCCCCAGATCCCGAGTTCATCTGGCAAGTCCGCTCTGCTGACCCCTATATGGGGCAAAAAGAACACTACAAGTGCCTGGAGCCCTCATACCTGCCGCTCCTCAAGAAGCCAGAGGCCGGATTCCTAGTTTCTGTAAAATTTATTACTTCAAACAAAAAAAATGAAAGTACACTAGAAAGAAAACAACCCAAAAGATCTAGAAAACATTTGGCTCAGTAAATATTTTGGTTCTTGTAGCTAATGTTAGATGGATCTTAGCTGAAAGCAGAAGAATTGTGTTTCATTGACTATGCAAAGGCGTTTGACTGTGTGGATCCTAACAAACTGTGGCTGACTCTGAGAAGAATGGGAATCCCAGAACACTTGATCATGCTAATGAGAAACCTCTACTGGGACCAAAAGGCAGTCATCAGAACAGAGCAAGGAAACACTGCATGGTTCAAAATTGGGAAGGGCGTATGCCAGTGATGTGTCCTGTCTCCATACCTTTTCAACTTGTATGCAGAGCAGATTATCCAGGAGGCTGGGCTCTATGAGGAGAAATGTGGGGTTAAGACTGGTGGAAGATCTATCAACAATCTGCGATATGCAGATGACACAACCCTGCTTGCTGAAACTGAGGAGAACCTGAAGCGCTTGCTGCAGAGCGTCAAGG
>NW_006399847.1:1934497-1972263 GCF_000299155.1 Elephantulus edwardii
ATGTTGCAAGGAGGGACAGGTCCTTGGAAAGGGACATCATGCTTGGTAGGGTGGAGGGGCAGCGCAGAAGGGGAAGGCCCCCTATGAGGTGGACTGATTCAGTGACTGGAGTAATTGGGATGGGTGTATCGGAGATGGTGCGATTGGTACAGGACAGAGCAGAGTTTAGGGATATTGTACATAGGGTCGCTATGAGTCGCAAGTGACTCGACGACACACAACAACAACAACAACAACAACCTTTTTTTTTCCTTCTTAAGCTTTATTTTTTAAAAAATAATTTTAATGAGCATTGACAGAGATTTTGGATTTCCATTCATTCATTGTTGCACTTCTCTCCCCCAACAACAACCTTTTAAAGCAAACAATGTAAGGCTCTCGTTGGCGGCTCAGGAGCTGATCAGGGCCCCTGGGCACTCCCTGCTTGAGGAGCAGAGTGCTGCTGGATCACAGACGGGATCTTCAGGAGCCACTGACTTTTCACTGGCCAGTTTTCATAAGTCAATTTCCAGGCCTTTCTTCCTTGTGTTTTAGCCAGAAAGCCCTGCTGAGAACTGTCGGCAACTATGGACCTGAAGTGGTGACTGCACATGATCCTAGCAGTTTGTTGTTGTGTGCTGTCTGTCAAGTTGCTGACCCTCCAGAGGGTTTCCAGAGGCAGTAAATTACACGAGAGGAGATTGTCCCTCCCATGGAGCAGCCAGCTGGTGGATTCAAACCAGGAACCTCTGTGTTGCCAGCACGACTCCTTACCATTAGAACACAGCGAGATCCCTGGTAGCAAGTGTGAAAAGCTTTGGGATCTTCCTGTCCCATGCCCAGTACTTCTCGTTCAAATGCATTTGGGCAAAACAACATCTTGTTCAAATATGTTAGTGATCAGAAGCGCCTCATTCGTGAACAGTTTCGTCGTGAGTTGCTCTGGCTGTCTCTGGAAGTCACAGGGGTTTGCACTCAGTCCTGTGTTCTCAGGATGGCAGGCAGGGCTCACCGCAGGCCCCCTCCTCCCTGTCCACATTCTGTGGCATTAGCTTCGGGCTGACCTGCTGTGTTGGCAACTCTGTGAAGGAGTGGGGCCCTGTATCTGTGTCAGCCCCCACATGTGTGGGACCCATAGAACCATGGTGTAGGTTTCCTCAGCTACCCGCTGGCCCAGGAGAGCCCCTTTCTGTGATGTCATGGTGGCAGAGGGCCGCCAGCGTGGGTGCCATGTCTTTCCAGATGCTAACATTTGCCATGTACCTCCTGGCATTGAACAATCTGGGGCTCCTGCCAGTGGAGAAGGTTTCTGTGCACAGGGAAGCTTCCTTGTCTGATGTCACAGTTCCAGGAAGAGACCAGCTTGCTGAGGAAATGCCTGGACATTGTTTCAATAGCCCACTGGCATCATTATCACTTCCTCTCTCTATTTACCCACACTTTTCTGTTTGTGTCTCAGGGAGATTTTTCATCATATTTTAATTATTAGCAAATAATAAAATTATTATTATTAGTTAAATTATTATTATTATTAAATAATAAAATTAGTAAAGCTGTGCTGCCATCCTAAAGGTACATGGTTTGAATCCACCGGCTGCTCTGCAGGAGAAGAATGAGCAGTCTCCTCCCATGTGATTGGCTGCCTCTGAAAACCTGCCAGAGGGTCAGGTATGGGTAGGTTCCAACTTAGTGGTACACAAAAACAACAACAGGATTTAGTTTGTAGTGTTGTTGTTACATGCCATCAAATTGCCTGCGACTCATAGCGACCCAATGCACATCAGCTCTGAGCCCTGCCCTACTCTGTGCCAATCTCATCATCTCCGACAGACTTTATCCCATTGCTCCAATCATTTAGTCAATCCATCTCATCCTGGATCTTCCTCTCCTTCACTGACCCTCCACCCTTCCAAGCATGATGTCCCTTTCCAAGGACTGGTCCCTCCTGGCTATATGCCCAAAGTATATGAGATGGAGCCTCAAAATGCTTGTTTTTCTGGCAGTCCATTGTACGTTCAACACTCTTCTTCAGCACCACAACCCAAAGGCATAAATCCTTCTTCTATCATCCTGAGTTATTGTCTAGCTGTCTGATGCACAGCAAGTAATTGCGAAGACCATGGCCTGTATCGGGCACACCTTAGTCTCCAGACTGACATTGTTGCTCTTCAGTACTCTAGAAAGGTCCCTGACAGCATACTTTCCCAATGCAGTGTGTCTTTTGATTTCTAGACTGCCGGTGCCTAGAGTGTTGACTGTAGAATCAATCAAACTGAAGTTGTTAACAATCTCGGTCTTTTCTCCATCCATCATGAAGCTGCCAGTTGGCCCAGTGGTGAGAATCTTTATTTGCTTGATGTTGAGCTTCAATCCCTATTGAAGACTATAGTCCTTGACCTTCTGTAGCAAATGCCTCATGTCCTCTTCAGTTTTAGCAAGCAAGGTTCTGTCATCTGCAGGTTGTTGATGACTCTTCCTCCAATCCTGAGGCCACATACCTCCTCATAAAGTTTAGCTGCCTGAGTGATCTGTTCTGCATATAAATTGAAAAGGTATGGGGATAGGACACATCCCTGGCATACACACTTCCCAGTTTTGAACCATGCAGTGTTTTCTTGCTCTATTCTGATGACTGCCTCCTGGTCTAAGTATTGGTTTTGCATGAGCACAATTAAGTGTTCTGGGATTCCCATTCTTCTCAGGGTTAGTTTAAGAGTGTCTAAACTTAAGAATGTGAATCTCATAGAATTGTTTAGCTCAGGCCCTGATTAAGGCTGAAAAGGCATAGGAGAATGCCTAGCTTTCTCCCACACAGCCTCTGATAGATTCAAACAGCCAGCCTTTGGGTTAGCAGTGCAATTCCTTACCCACTAGGCCATAAAGCTCCCTTATGAGGGACAGGCTGCTCAAATAATTGTCATTAAGCAGTCCAGGCAGGGGAGGAGGGGCCCATTGCCAGTGTTATTACAACTTAGGCCTCCAAAATGGAATTGACTGAGTTTGAAGCCAATTTGGGCCAAGACAGCACAATGGATTTAGATATTTATAAATACGTAAAGGCTAAATAAACTGCCTCAGTCCAGATGGTTGTGAACCAAGCATTCACATCCTTTTACCCTGGGTGCATCTGGTTTTTGTAATGCTGGTTGCTTGGTGTTAGTAACTGCTTCTCTCTGTCTGAATCCTGAATTTGGAGCTGCAGGGGTTCTGAGAAGGAGCTTTTCTCAGGCTGCTGGCAAAGATTTCTCTGGAGTATTAAAGCATAGAACCCCCTGGGTATACTCAGGGGACTGCCACATACAGAGATGAAGTAACCCCCAGCCACATCTAGTGAGTGTGACTCAAAGTGACCTTCCATTGGTTTCCTGGGACTATAAGTCTTTATGAGACAAGATGATCCTCTGCCTTCAATGCAGCAACTGATTTGTTTGAACTAACGACCTTTTGGCTAGTAGCCTGTTACATTAGGAATTTGTGGCTTAAGAAATACCCCGCATGCAAGCTCTTGGAACTGAGACCACCATCCCAGTGGATGGAAACAGTGTGGACAGTGTCACCATGCTGGCAGCAGGGTAAGAGCCACCAGGTAGGCTGTGTCCAGAAAGAAGCAGGAGGCATGGGCGGGAGGAAGTAGAGAGGATGGGACCGCCTGCCACGACATGGCCATAGTGATGTTTGGAGCAGATTGCCAGGCCTTTATTCCTAAACCATCTGAGTCTGGAAGCACCGCTGAAAGCTGTTCAGAATTACAGCAACATGCAAATCTTCTCCGACAGAAGGGTGTGCACGAGGTGCCTTGGCTGGAATGGAATCTGGAGCTCTGGGGAGAAGTGCTGCTAACCCAAAGGCCACCAACCCCGCTCTGGCAGTTCAAATCCACCAGTGACAGATGGGCAATTATCTACTGTGCAATTTATAGCCTCAGAAACCTGCTGGAGGGTCAGGAAGGAGCAAGGTTTGAGTCCTCATCTGTAGGAGGCAGGAAAGCTCCCTCAAAACTACCATGTCCCCTTGGGCTTTATAGGAAGTTTAAAAAACAGACAGCAGAGATCCTGGGTTGCATTTCCATGTATGTCTTTAGAATAAAATTGTGAATTTCAACCTTTCTCTACCCCAAAAGTGAGTGGGCTCCGGTGGTGTAGTGCTTTTGGCGTTGCACTGCTAACCCACAGGAGGTGCCCACCTCTCCGGTGGTTCAAACCCCTGAGCGACCCTGCAGGAGAGATATGGACAGTCTCTCTTGCATGGTTTAAAGCCTCCAAGTATCCACTGGGAGGCCAGCTGTGAGTCAGTTCCAGCTCAATGGTGATGAGTTGAGAGGTGTTGATTCTCCCCCAAGAAAACAAAACCCCAAATTCCCAAGTGATGCTGCTGCTCAGGCTTTCAAGGGTCCCTCTCTCTGGGACACAGGGACAGAAGGTCGTCTTTTGGGCCCCAGTTGTTGTTGTGTATTATCAAGTTGGAACCAACCAAGCTGACCCTTGGCAGGTTTTCAGAGGCAGAGGAGGAGATTGCCCATCCTTCTCCCACGGAGCAGGAGATAGGTTTGAACCACATGCCTTCAGGAGTGCAGCTTGCCACTCAGACACCGTGTCCACAAACCATAACGCACAGCTGGCTTTAGCACGTTTCAGTAATTTAGACCATGGTCTTGGTTTTGCTCACCTCTTGGGATTTTACTGTGGTCATGTCTGGACTGTTGTTTTCTTGGCGTGGTGGATGCTGTCTCTGCTGTCCCGGTAGTGAGGTCTCTGGCGGCCCCTTTCCCTCTTCTCAGCCCCTAGGCCCTTTCTCTTTATCCCACCACACTGCAGTTTGGTGGCCTTTCGCTCGGGTCTCACCGTTCAATGTACACATGTCCCTTCCTCATCCTTTTGAAGGTCTGACTGTGGGAAGCCTTTTCAGGAAAATCCCTTGTCTTCCTCCGGGAAGATCAGCTTCCTGACCTTCCAGCCATTTCCCCGCCCTCTGCGCTCCACGTGACCTGCCCTGTAGGACCATCTCAGGCCTCCAAGTGCCAGCCATTCAGTGCATTTTCTTGTTAGTCTAAAGCCTTGATTGTTGTTGTTGTTGTTATGTGCCGTTGAGTCACTTGAAAGCCCTGATAGAGGTCTATAAAATACTTCTACAGTGTCAGGGTCTGGTGTGCAGGTCCCCTTGCTGGGTGCTGGATTCATACCACTGTGCCTGCATGACTGGTACAGGCCACAGCGGAAATGGAGCCCACCGCTGGGTGGGCACTCTGGTGGTCGCTGCAGCTCCGCCACAGACACATCTCAAATCACATCTGAGGCTGGGGAGGCCATCCTCTTCTCCCCAAAGTCTGAGGTTCCTCTTGTCCCTTGATAAGACACCACCTAGTGGCTGGCACATGCTGTTGGTGTTAACGGCAAAGCTCTTGGTGAGTGGAACAAAATGCCACTCAATGGTCCTGCTCCATCCCCATAAGGGGTGTGGTTCATCCCTGTTGTGAGCTGTTGGTTGCATTTTGGAAGCTGATGGCCAGGCCTTTCTTCCTAGTCTGCCATAGTCTTCCCAGCATTTTAACAACCTCCCAGCCTCCCCTAAAAGGCTGGTAGTAACTATCTGAGGGTCACTGAGGAGTGGATCCCAGGCATAGAAAGTGAGAATTCTACCATGAACCACCCTTGCCCTCTAGGTACCCGGGGCCCTGGCACCAAGGGGACTGTTGGTGAAAGCAGGACTTCCTGACTGCCTGATTGTTGTTGTGTGTCATCGAGTTAGAACTGACTCCTAACTGAATTTCCTATGGGTTTTCAGTGGTAGTAAATCACTTAGGAAGAGACTGACTATCCTTCTTGTCGAGAGCAGCTGTTAGGTTCAAACTCCTTGCTTTTGGACGTAGTGTCACTCCTTTCTACTAAGCCATCAGAGCTCCTTCACTATCTGGAGGAGGTGACAAAAAATAGCCAGACATACATGTGCTAGGGTGTCCATCATGAGCCTCATCAATGACTGGGACTTTCTCAGAGCTGGCTTTCTGTCTCAGTAACAAACACTTTAAAATGAAGGGAGGAGCCTTTAATATTTACTTAGGCATCAGGTAGCGACCTGCCCTTGGTGGTTGAGGGGTGGAGTAGGGTGGCATGGAGGCTGTTCTGTGGGTTCCAAGACCAAGAGACAACAGACAGCGCCCACCAGCTCTCTGCCATTCCTCAGGCATGAAGACACTCAAGCGGCACTTGATCCACGTGGAAGATTCATTTCAGATGGCCACTCTCGGAATTACAAACACATGTTCCATTCAGAAAGCAGGCGGTGGCCACAAGGTTATCATTCCTGGGGAGCAGGGTGTTATAGAACTTAGAACTGGATTATAGTTTGTAATTATACATGGGAAACCATGGAGGGAGGCTCAGGGTGAGCGTGGGCCGGCCCAGGCTGGGTGGGGAGCACTGGGCAGGAAGACCAGCTGGGTGATTCAGAGCAGCCTTTCCATACTGTCCTGGAGGTGGGGAAACTGCCTGTTGTTCGCATTCAGTTCTCACAGCACTCCCCAGTGCCCCACAGAGGCCAGCTGAGAGTAATGGGCCCTGCTGGTATATATGCTCATTCCTTCCTTCTGCCTTCAGCTTGGCATGACAAGCCCAGGTGCATGTGAATGAGAGAGCCTCTATTATCCTCTCAGGGTCAGGATCTCCCAACAGAACCTGGAGGGCAGTCATTTTTGACAGAAAGAGGGTGTCCAGCTTCATGGACAGCAGGATTCAGGGTGTGATCCGTCCTAACAGGCCTTCTTGTGTGCCAGGTCTGGTGCCAAGCCATGAGAATATAAGAGAATTCAAATTCTACCCTCCAGTTGCCTCATCTGACAAGAGAGAACAGACATAACATGTGGGAATGTCCGTGAGGCCCAGAGATTGGGCTGCCTGTGCGCTTCTAGGCAGGTCCCTGGAGGCTCAAAAGGAGGACATTTGAGCTGAACTGGGTCTACAAGGAGGGTGTGTGCTCACTCAGGAGGGGGCTGGAGGAGGCCGTCAGGGATGTGAGGAGCAGAAGCAAAAGGCAGAAAATGAGGAAAACGCAGATGAGTGCTGGACATCAGAGAGCGTCCTCATGTCTGAGGACTTGGACAGGAGACCGTGCCAGACTTCACTGTCAATGAAACCATTGAAGAGTTTTGAGCAGGGAACACTATTATTGAACCAGCTTTCTAAAGAGCATTCTGAAAAGACATGGAAGAATCATCCCAAAGCTGTTTCAAAATCAGAATCTGCTGAATTTTGAAAGAGAAGATGGATTGACCCAGTGAGCCAATCCATCTCCAGGACATCTCTGTTCTTTTGGCTGACCATAGTCAGTACTATTCTTCAGCACAACAGTTCAAAGGCATCAATTCTTTTTCTCATCTTTATTCTTTGCCCAGCTCTCAGATGCATAGCAAGTGACTGAAAAGACAATGGCCTGGATCAGGTGTGCTTTAGGCCTTAAAGATACCTCCATAATTTGGAGAGGTCCCTGACAGCAGAACTTCCTATAGCAATATGTCTCCAGATCTCCTGACTGTTGGTACCAAGTATATTGATTGTGGATCCAAGTAAGATGAAGTCACTGACATTTTGAATCTTATCTCTATTATGATGTTGCCTATTGGCCCAGTGGTGAAAAGCTTTGTTCCCTTGATGTTGAGATATAATCCATATTGAAAGCTGTAGTGCTTGAACTTCTGCAGCAAGCACTTCAAGTCTTCTTCCCTTTCAGCAAGCAAGGCTGTATCATCTTCATAATGCATGCATCTTCCTCAAATCCTGATGCCACATTCTTTAGAAAGTCTGTATAAATTATTTTCTCAGCCTAGAGATTGAATAGATATGGAGAAAGGATACAACCCTGATGGACACTCTTCCTGATTTCAAACCGTACAGTGTTCCCTTGCTTGGTTTGGACAACATCTTGGTCTAGGTATAGATTCCATATAAGCAAAATTAAGTGTTCTGAGATTTTCATTCTTCTCAGTGTTAGCCATGATTTAGTATGATCCACACAATTCGAATGCCTTTTCATAGGCCACACAGTTTGAATGCCTTTCCATAATCAATGAAGCACAAAAAGACATTCTTCTGATATTATTTGCTTTCAACCACGATACCTCTGACATCAGCAAGAATGACCCTGATGCCATGGCCTCTTCTAAATCTAGCTTGAATGTCTGCATTTCTCTACGTCCTGTTCTTTCTATTTCTGAATGATTTTCAGCAGAATTTTACTTGCATGTGATATTAATCATATTATATGATAGTTTCTATAGTCTGTAGGATCACCTTTCTTGGGAATGGGAACAAATATGGACCTCTTCCAATCTGTTGACCAAACAGCTGTCCTCAAAATTTCTTTGCATAGACTGGTGAGTGTATTCAGTGCTGCATCTGTTGGTATCCCACCGATTCCTGGGGCCTTATTTTTTTGCCAATGCCTTCAAGGCAGCTTCCACATCCTCCTCCATTACCATTGGCTCTTGCTTATATGGTACTT
This sequence comes from Elephantulus edwardii, assembly GCF_000299155.1. NCBI lineage: Eukaryota > Metazoa > Chordata > Mammalia > Macroscelidea > Macroscelididae > Elephantulus > Elephantulus edwardii. Next base: position 1,942,970 of record NW_006399847.1, read on the forward strand.
CTTGAAATTTTCCAGTGTCAGTCTGTTCTTTTTTGGTACAATGATTCTGTGTATTCCTTCCATCTTCTTTTGATGCTTTCTGGGTCATTCACTATATTGTCCAAAGCATATTTTAATATTGCTACTTGAGGCTTAAATTTGTTTCTCAGTTCCCTCAGCTTGAGAAATGCAGAGTGAGTGCTTCCCTTTTTACTCTCCAATTGCAGCTCTCTGCACATCCCATTATAATACTTTCTGTCTTCTTGAGCTGCCCTTTAAAATCTTCTGTTCAGCTCTTTCACTTAAACATGTTTTCCCTTTGTTTGGCACACTAGTGCAATTTTTAGAGTCTTTTCTGACATCCATTTCAGTTTTTTCTTTCTCCTCTGTCTTTCATAATGACCTTTTGCTCTGTTCATGGATTATATCTTTGATAACATCCCACAACTCGTCTAGTCTTCAATCATTGGTGTTCAATGCTTCAAATCTATTCTTAAGATGATTTTGAAATTCAGATGCAATAGATTAAAGATCATATTTTGGTTCTTGTGGACTTATTTTAATTTTGTTCAGCCTCAATTTGAACTTGCACATGAGTAGTTGATGATCTGACCCACAGTCTGCCCCGGGCCTAGTTTGTTTGTATTTTTTTTTTATTTAAATGAAAGTTTACAGAGACTTTGGATTTCCATTCATACATTGTTTCACTTTCCTCCTGACCCACCCCTCCTCTCAGTTGGCTCTTTTTCTTGAAGAGAAAAAAAAATTCTTTCATTGATATACAATGCCCTCACTCCAAGTCCACTTTACTATCCTGCTCTTATTCTAGACTCTTGTCATGAAAGTAATGCCTAATCATATATTCCTTTTGAACAGTTCTCTTCCTTATCTGTTTCAATGAAGTATGCATTATTTATCCCCTCTTTTCTTAAGTTCCTCCCAACCCCGATGTCTGTCCTATTGTACAACAGAGGCACTATTCAGTAATTGTCCTTTTGTGACTGAGATATCAGCATAATGTCCTCCGGAGTCCTCCATTTTGTATAATATTTCATTAGTTCTTTGCTTTTCAAGGCAGCATAGTATTCCATTGTGTGAATATACCACAGCTTCTCTATCCATTCTTTTGTTGATAGGCACTTAGATTGTTTCCAAATCCTTGCTATTGTGAACAAAGCCGCAATAAACATGGCTGTGCATATATCTGCTTTGTGATGGTACAGTTTCTTTAGGTTATATTCCCAGTAGTGGAATTACTGGGTCAAATGGTATCTCTATTTGCAACTTTTTGAGAAAGCACCATATTGCCTTCCATAGTGGTTGCACCATTTTACACTCCCACCAACAGTGAATAAGGGTTCCAGTTTCTTTGCAACCTCACCAGCATTTGCTGTTTGCTGCTCTGTTGAATTTTGCTATTCCTACTGGAGTAAGATGATATTTCATAGTTGTTTTGATTTACATTTCTCTTAGAGCTAGGGATTTTGAGCACTTCTTCATGTATTTGTTCCCCATCTGAATGTCTTTTTGGGGGAAGTGTCTATAGTATTCTATAAATTCTAGATATAAGTCCCTTATCAGACATGTCATTATCAAATATTTTTTTCCCAATCTGTGGCTTCCCTTTTTACCCCATTGGAGAAGTTTTTGGATGTGCATAGGGATTTGATTCTTAGAAGGTCCCATTCATCTATTTTATCCTCTCATGATTGTAGGTTTGTCAGGATGCTTGGAAGACTGTTCATGCTGTGGATTAGAGCTTCTAGAGTTCTTCCAAGCTTTTCTCAAATGAAGTTTATAGTTCTTGATTTTAGTCGTAGGTCCTTGATCCACTTTGCGTTGTTTTATGTGTGTATGGTGTGAGGTGCAGATCTTGCTTATGTTTTCTACAGATAGTTTTCCAATTTTGCCAACACCATTGATTAAAAAGGCTGTCATTTTCCCTTAACTGATTTCATCTCCTTGTCAAAAATCAGTTATCCATACGTAGATGGGCTGATTTCCGGGTTCTCAGGTCTATTTCATTGATCTTATGTGTCTGTTATTGTTCCAGTACCATGCTGTCTTGACCACCATGGCAGTGTAATAGGATATGAAATCAGGGAGTAAGATGCCTCCTACCTTGTTTCTCTCTTTTATATATATATATAATATTTTTTTATTGGGAAAAACATATTGGGGGTACAAGGAGGTGAGGGTTGGGGGCAGAAGGGTGAAGATGGGCCAGGATGCAGTTGCAGAGCTGCACAGTTTGGTCGGTGGGGGGAGCAGGTGAAGGAAATGATGAGGGTCCAGTGGGGACCAGATGCTACAGAGGAATGACAAGCATTTTCCAATAGTAATTAAACCAGCTGTCTTATTGATTTGGGAATTGGATGCCGACTCTCTGGCTTCTTCATGCTGAACAGGGGCGTAGATATAAAGGGGGGAAGGGAGGACGCTTTATCACCTTACTGGTGGTCTTGGGTTACAGCTGCTTGCCTTCTTGCTCCTGAGGGCCGCGACGGTTCGCCCCGAGCCGGGGACCAAGCGCAGCCCGCCCCAGGCAGAAGGCCACGACGGCTTGCCCCGGGCAGAGGGCCACGACGGCTCGCCCCAGACAGGGGGCCGAGGGCAGCCTGCCCCGGGCAGACGGCCGCGATGGAAGTAGTCTTTTTTTAAAAAAGAAGAAGAAAAAGTGTGTGTGTGTGTACCATCAAATTGGATCTGACTGGTACAGGAGACTGCCCCTCCTTCTCCAGCAGAGCATGAAGTAGAGTCTGGGTTTTCCTCCACCCCCCAGGTGCCTGTCGGGGCCTGGGTTTCAGCTGTCCACACCACAGCAGTGGGCAACGAGCTTAAAGCCACTGATGGCTCTGGGCGCTGACTCTCACCAGTGGCTATGGACTTGTTTCTCTTTTTAAGGAGTGCTTTCCTTATTCAAGGCCTCTTTCCATTCCAGATGAAACTGGTTATTGCCTTTTCCATCTTGTTGAAGAATGGAATTGGTATTTGTATTGGAATTTCACTGGATGTGTAAATTGCCTTTGGTAGTATTGTCATTTTCACAATATTGAGTCTTCCTATCCATGAGCAAGGTATATTCTTTTTTAAATTTATTTTATTTTATTTTAATGGAAGTTTACAGAGACTTTAGATTTCCAGCCACTCATTGTTGCACTTTTCTCCCCCTGCCCCCGCTCCCCATTTTGCTTTTCTTTTTGAAAGTAAAAGAAACAATTCCTTCATTGTTATTCATTCAATCTCTCCCCCTGAGTCCACTCCTCTATGTTACCTTTGTTTTGGACTCCTCTTGTAACAATAATATCTAATCATAAATCCCTTTCAAACATTTCTTTCCCTCATCTGTTTCAGTGTAGTATAAATTATTTATCCCATCTTTCTCAGTCTCCTGCCAATCCCTATGTCAGTCCTCTTTTATAACAGTGGCATTATGCCATATTTGTATTTTTGTGACAGATATTTCACTCAGCATTATGTCCTCCAGGGTCACCCATTTTGTGAAATATTTTATGAGTTCCTTATTTTTCAATGCAGCGTAGTATTCCATTGTGTGAATATACTAGATCTTCTCTATCCACTCATTTGTTGATGGGCACTCAAGTTGTTTCCAATTCTTTGCTATTGTGAACAAAGCTGAAATATACATAGGTGTGCATGTATCTGTTTGGGTGGCAATTATGGTTTATGTAGGGTATATTCCAAATGGTGGAATTGCTGGGTCAAATGATATTTCTATTTGCAACTTTTTGAGAAAGAGCAAGGTATATTCTTCCATTTCTCTATGTCTCTTTTTGTTTCTTGTAGTAATGTTTTATAATTTTCTTTGAATAGTAACTTAGTCTTTCTGGTTAGATTTACTCCCAGGTATTTAATCTTGTGATTAGCTATTGAGAAGGGTATTGTTTTTCTTAGCTCCAGTTCTGTATTCTTTTTGTCACTGTAGAGAAATCCAATCCATTTTTGTATGTTGATCCTACCACTATGTATGTATTTATCCTACCACTTTGCTGAATTGTCTAGTAGTTTTCTTGCTGAGTCTTTAGGGGTTTCTAAGTATACTATCACAACATCTGCATATAGAGATAATTTTACCTCCTTGTTGCCAATTTGGATACCTCTTATTTCCTTCTCTTGTCTTATTGCTATCACTAAGAGTTCTAATACAATATTGAATAGGAGAGGTGTTAGTAGGCATCCTTGCCTACTTCCTGTTCTCAAAGGGAATGCCTTTAATTTCTCTCCATTGAGAACAATGTTGGCTCCCAGGTTTGCATATATACTTCTTACTATGTTGAGGAAGTTCCCCTCTAATCCTATTTTGTTGAGTGTTTTAATCGGGAAAGGGTGTTGGATTTTGTCAAAGGCCTTATTCTGCATCAGTTGATTGGATTATGTGGTTCTTTTTCTTTGCTTTGTCAATGTGATGACTTACACTGATTGATTTTTTTATGTTGAACCATCCTTGAATACCTGTTTTGAATCCCACTTGGTCATGGTCAATTATTTTTTAGCTGTATCATTGGGTTCTACTGGCCAGGATTTTATTCAGGATTTTTGCATCTATGTTCATAAGAGGTACTGTTTTACATTTTTCTATGTTGGTGGTGTTTTTGCCTGGCTTTGGTATCATGGATATATTTACTTCATAGAATGAGTCTGGGAGAATTCCATCTTTTTTCTGTTTTCTTAAATAGTTTGTGTAGAATTTGTGACAGTTCTTCTCTGAATGTTGGATAAAATTCACTTGTAAAACCATCTTGCCCAGTGCTTTTTTTGGCTGGAAGTTGTTTTATCACCTTTTCAATTTCTTCTTTTGTAATGGGTCTGTTCAGGTGTTCAATTTTGGTTGATGTCAGTTTAGGGTTGTGAATTTCTAAGTATTTGTCCATTTCCTCTAGGTTTTCAGATTGGTTTTAGTATAGTTCTTCATGATATTGTTAGCTTTTTTATTTTACTTGGTTCTGTTGTGATGTTGCCTGTTTCACCTTTTATTTGGATTATTTCTGTCTTTCCTTTGTTAATTTTGCTAGTGGTTTGTCAATTTTACTGAACTTTTCAAAGAACCAACTCCTATTTTATTTGATGGTTTCGATTTTTTTCTGTTTTCTATTTCATTTGTTTCTGCCCTTATTTTTATAATTTCAGTTTTTTTAGAGGGTGTCAGGTTTTCTTGCTGTTATTTTTAAATTTGTTGGAGATGTTGGGTTAGAGAGTCAATGGTCTTTTGGTGTGTTTGCTTATTTATAGAAATTGACCTCTGATTACTGCTTTGGCTGTTCCCCAGAGGTTTTGGTAAGTTGTGTTTTCATTGTCACTTGTTTTAAGAAACTTTAAATTTCACTTTTTATTTCTTCTTGCACCCACTCATGTTCAAGCAAGGTGTTGTTCAACTTCCAAATGTACTTTTCCCCCCTTCTTTAACCTCTTTTTATTAATTTCTAATTTTGTAGCATTGTGATCTGAGAAGATGCTCTGTATTATTTCTATGTTTTTAAATTTATTGATTTTTGCCTTGTAGCCCAAGACGTGATCTATCCTCAACGTTCTGTGCACATTGGAGAAGAAGGCATACTGTGGGGTTTTTTGGGTGTATTAACCTATAAATATCTATGAGATCAAATTGGTTTATTGTGTGGTTTAATTTTTCAGCATCTTTGTTGAGATTCTTTCTAGTAGTTCTATCTTTTCTTGAGAGTGGTGTATTTAAGTCTCCAACTACTATAGTAGTGTTGTCTATTTCCTTTTTCAGTTTTGTTAATGTTTGTTTTATGTGTTTTGCAGGTCTATCATTTGATGCATAGATAGATATTTATTATTTTATGTCTTCATGTTCTATTGACCCTTTAAGCATTATGTAGTGATCTTCCTTGTCCTTTGTGTTGGTTTTTGCATTGAAATTTATTTTATCAGAGGTTAATATCACTGCTCTTGCTTTCTTCTGGTTGCTATTTGCTTGGTATATTTCCCCCCCTCCTTTTATTTTCAGCCTTTATCTTTATTTTTCAGGTGTGTCTCTTGTAGACAGCATATTGATGGATTTTGTTTTTTATCCAATCTGCTACTCTTTTCCTCTTCAGTGGTGCATTTAAACCATTCACATTCAGTGTGATTATTGAGAGGCACAGTTTTATTGTTATCATTGTGTTGAGTTCTTTTTGGTGTTGTTGCTAGTTACTTTGGTCCATCCTGCTTTTCGTGGCACCTCTGTAATAAGGACATTTCTCAGTGTTTTTTCCTGCAATGCTGGTCCTGTTTTAACAAACTCCCTTAGATTCTGTTTCTCTGGGAATATCTTTATCTCTCCTTCATATTTGATGGACAGTTTCATTTTGACTGCCGATATTGACCTTCTCCACTGATTCTTTCCATATATATTTAGTCTGATTCCTATGCAGCCCATCAGATGAGATCCATGTGTAAAGTCACCATTTGTGTCTTTAAAAATAGGTATTTGCAGTGAATAATCATTGAAAACACAAAATTTTTTCATTCTATTTCCAGCCTCATTTCTATCACCAAGCCTATATTTTCCAATTACTGTTCTTTCTTCACTTTTTCCAACGTTTGCATTCCGTTCACCAGTTATCATTAACACATCTTGATTGCATGTTTGGTCAATTTCAGACTGCATGATTTGGTTTCAATTCCATTTGTCTGCCAGTTTGTCTTGCTGTGGTCACTTTTATCCTATTGTGACGATGTAAGCTATGCCATCAGTATTGTAAGTATTTGAAAGCTTACAAATTATGCACCAGACCATGAAGCAGGCCCTGGTGGTCTACTCCTGAAAAAATTAGCCAGAAAAAAACCTTTGGAATATCATCAGAACAGTAACTGGTCTAGGATCAGAAGATGAGCTCCTCACGTTCAGAATCATTGAAAGTAAGACTGGTGAAGGGTAGCCTTCTCGAAGTAGAGCTGACCTTATTGACATGACTGGAGTGAAACTTTCAGTTCCTTCATTTGCACAGATCAATATAAGAGTAAGTGGTCATTGGTAATTACAATGTGAAATGTACAAAGAATGAATCTAGGAAAATTAGAAGTCACCAAACTTTAAATAGAGTATATAAAGATCAATATTCTAGGCATTGATTGGTATGCTGAAATGGGCTGGTTCTGGCCATTTTGAATTGGACACATATATGATTTACTGTTTGGGGAATGAATGAAGAATACGTGAAACATTTATTGATGCTCATGGACAATAGTCTTCAACATATAGAAAATAAACGTCATCACAACTGGACCAGTAGACAACATGATAAACAGAGAAAAGACTGAAGCTGTCAGAGATTTCATTTCACTAAATTCCATCAACACCCAGAAAAGTAGCAGTCAAGAAATCAAATGTACTGTATTATTCAAATTTGCTGCTAAGGACTTCTTTAAAATGTTAAAGAGCGAGCATCTCACTTTAATGACTAATGTGCACTTGACCTAAGTCATGTATTTTCAATTGCTTTATAGGCATGAAAGTTGGACAATGAATAACGAAGAAAAAAAAGGAATTGATGTCTTTGAACTGTGCTGCTGGTTAAAGATATTGAAGGTGCTATGAACCATGCAAAGAACAAATCTGTCTTAGATGTGCAGGCATAGTGCTCCTTAGAAGCAAAGAGGATGAGACATCATATCGTACCTTGAGCATATTGGCAGAAGGGACTAATCCTTGGAGAAGGACCACATACTTGGGAAAGTAGAAGATTAGCAAAAAAGAGGAAGAGATTTAATGAGATGGATTGACACAGCATCTCCAAGAGTGCGCATGGGCACAGCAGAGACTGAAGATGTTTCCACCCCACCAGAGTTTTATTCTGTTGTACAGAATCACTATGTGGTGGAGCCAACTTGATGGCACCTAACAACAACAATAAAATGATGGTAATGAGAAGTTTAAAAGGAATGGTGTTGTAGTCATCATCAAAAGAACATTTCAAGATGTCTCCTGAAATACAGTGCAGTCAATTAAGGGATAATAGTCATTCAAGGAAAGAATAATATTCATGTACTTACCTACAAGGAAGATCATTCAATATAACTAATATTCAAATTTATACGCCAACCATTCATTAAAGCTGAAGATGGTGAAACTGAAGATTTCTACCAACTTTTGCAGTCTTAATTCATAAAATATGCAGTCAAGATGCATTGATACTTCTGGTGGTTGCAATTTAAAAGTCAGAAACAAAGAAAATTTAATTTGTAGTAAAATTTTAATAGTAAAAATGAAACAAGATCAAATGATAGAACTTGCAACATCAAGGACTTATTCGCTGCAAATGCAGATGATTTGTCAGTAGCATAGACTGTAACTATACACATGGACCTTTCCAATGAAATGTGTAGAAATCAAATCAACTACATCTGTGGTCAATTAGAACAAGACCAGGAGCCAGCTCTCAAACTGTAAAACCATCAATTGCTCATATTAAAGTTGAAGCTGAAGAAAGTTAAAAACATGTTTACAAGGGCCAAAGTGGGATCTTGAGTATACCTTACCTGACATTAGAGACTATCTCAGTAATTGATTTGACATGTTGAACACTAACTAATGAATGTCCAAAGACCAGACAAACTATTGAGTGATACAAAAGTTAAACTTACATCATAAGTGAAGAAAATAAAGGTGGTTAAAAAGACAGAAAAGAAGGAAAATACTAAAACAGTCTGAAGAGATCTGGAATCTTACTATTGAATGCAGAGTAGCTAAAGCAAAGGTAAATGATAAAAGAAAAGATCTGAACAAAAGATGTCAAATGGTGGCTCAAGAAAACAGTAAATTTCAAGTCCCAAGTTAAGTTTGTGTGGGCAAAATAGTGAATGATACAGGAAGCATCAAAAGAAGATGGAAGAAATACAGAGTAACTTTATCAGACAGTCATTTAAAGAGGTAAAATATGATCAAGAACCAGTGATATTGAAGGTAGAATCCAAGTTGCACTGGGGGCATTGGCGAAGAACAAGACTCCGAATGAACAGAATACCAATTGAGATGTTTCAACAAACAGATGCAATCCTGGAAGCCCTCACTCATCTGTGTTAAGAAATTTGGAAGATAGTTACCAAATAATTTGTTCCCATTCTAGAGAAAAATAATGTAAGATAATGTGGAAATTATCAAACAACATCATTAATATCATGCACAAGTGATATGTTACTGAAGATTATTAAAAGCAGTTGCAGCAGTACAGTGACAAGAATTGCCAGAAATTTAAACTAGATTCAGAAAAGGCCATGGAATGAGCTATCATTACTGATGTCACAGGAGTCTTGGCTGAAAGCAGAATCCCAGGGGGAAAAAATTACTTGTGTTTTATTGACTATACTAGGACACTCAATTGTCTGGATCATAACTAAGCATGGAAAAGATTGCAAAGAATGAGAATTCCAGAACACTTACTATGCTCTTGTGGGAATGGCACACATAACCAGCAACAAAACAAGGGAATATTGTGTGGTTTAAAGTCAGGAATATGTGACAGGCTTGTATCCTTTCACCATATGTATTTAATCTATACACTGAGCAAATAACCCAAGAAGCTGGAATGTGTGAAGAAAACTCTGCATCAAGATTGGAGGAAGAATCAATGAGCAGCTGATGATGATGATGATGTTGTTGTTAGGTGTCATCAAGTCACTTGTGACTCACAGCGACTCTGTGTACAATACCTCTGAACCCTGCCCTGTTCTGAGTCAGTCTCACTGACTCTGACAAACATACCCCCATTGCCCTAGTTATTATATCAATCCATCTCATCCAGGGTCTTCCTCCCCCGCGCTGTCCCTCCACCCTTCCTAGCATGATGTCCTTCTCTAAGGATCTGTCCCTCCTGGCCACATGCCTAAAGTATGTGAGACTGAGCTTCAACATCCTAGCCTCCAAGAAGAAACTTAGTTTCACCCTCTCCAAGACAGCCCTATTTGTTCCCTTGGAGGTCCATGGTATGTTCAAGACTCTTCTCCAGTAACACAACTCGAAGGCATTGATTCTTCTGTCATCCTTAGTCATTATCCAGCTCTCTGATGCATGCAAGTAATTTTGAAGACCATGGACTGGATCAGGCACATCTTGGTCCCTAGATTGACGTTGTTGCTTCTCAGTACTCTGAAAAGTACTTATTGATGAAGATCAAAACTGCACCCTGCAGTATGGATTACACCTCAACATAAAACATAAATTCAAACATCATGGTAAATGCAGAAAAGACTGAATTTGCCAAGAGATTTTTTTTTCAATCCTTAAGCAATGCCCGTAGAAACAGCAGACAAAATTGCCTTTGGTCAATCTGCTGCAAAAGACTTTAAAGTGTTAAAAAAGTTAAAATGTCACTTTGTGAACAAAGTGGCCTGTACTTTCAATTGACTCATATGTATGCCACGGGAGCAGTCAGGAGGTCAGGGACAAGTCTGCTGTCAGGCACCTTTCCAAATTACTGAGGAGCAATGATGTCAGTGTGAAGATTAAGGTAAACCTGGTTCAGACCAGGGTCTTCTCAATCACTTATTGTGTGTCTGAGCACTGGACAATGAATAGAGATGGCAGAAGAATTGATGCTTTTTTTTAAAAAAAAATTATTTATTTATTTTTTTATGTGTGTACCATCAAATTGGATCTGACTGGCACAGGAAGCGACTGTTCCTCCTTCTTCAGCAGAGCATCTGGTGGATTTGAACCACGCACCTCTGGGATTGCAGTGCAGTTTCCTGCCACTAGGCCACCAGAGCTCACCAGAATTGATGCTTTTGAGATGTAGTATTGAGAAGAGAACTGAATATCCCATACACTGCCAAAAGAACAAGCAGCTATGTCCTGTGAAAAGGGCAGCCAGAGTGCTCCTTGGAGGCAAGGATGGAGAAGCTTCGACTCACATACTTTAGGCAAATTGCTAGAAAGAGGCTATTCATTAGAAAGGGGCATCATGGGGCTGGGAAAAGTGAGAGTCAGTGAAGGAGAGAGAGAGAGAGAGAGAGAGACCTTCAATGAGATGGATAGATATAGTGACAGCGGGAATGGGCTTTAATGTGTTGAAAAAAGTGAAGATATCACAAGATAGGATAGGGTTCAGAGCTGTTGTTCACTGAGTCCCTATGTGTCATACTCTGTGACACCTAACAACAACAACATATGTATGCAAAAGCTGGATAATTAATAAGGAAGATCAAAGGAGAAATGCTGTATTTGAATACAGTATTAGCAAAAAACATGGAAAATACTATGGAATGTCAGAAGAATGAACATTGTTCTTGGAAGAAGTACAATCCAAATAGTCTTTAGAAATTAATACAGTGAGACTTTGTTTTACACACTTTGTACATATTATCAGGAGGATTCAGTCCCTAGTGGTGCTTCATAGGGATCACCTAAAAAGAAGACCCTCTATCAGATGGGTTGGCATAGGGGCCACAACAGCGGGCTCAGCTGTCAGGACTATGAGGCTGGTGCGGAACTGGGTAGTGTTTCCTTGTATTATAATTGATGCTGCTGTGACTCAGGATTTACTGGAGAGCATCCAGTCATAACAACAGTCATTTCATTGAATTTTGTTGTTTTGACAAGCATTTTTAATTAGCAAATGCTCGTTACTATACTCTGATTCCCCCCTTTTTTACTGCAGTCTAGCCCTGCACCTTCAATACAGTGTCTGATTCTCTGAGGATATTCCATGTTGATTTTCTTGCATTGTGACTTTGTTCTGCGTTCCTTTGACTTGGTTGATAGGATGACCTGTTTTGGTGTCTGTCATCCCTGTTGGAGGTTTTCCTTACATGCCAGGTGTTTGTCCACATTTAAAAGTGAAGTATGTGTAATCAGTAGAGTTTCAAGGTGTGGTCTTCATTGTAGGGTCAGTGTGAAGAATCCTTTAGTCTCCTGCCTGTGGTGTAAACAGTGTCCTGTGGGCTGAACAGAGAAGGGGGCTGTGTGCCTCTTTAACTTAATGTGCAGACTTCTGCTGAGCCTGGTGTCCTCATGTCTGGAGCCCTCCTGCCTCGTTTTCTCAGACCAACCCTGTCCAGCAGCATTCTAACCCAGTCGAGGCCTAATGCCTGAAGGCAGCCATTATATGCAATGAATGCTCATCTCTTCTTTGTACCCACAGTGCCATGGGCCATAGGCCACTCTGTGGAGAATTGAGGTGACTTCTCTGATCATCTCCTGAAAGGTTAACTCTTTCATAAATACTGGTTAAGAAATGCTCTTTGAGCAATAATTTCCCTTTGAGGCTGGGTTCTGTGATGAAGACGGTGTATATGTTTACCATAGTGAATTTTTCAAGAGAGCTGATAAAGAATGCATTCGTTCGTGTTCCTGGCTCATAATTTCGACCCCCTCACAGCTGAGTGAGGTGGCTGCTGTTTCACTTGGGCAGTGGCGTCTGGACTAGTCCTGGTTATTGTTAGAAGCCTGTGCTCATTCAGGAAGGACTTCCTGGAAAGTTAGCTCATTCCAGGAACATGCTCAAAGGAGGAAAGGGTGGCTGCTTCCTGGCTGTGTCACAGCCACTAGTGCAAGAAAGCAGGGAAATGTGAATCAGCAAGTTTCTCCCCCTGGAATTCCCTCCACGTGGTAGCTTGGTACCTGTGACCAGAGAACTGAGCGCTGCTGCCCTTTGAGGCTTCTCTTGGCCCTGTGCTCCCACAGCTGTGCCCTTAGCAGCCAGTCTATAAGACTGGACAGTGCCTGTTGAGACCAGCTTGGTTCAGAAATTGTACGGCAGTGATCTTCCAGTGATCTGTGATACATCTGTGGTGTTACCGTGTAGTGGCAGGAGGAAATTGTGGGTACTGGCACCAGGTCTGATTCTGGTTTTTGGAGTGCAACCATCCATGCAGAGAAGGACTGCTGGGACTCTACTCTCTGGCCCTGACTGGCAGCAGCTGCTGGATGACACACGGCCACCCTCCATGTTGGCCTGCTCAAGTTCCCAGAGGGCATTGTGCAGGCAACTATGTCGATGCTACAGAATTTATCACATTATTAGCACAGGGACCTGAGCCTGATGAGGTCTCAGAGAAGGAGCCTATGAACAGCAGTGAGCGCTGAGAAGTTTAACCCTGTGTATTTCTTTCTGCTTTCCCACTGTCCAGCGGAGGAACCATCTGAAACACCCCAGCTGCCCACTAGAGGAAAGAGCTCGCAAGCCCCCGACAGGCTGCCCGAGGCCCCCACCGCATCTGCCCACCCGGAACTGACCCAAGCCCCGCTGCCGAGACCCAGCAGCCTGCCTCCTCCTGAGGACCCTGGACAGCGTCCTGTGCTGCCCAAGAGGCCCCCACTGCTGCTTCCCCCCCACAAGACATTTCCCCCACCAGTGTGGGCTGGCAAGACAGGGCTGCCGTCACTGCCAGGATCTACAGGGATCATCATGGAGACGGGAGAGGCGGGGCCTCCAGGCCGGATGGGCATGTCAGGCCGGGGCTTGCCCCAGGGGGTAGACGGCCAGATGGGGCAGACACCCATCCCCAGCTCTAAGGGCTACGCGGGTGCTCCAGGTAAGCCAGCCATGCCTACAGCTGGGCTCACCTGAGCCCTGGGCCAACGAGGGTCCTGGTTACGGGGTGTATGCTGACACAGAGAGGGGGAGCACCAGCCACTGCCACCTTCGGTTGTCACTGCAGGGGGTCTAGGTGGTCACTACCAGATGAACAACTTTTGAAACTTAGCTTTTCCAGTGTGCTGAGATTCTGAGGGATTTGTTTATGTTGATCAGGCACCCCCAAGACTGGGGTAGACGATGTTTAGAAACATGACCCCAGGTGGAGGGCCCTGGCACATGGCACTCATTGGTCTTCCAGCAGGAAGGGCCCTGGAACATGGGCCTGGGAGTTTGTTTAGTAGCAAAGGCAAGCAGGCAGCTCGCCAGGTTGCTGGTTTATATCCCAGTCCACCACTCACAAGCTTCATGACTGGGGGGCATTTCCTGACCTCCCCAAAGTCAGTTTCCTCAACTGCAGAATTAGGAAAATTATACTACCTCTCGGGGAGTTACTGTGAGAATGCACAACAAGCTTAGTTCCTTGTGCTTGTTAGGAAGTGCTCAAGGTGAGTTGTGGATGTCAGTTATCATGCTGATGTGCTTGATGTGGGGTGATGGCGGTAGGATGGTGATGGTATGATGGTGATGATGGCATGATGCTGATGGTGGTATGACAGTGATGGTGGTATTATTGATGGTGATGGTGGTATGATGGTGACGGTGGTATGATGGTGACGGTGGTATGATGGTGATGGTGGTAGGATGGTGATGGAGGCAGGATGGTGATGGTAGTAGGATGGTGATAGTGGTAGGATGGTGATGGAGGTAGGATGGTGATGGAGGTAGGATGGTGGTGGTATGATATAGTGATGGTGGTAGGATGGTGATAGTGGTATGATATAGTGATGGTGATATGATGGTGATGGTGATGGTGGCATAATGGTGCTGGTGGTATGATGGTGATGGTGGTATGATAGTGATAGTGGTAGGATGGTGATAGTGGTAGGATGGTGAGGGTGGTATGATGGTGATGGTGGTATGATGGTGATGGAGGTAGGATGGTGAAGGTGGCATGATGGTGGTGATGGTATGATATAGTGATGGTGGTATGGTATAGTGATGGTGGTATGATGGTGATGGTGGTATGATGGTGATGGTAGTACGATATAGTGATGTTGGTATGATGGTGATGATGATGGTGATGGTAGTATGATGGTGATGGTGGCATGATATAGTGATGGTGATATGATGGTGATGGTGATGGTGATGGTGGCATGTTGGTGATGGTGGTATGATGGTGATGATGGTACGATATAGTGATGGTGGTAAGATGGTGATGGTGATAGTGGTATGATGGTGATGGTGCTATTATGGTGATGGTGGCGGTGGTGGTGATGAGGGTGATAATGGTGGTATAGCTGTGATGTTGGTGTTGGTTGTAGTGATGATCTGGTGATGATGGTGGTGATGATGATGGTAATAGTGTCATGGTATGGTGGCTGCTGTTGGTGATAGTAATGTGGTGATGCTAGTGATAGTGATGGTGGTATGGTGATATGATGGTGATGATGATAGTGGTAGTGTGGTGATGAAGGTGATGGTGGGTGGTGGTACTAATGGGGATGTTATGGTGATGGGGGTATAGTGGTGGTGATGGTGATGGTAGAGGTATGGCGATGGTGAAGGCGGTGGCAGTAGTATGATTATGATAGTGATAATAGGAAAACAAAGCCTATGGGTGGATAATGCCCCTGGAGGACACATGTACTTGTTGACCCAAGTCTGTCTTTGGAGTCTTCCCCTGCCCTCAGTGCCCAGTCCTCCTCCTCCTCCTCACAGTCCTCTCCACCCAGTTTGCCCTTGGTATCCTGTGCTGTCTTAGGATACACAGTCCAGTCAAGAAGCAGGGACAGGTGGGAACAATTGTGTCTGTTTCTAGGAAGGCAGCTTAGATTGAGCGTCTTTACTGTATCTGTGGCTGTTTTTCTGATAATGAAAGAGAGGTTGAGCACAGAGGAACAGGGCCAAAAGGGGCTCTGAAAAATGAACTGTTAAAGATTTTGACATTCCATTCTTATTTTGTTTTTCAGGATACCCCAAGTCACCTCCTGCAGCTTCTCCAGGTATGTCTGCTGCCTGCCAGAGGCCAGGGACAGGAGAAAGATTCTTCTTAATAACCTCTGCTCTCCACCTCTATTTCAGCCTCTCCCACCACGAGGGTGTGGGGAGTGAGAGGGGAATCCAGGGGTCAAGCCCTTCCCTACCCCCCAGCAGTGGACTAGGTCTCTGCCAGTGGCAGTGGATCAAAGCCCATGAGGTGTGCTCCCAGATAGCCAGTCATGGCCGGGACAAGGAACTTCCTTCACGCATGGTGCTGGCTCATTACCAGTACTGGCTCTGAGGAGTTTCCTGGGCTCAGGTTTTCTCAGTAAATCAGTAGCTCCCTCAGTCATTCCCATTGCCTCCACCTTTTCCGCCTGTTTCCTTCCCCCCCACACACACACTCACACACTCTCTCTCTCTCTCTCTCACACACACACACACACACACACACACACACACTTTTACACACTCACTCACACCCAAGGCCCCCATGTGTATTCTGCCTTTCATACACATTTCCTCACAAAAGTCAATCTCTCACACTATCTCACAGTTCTCTCACGAAATGAGGATAATCCCATCCAGTCTTCTTCAGACACCTGCATACACACAGCCATCCACACTCAGCATTTCTCTCTCACACATTATCTCTCTCATACACAGTCTGTTTTACAGTCTTTCCCTCACACATGAAGTCAAATCTCAGTTTCTTTATCACATGGTTTATTACACACATAATCTATCCTACAGCCTCACAGTCTTAATATAATCTCACAGTCTGTCTGCACACAGCCTCTTATACACACACAGAATTTCTCCTACAGCTCATACACCCACTTTACCCCACATACAGAGTGTGATTGTGACACACGCTCTTTCCCTTTCATACATGGACACACACACTTCTTCTTCACACAGCCCACGGCTAGTAGGTGCCTGCCCACTTTCCCAGGTCCTTCTGTGGTCCTGCCTGCTGACCTCAGACTCAGTGGACCCTGTGCACTTGTGTGTGTTGAGTATTTTATATCTGATGAAGTTTCACCACTTTAAGGGACAATAAAGTGCTGGAGCTGCCACTGGACGCTGACCCAAAACCTCAGTGTTTCTAGCTCACTCATAGAATGCAGTCCTCCAGGAACCAGAAGGTACCCCCAAGTCCCAAATCAACAGCCTATGTGGTCACATCTCTCTGCTCCAGGGGTTCCTGTGCCTTCTCTGGTGTCCTTTTCTGCGGGCCTCACACAGAAACCTTTCCCCAGTGATGGGGGTGTCGTCCTCTTCAACAAAGTGCTGGTGAATGATGGAGATGTCTATAACCCCAGTACTGGTGAGTTTTTGAAGGGGTGCCTCCTTTCCAAAGCTTTTTACCCCAATGCGCTTGTTACCTAAATGCAATGTGGGGTCTCCATTCCATGCTCTTATGGAGCGGAGGGGTCTCAAGCGAGCAGACTGGTGCATCTTGATCATTTGGGACCAGTGAAGACACCTCCCAACCCCTTGGGCTGTAGGCATAGGTGCTAGTGTGAGGTCGCCATCCTAGGCCTCAGCTTCACCACAGAAAGCAGGGGCGGGTTTTTGTTTTTGTTTGTTACAAAAGCTCTGTCTGTACACCCTCCAACCCCCCAGGAGATGTCCTCTAGCCACCCAGGTGCAACCCCCATCCTGCCCCCGATTGGTGATCCTGACCCTCTTCCTGACCCCCCAGCCATGAACCTGCCCCCCCAGTCGTGATCCTGAGCCCTTTCCTGTCTTTCAGCAGTGATCTTCACCTCCTTTCTGCCCCCCAGCTGTGATACTCACCCACTTCCTATTAGTCAGGTGATTCTACCCCCCTCCCTGCCCCCAGTGGTGATCCTGCCCCCTTTCTGCCCCCCACCTCTGATGCTGCCCCCCTTTCTGCCCCCTAGCCGTGATCCCGATCCCCTTCCTATCCCTCCGCAATGATTCTCACCGCCTTCCTGTTGTCTAGCGGTGATTCCACGCCCCTGGGCAGGGCAGGGCAGGGCAGGGGAAGGGAAGGGAAGGGTCAGCCTGCATCCATTGCCCTTTCCCAGGAGCTAGCAGGACTGCCCCACAGCTCCAGGAGATAGGTGAGACCTGCTCCGTAGCAGCTGCTGTCACCCTCTCAGTCCTCCAGGGGAGCATCAGGGCCGAGTAGTGGCCACAGAGAAGCTCCAGGAAGATGGTATTAACTTCCTTCTTAGCCACACCATGTGTGCCCTGCCTGGTCACCACCTTCTTTCCATTCATCTGGTCTAGTTCCAGAAGGCACTGGCTCTTATATGTTACCAGCTGTGAGTCATCGATGCAACATACCTCTTGGATTACGGGAGCTTATGAAGCTGCATTTTAACCAGCTCTGCAGAGGCCCTCAGCAGTGAAGGTCTTGGTTGGGGGAGATGGTGACCACAGTGGCCTGTCACTGTTTCAGGACAGCTGTGTAGGGACCAGTTATCTGTGAAGGCAGGGATGGTGACCATGTCCCTTGATGCTCCTCTGCACCCCAAGTACACTCACGTGGAAGCAGGAGAGGAGGTCAGAAGTGGCTTTGGGAGGTCTCCCCTCCTGTGGATCCTCCGTTTGTCTAGAGCGCTGGAACTGGCTCTGATCTCTGCTCCAGGAGCCGCTGGAAAGACTCTGGACACTTTAGATGACCACTACATGCTGGAAGGGGCTGGGTTGATTTTTCAGTATAGATGACTCTTGCGCTCCCCCCCGCCCCCCCCATGTCATCTCAGCTTCTGGGCCTGGTCATGGCCTAGTGTCTCCAACATGGTCCGGTCTCATCCTTTTTGCTCACACTGTCCCCTACTTTCACTGCCTCCAGCCCTCACAGGGTTGTGGCTCACTGGCTAAGTGAACATCAGGGCCAGTGAATGGACAGTGTCTGTGTGTGACCGAGTCAAGGTGCTAGCCTTCTCCATGATGCAGGTGGGCTGTGGTCTCTGGTAACGCAGCTCCGCCTGCCCTTCCAAGCTGGCTTGCAGTACTGAGCCTGTCTGAAGTCCTACATTCTGGGGAACACTTACTGCATTCACAGGGGTCACTCGCACCCAGTCGAGCTGGGTGCTTTGTAAAAGAGAAGTGAGGGACAGCCTATGTATGCCCTGGGTGCTTCTGTTCCACTGGACTGCAAGTGCAGATGGGAGCAGGTTGTGGCCAGGGTCAAATGGTCCTCGGGGCCAGAAAAAGGGCAGCAGGAGGTAGAAAGCCTGTGCTATCTCCCCAGCAAGGCTGAAGGGGTTATTCTCCGTGTGCTTGGCCAGTGGGGAAGCGTTTCCCAGAGCGAGGTGCAGGGTCATCCTCCGTGTGCTCAGCTGGGCAGAGGGGGAGCATTTCCCAGAGCTGCTGCAAAGTGCTGTGAAGTTAGGCGGATTGGCAGATAGGCTGACTCCCAGACAGGGCAGTTACTCGTCCTGTTTGGCAGTTGCAGCCAATGAGGGGGTGTTTTGCAGTGAAGTGTCAGCAGCAGAGCACACAGGGGCTGTGTCACATTGGGCGAGGGCAGTGTGGACTGGACAAGGCTGTGGCCCCAACAGCCAGGGTCTTGTCCAGCATAGCCTGACCCCTGAGGTCCGGGACTGGACAGGGCTGTGTTCCTGATAGCCAGGTTCCTGCCCAGGGTGACCTGACCCAAGGGACTTGGTGTGCTGCCCAGTGTCATGTGTGGCCCCACAGCATGAACCCCGGTTTCCGCTTCCCCAGGGATCTTCACGGCTCCCTACGATGGGCGCTACCTGATCACGGCCACCCTCACCCCCGAGAGGGACGCCTACGTGGAAGCTGTCCTGTCCGTGGCCAACGCCAGTGTGGCCCAGCTGCACACGGCAGGGTACAGGAGGGAGTTCCTGGAATATCACCGACCCCCAGGGGCACTCCACACGTGTGGGGGTCCCGGAGCCTTCCACCTCATCATGCACTTGAAGGCAGGGGACGGTGTCAACATTGTGGTGACGGGGGGCCGGCTGGCGCAGACGGACTTCGACGAGATGTATTCCACCTTCAGCGGGGTACTTCTGTACCCTTTCCTGGCCCACCTCTAGACGGGTGGGCAGAGAACTGTAAAAACCAAAACTTTAATATATTCAGTTTTTATGTATGTTAACTGGAGCACTGATCTAGCGTTTTCCACCTACACCCCACCCCTTCCTCAAGATAAAGGCCTCAGCTGGGGTTCAGGTCTCCACATCAGACTGTTTGCGGCCAAGGCTGCCCTCTCTTCTCTCATCTCTCAAATTAAGCCTCCAGATCCTAGGACACCCCTTAACAGCCCATCTCCCCCAAACTTGCCCAGCTGAGCACTCAGCAGGCCTCCTGGCTAAGGGTCCCCCACTTGTCCCCTGTGGTGCCCCACTGATGGAGAAACTGGGTGGGGCAGTCCTCTCTGGTGCACCTCAGCCCTGCCTGTCTCTATTTTACACTGCACCGAGTTTAAACACTGAAGTGTGGGTGCCGCGCACCCCACCGAGCCTGGAGTCCACGTTCGTAAATGAGGACATGTTACCACTCCCTGACCCTCCCCCGGCAGTGGGTGCAGAGGGTTAGTTCCTGAAGCTTGCTGGGCTCCTTAAATGACATGTACAGTTTCAGTGCAAAGACAGGGAGCACCAATAAAGGCGAAAAACCACTTGAAGTTCTCTCTCTGAAGTCTGGTACCTTATGGGCGGGAGGTGTTAAAGAGCAAATGGTAGAAAGGTATTTTGCTTTTTGAAAATGGCTGTTGAAAGTGAGCTTGAATAAAATCATCTCCACTATGAAGTGGTCAAATATCCACATTGTTTCTGGAATTTGTTGACAGAATGGATATGCTTGGAGGTCAGTGGCCAGCGTGGCCAAAGGGTCCTCTGTGGATCCTGACTGCTTCCTGACCAGCGATGCCAAGCTCCCGAGACCCACCCGCCCAGCACTCTCACTCAGCGTGTCACCAATACTCAGGTTCCTAAGCAACAAGAGGCCCCACAGGGGGCTGAGGTCACTTCCTCATCAGCCAGGGATCCCCCAGTCTACCCAGCAGCAGGGAGCTTTGGCATGGTGAATCCTAGCTCCAGGATTACTGACCAGATGAAATCTGTTGGGAGGTGAGGAGGGGGGAAGGCAGTGTCCTAGTGCCCTAGGGGCAGTGTAGATGGTTTGGGCTGTTTTAAAAACACCCCAGCTGTTGGCAGATAAAATGAGCCTTCAGAGGCCCTGCTCCAAAGAGCTCAGTTTTGCTGCCAACCCAAAGGCGGATAGTTTGACTTACCTGCTCTGTGGGCGAAAGATGGACAGTCTTGTATGAGACTTACTGCCTCTGAAAAACCCGCCAGAGGGTCAGCTATGAGTTGGTTCCAACTCAGTGGCACACACCACCCCACTTTACCTATCCCCTAGTCCCCACCCCGCCACCACCTTAAGAACCCCAGAGTTCTTTCCTTCCCTGGCTTCCTTCTGCCAAGTGCCCAGGCAGGGAGAGGGGTGCGCCCCCGCGAGGAACTGACTACAGGCAGCTGTCAAGACTCCCCGGGCTCTGCCACACATGACTCATGGAAACAACCCCGTGTTTCTAGACAACCCAGCTGGCTTGCTGCCCTCTTCTGCTCACACCCTTCCTCAATTCACAACCGCAGGGCAGGGCCCAGGAGACAGCGGGACTTCTCTTTTCTGCTCCACAGATGGTTCTATGGAGCGTCGGATAACACTCAGCCCTCCCTCAGTGCTTCCCTGACACACTTACTGATTGAGGTGAATCCTGGAGGCCAGTGGCCAGAGGGGGACCCTCCGTGGATGCTGACCATTTCCTAAGCAGAGATGCGCCAAGCTCATGGGACCTGCCTGTCCAGTGCACACACACTCAGCGTTTCCCAAACACTGTGGTTTCTAGGCAACAAGAGGGCCCGCCTAAGCTGGTCGCAGAGGGCCAAGGCCACCCTGAGAAGCATCACTTCCTTCTGTTTTACAGGGGTCTGGTGGACCAGCGACACGTCTGCAGCAGAACCCTGTGTTTGCTCAGATAAAATAGGGTGGGAGCTGGGCCTCAGCTCCTGGAAACATGGGTCTTCAGGTGGGGCAGGCCTCTTGGAGACTGGACAGTGGTCAGCAGGGGCATGTTGAGAGGGCTTGAGGCCATCATCTTCTCATGTGTGTAAACCAAACCCCAGGACTTGGGGGTCACCATCTGAGGTGTAGGGGGGGGGTGTGTGTGTGTGTGTGATCACGTCTGAAAGAGCTGTTGTTGAGGAAAAGGCCAACACATGTCTTAAGATAGACACTGGGACATTTCCTTCATACGGAGACTAAGCAAATGTCTCTTGATATGATTACAAACCCGAAACCCGCGGAAGCACATCGCCATTTGTTGTGTCAGAGAGGCCTTCTGTATTCACACATGCCCCTCGCCTGCTTCCCTGTGACGCCATCTCTCCTCATTTCTTAGTTGTGTTTGCTGCTGGAATGGATTGGGAAAGTGGAAGGTTGGCGTCCACACTTAGGAGATGGGAAACAGCTTTGTCTATCTCCACATCCACTCTCTGTAACATCTCAGTCCCATGACCATGTGCACAGGGAGAAGCCCAGGGACAGGGTGACAGGAGGAAGGTGCAGCTGAGGTGGGTGCCGCTGCAGTTCAGGGAGGGAACACAGGCCACTCCCTGCAGACACACCTGCCTCCTCTCTTTAAGACTCCCACTGGACTCCTCCTCTCTGTTCTTAAAGACCTGACCAGGGGTTTCTTACGACATTTGAAGTGACAAATACACCCAAGCCACAAAGCCGGGGAGCCTCCTTACTCACTTTCGGAGTTTAGAAAGTAAGTACCCCAGAGAAGTCCTTTCTGCAGACAATTTGTGAATGTCAGCAAAGAGCAAAAGGCTAATTTACAGAGATAACTAGTTTTGGCAAGCGTACAGAGAAGACAGTCCAAACATTCTTGGAAAGGAAGGACCAGACGTGTCCAGTTCACATTTGTTTATTGTTATTAACATTTTATTTTGGACATCAAACATTGCACCAAAATATGATCCATTTATTTCAAGACAATTGTCTTTGCCATAACTAAGAGTACTGTACTGATGTTTACAATTATTTTCTGATAACACAAAACTTATTAGTGGAATTGCTATCTAACCAAATACTTCATTATAAACAGAACTGTTAAAATTGAAAGAGCAGTTTCCCCTCCTTTTCTCATCTTCTGAACAAGCCAAAAGGTTGATTTCACTTGGAAAGGCATTTACTTAAAACAAAAAAAGCTCAGTTTTGAACCAGTTTCTAAAACAAGGAAAACCCAGGGTTCCTGGAGTAGACATGCACCTGAAAAGCTGCTACAACTCCCCCCAGACTGTCCGCACCGTCAGGAGACGCGCCCACGCCCCCAGCAGCAGCCCATGCATAGGCCGAGGTCGTGGCTTCGCGGCAGACAGGCCTCCAGCCACTGACGGGGAGAGGCAGCCCTGCACAGCTTCTAGCAGTTTCCCCATCAGGATACTAGTGGGAATCTGTTTCTTTTTCCAGTTGAAATCTGTGCAGATGTTCTGACCATGCCACACTCGGTCATCAGGCCCACACGTTCTCCCCACAGCTGACAAGGGTGCCAAGGTTGACCCTTCACAGAAGTACAGGCTCACACATGGACATTGAGCAAACACTAGAGGCTGAGTGGGCTGGAGAGGGATGGTGAGAAGCCCAGGGCCCTGTCCTGCAGGCTCCAGTGACCCCTTCACCTCAGGCATGGCCCATGAACTCGCCATCCCAGGGCTGTGTACAAACACTCAAGGGCATCTCTCTTTCACAGAAAGAACAAATGTCATTTGTACCAAATAGCAATGGGTGTTGAGCACAAAATTAATACTCTGATAACACTATAGTAATAGTAAAGCATCTACTTTTGGGAAAGTGACTCCTTTAAATAAGGAAGACAACTCACACTAATTATTATACCCACTGGATCAACTTGCAGTGACAAAGTGACAAAGCCTATTGCTTATGGACAATGGGGCAAAGCCCCTCCATACAGGTTCCTAGCTGGGTCCTCTAAGGAAGGCCTGTATGTCAGAGAGGAGCTTGTCAGGACAGACAGGTATCACGTAGCCAACTACTCTGCAGTGGATGAGCCAGAGGGACTGGAGGGCTGTGGGTCAGAACCCCATACCGCACACACAAGAGGAAGCCCACTGAGTTCAGACGAGGAGCACTGTGTTCATGCCTCTACATCTGCGGGAGGACAAGCTGAGGGCGCTCTGCAAGGATTTAACAACGTTACCACCAACCTCACCCATGGTCCAGAGGGCCTGGCTCAGAGACAGAGCAGCCGGTGTTAGCTCACCAAGGGGTTTCATTCACTACTTAGGTAGAACTCCACAGAAGTAGCTTCCCTAAGCCATCAAACACAGTCACTTCTGACTCATTACAATTAGCTCTAATGAACTGAACATGTGCTTTGAGGTTCTGCCACTGAGAACTGTCCGGGGATTTCAACATGGTCCCTGCAACCAACAGCAGGAGGGAAGCACAGTGAGGGGAGCCAGGGAACCCCACTATAAACCTGAAGAACCAGCTGCCTCTGTCTCCCTCTCTGCATCAACATGGTACTGGATGAGGGGAACGCAAATGACAAGAACCCACAACATGATCACATGGGGCAGGTCTATGAGCAGCCTTGTCTGTGTGATGCTCAGCTCTGGGCTCAGCGCAGGCTCCCCTCACAGGAGACTGTGGCCTCTGTGGTCTCCTGAAGACCTCCTTTCAAACAGTTCTCTTCCCTTTAATATTGAAGTGATTGTCAACACCGTACTGGCCTTTCCAGGTTTCAGGACATGGCTAATAGCAGTCTACAGGGGCTGACAGCAAATGACCCTAGAGCTGTCATTTCTCTTAAGTTATGTGAGTTTGTCACAGCCAGATGTCTCTTCACTCTTTAAGGGAACACACATGGCTGTCCCCACAAGGTCCTGCTATGTGCTTTCCAGAGGGAGCAGCCAGTGGTGCAGGCAGGGTGCGAGTGGTCATGTCAGAGCCCTCTCGCCTTCCCCAGGCTTCCTCCATGGCTGTGAGCTTCACTGTGCTTCCCAACTAAGCTAAAGTGCAGATTCTTAGAAACCCTGTCCCAAAGCCAAGACACTCAAAAGCCCGCCGCTAACGGACACAGGCACAGACAGGGAAGCATTTCCCAGGACAGAACACAATGGCAGCTTATTTTCTGAGGCCTCCCTGAAAACACAGAGCAGTTTCTTTTCTTTTTTTAAACTCAATTTCCACTAATAAGATTTTTATTGAAAAAAATCAAATATATACCTGCAACACCTGTTCTTTCTGGACATATCTAAGTAACTCTGAGGACTCCCACTAAGGAGTCACACAGCGAAGACGTCCACGATGCCCAGTGCTGGACGCACATGTGTGGCTGTGTGGACAGTGGCCTGCAGCAGCTAGCTGCAGCCTCATGAGGGCAGCAGGAAAGCCAGAGTCCAGGGCAGAGCGGGCAAAGGCGGTCACTGACTGGACCCGTGACAGCTCAGCTGGTCTGGCCAGACCACTTTACTTTGTCGAAATGCCCATTTTTTGACTTAATTAATTAAAGCCGCACCCAGCACAAGATCCAGAGCACGTGTACGGACGGACAAGCACAGGCCCCTCCTTTTCGTTTGGAGCCCGCGGAGCTCTCCTCGTCTGGTCATGAGAAAGCGGGTACCTGGCTAGAACGTGCGTTGGGTCCAGCACAACAGTGCCGAGTTAGCCCAGTGTCCTCTGTCCTGCAACAGCCAGTCACCTCCCTTCCTGGGAGATGAAGTGACCAAACCCCAGCCCTGAGAGGGGTCTCCTCAAGCCAGTTCATCCAGGTTCACGCTGGGGATTGGGTCTCGCCAGTAGCAGAAGGAGCTGAACTCTGGGCATGGAAAGGCGGAGTTCTGTTCTTTGTTGAGAAGAGGAAACACGTGCTCCACAAGCTCGCTCAGCCGGTGGTACCTGGAGGATGGGACAGAGACCAAACACAGGCTGTTAGGTCAAAATCCACCACTGAGCGTGTTGCTGGCTGCAACACCAGCTCAGAAACAGGCTCTGGGGTGCTGCCCAGGGCAGAGGACAGGAAGTTCTCACAAAGAACAACCATCAACGACTGCCCCCTTCACCACCTTCTTTGGAGAGCAAACACCCAGACAAAGGGGAACTTCCAAACATCTGAAGGAGACCTGCCACTGGCAACCCAGTAACCCAGTCTGGTAACACCATCTCCCCTAGCTCCGCGCTGGGCTCTGGCACCACCTGGGAAGGTGAAATGTACTCACGATGACTTGTTTCCTTTGGTCCTTTCCTGTATTAACTCCCCCTTGGGGTTTACAGTGAATATTCTACAATCTGGAACGCCCACTTGCGTGTAAGCATACACATCCTGCAGAAGAGAGGTGTGGTGAATGGGGATGGGGATCAGAAGAAGCTTCTGCTCAGAGATGCTCTATGGAAAACATGGCAGCAGATACAAACTATAGTCATGTAAACGCAGATCTGAGGAGGAGAGGCCTCAGGCAATATGAGGCTCTGGAAAGACCCCGGGGCCATGCTCAGAACCCCTGAAATCATGGTGGAGAGTACTGGAGAAGTGATGTTACAGACGACACAGAGAACTTCCTGAACCAAAGTCCTGGGGCAGGTCTACACGGCCAGGACTTCCCCAAATGCTGGAGGAGTCTGAGATCAAGAAAGGGAAAAGCTACTAAGCAGACGTGGCATGCACTGTGTTAATTTATAAATTATGATATGGATATAAACCAGAAAGCACATGTGTCTCTATTCTAGCTCCCAAATCAGAGAAAGGAGACACTTACATTTGGGCGGTTTCCAAACGCAGCATAGAAGGGCTGCTTGGTCGGGGCAAACAAGTTCTTGATATCATTTAGACATTCAATTTTAAACTTCTCTGGTTTCTTTTCTATCACTTCCCTAGGAGAGAAAATACACAATCCTAAAACACACACATACAACCATAAAATATAAACACAGACACTATTAAAATACAAAGCACTCATGTTCCTTTGCTGGTGCCCATCCTGGAGAGATTTCTGTGCTCAGACCATCTAATTTTCTAATCCTTCATAACTTTCTCTTCTTTCTTTTTCAACCCATAAATATGATGACTAAGAAAATGCTGAATGATGGGGTTTAGAATAGGAAAGAAACTTGACAACTCCTAAAACTTGACTTTTCTTCACCCTATTTGACCAGCTAGGTGGGAGCCAGGTGCTGAGAACTGAGAGGAAAAAGATGTGCCGAAACAGACACTAAGACTTGCACGGGAGACCCCGGCCACAGTACACTCCATTCTGGGAGGCTGGGCTGGCGTGAGCTGCCTCCCATGGACACAGTGGCCTTGCTGGGACAGGTACCTGTGGAAGGCGGAGAAGAGGCTACTGGGGGACAGCATCAGAGGGCCCCGAGGCAGGATTGTGCCCTTGTCGTTGACCCAGTGGAGGTAGCCACGGGTCATGTCAGCCATGCCGATGGCGCGGGCGGAGCAGTACAGAAACTTGTAGCCATTCCTGAAAGAGAATGCAGAGGCTCAGCTTTTGTGCTCTGACCAAGAAGAAAACGTGCTTTTCTTTGATCCTCTCATTACTGTGAATGTAACAGAAAGTAAGAATTAAAAAGACCTCAACTTCCCATGGAAAATACTATGAGGAAAAATAGAAGTCTACAGAAGAAAAAATTAGGCTAAATTTATGTCAAAAAAGAAATTTAGTAACTAGTCTATAAAAGTCAGATTATAGCAGAGACAAAAACCTAGAGCTATCTTTAAAATTAGGAAGATGAGACACACAGGGCCCTATTTCTAAGGGCATATTGCAGAACGTCAGCCATTCTTTAAGATAAGGAATAAAATCATACCAAGGTAAGGTCCTAAATGTCCGATTCTGGGATGCTGGACTAACGCTTAGGACATGCTCACTTGAACTACAAGGTGTCAGGACCCACAAAGGCCACAACACAGCTTTCCCTTGGAGAGCATGTGACAAGCGATCTGAGGGTCTGCAATGTGCTTGTGGGATTCCCACTTCTATCTGGAAAGTACCACCTACATGAGGCTGAGAGGAGCTGGTTGTCTGGATCCAAACCCTGCCCGGAAAGGAAAGGAGGGAAGAAGTCCAGTCACAGTGCGGTGACAGCAGGAGGGGTGTTTGGGAGCTGAGGGCCTGGCTGATAGACCCTAGGCGGTGCAGCTCACACATGACCTTACACGCATGGGGGGTGGGAGCAGAGAATGGGTGAACTATTCTTGTGTGTTATCACAACATGTGCCCACCATCATGTAGGAGAACTGTTTCCTCTATGTTCTTCCTTGTTAGGTACTGCCTAGCGGAAGGGTCTCATAATCCAGCAAATTTTCAGAGGCAGTCTATTTGCATGGGAGGAAACTGCCTATCTTTCTCCTGTGGAGCAGCTGGTACAAACCATGTGCCTTTGGACTGACAGCACAGATCCTTATCACTAAGCCACCAGAGCACTCTGCTTCTCCTATGCATGCAACTACTGCTTAAGCAATAAATTAAAAATTTAAAAAGGTCTAGTTGTGTACACAAACACACACACACACACACACACACACACACACAGAGAGAGAGAGAGAGAGAGAGAGAGAGCGAGTTCTGGCTATGCTCAGCTCCAGAGTGAATACTCTTGGCACCAGCAGTCAGGAAACCAAAAGATGAATTGTACTGGAAAGTCTGCTGTCAGGGACCTCTCCAAATTGCTAAAGAGTAATGATGTCAGTGGTTGAGGGACTCAGCTGAGCCTGATCCAGGCCATGGTCTTTGCAATTACTTGCTATGTATCAGAGAGCTGGACAGTGACTAAAGATGACAAAAGAAGAATCTAAGCCTTTGAGCTGTAGTGCTGGAAAAAGTACTGAACATAACATGACCGTCAAGAGAACAAATAGGTCTATAATGGAGAGGATGCAACCAAATTTTTCCTTGGAGGCAAGGATTTTGAAGGTTCATCTCATATACTTTGGGCACATGGCTAGGAGGGGTGGGAAAAGCAGGAGAGGAAGACCCTGGAAGAGATGGACTGACGCAGTAACTGGGGTTATGGGGAGAGTAGGTGTGTTGGAGTCAGTGAGACTAATTCAGGATAGGGCAGGCTTCAGAGCTATTGTACATAAGGTCATGATTAGTTGCAGGTAACTCAATGCACATTACTACAACATAATCATAATTCCCTTCACAGATTTGTGAGGCTCTAATAAGACAGTTGGTAAAACTCATCCCTCAACTGTAGGCACACTGCACACGCTCCCTAAGGGTGGCTGTCATGGCTACAGGAGGAAAGCAGGGCAGCTGGACTACATACACACAGTTTTTGTACATTGCCTGATGGAGTTCATTGTTCTAGTTCTCCATCAATGTGAATTCCAGCGCAGGAGCGCCACTTCGTACTGGCGCACACTTACTCATTGATGGAATGGTAGAGCTTTGCTATGCCCTGGTGAGTCCAGTCTTTACCCAGTTGCGGGAGGATCTGGCCCAAAGCATCAGACCTGAGGAGAGGGAACAAAGAAGAAAAGGTGATTAGATATCAAATCTATAAAGTCACATTTAAATTCCTCCCCACCTAGAACCAGAAGAAGATAAAATAGAGGAGTAGGATCTTCTAAGAATCAAATCCCTATGCACATCCGAAAACTTCTCCAACAGGGTAAAAAGGAAAGCCACCAACTGGGAAAAAGTATTTGGGAATGACATTAAGAGATAAGGGACTTATATC
>NW_006399847.1:1972908-2018726 GCF_000299155.1 Elephantulus edwardii
AATGGGACCAATACTGCATGGTGCCACTGTTGTAAAACAGGACTGATGTTGGGGTTGGGGAGAAACTGAGAAAGATGGGTTCAATAATGTATACTGCATTGAAACAGATGAGGGAGAAAATGGTTTAAAAGGGATATGTGATTAGGTATTTTTTTCATGACAGGAGTCCAGAGCAAAGGCTGCATGGTGGAGTGGACCTGGGGGAGGGTCTGTAAAACAATGAAAGAATTTTTCTTTTACTTTTCCAAGAGGGTAGTGTACTGGGGGGGGAGGGCTGGGAGGGGAGAAAGTGCAACAATGAATGAATGGAAATTAAAAATCTATAAATTTTTACTGAAATTAATAATAAATTCAAATAAAACAAACAAAAAATTTCCTCCCCCACTTCGTTAAACATGAATAGCCAAGAAATATCTGCTGGGCTTGGGGTTCAGTCTATAGAACTGATGCTATGTTTTTGGAAGTTTGTTGCACTAGAATTTGAAGACCACACAAGCAAATTTTCCCCTTAATTTATTTTGACTCTCCTCTTGTACGCTCTTCTTAAGCAGACTGCACACTCTAGGTGTCTCCGTGCACAGCACTTAGAAAACACACCACAGGGCCAAGGGCCACATGGCCAGGCTGTGTCATTCTACCTCGTGTCCTCCGCTCCTAGCCTGCACCAGCCAGCACCCCCAGCTTACTTGGTTATCGTCCCATCGATGTCAGAAATGATGACCTTGTCGTTCCAGTTCCACAGGTAAATGGTTCCCGCACAGCGGCAGGTCCCTTGATACTGGGTTGTAATACTAAATACAACATCATTTGGTCCATCCTGGAGCTTCAGTTTTGCCTTTTATAAAAAGTATAATTAGGAAAAAGCAGTTTAAAAACCACGTAAGTTGAAACAGTTTAAAATCTTTAAAACTATTAATTGGTGTGTTTAAGAATTCCAACTACCACGAGGCAGGGCTGTTTTCCTTCTGTCCCTGAACATATCATATGTTTGCAAGGATCAGCCGGGCACTGAGCCACTCAGAAAACAGTGCCTGAGACTTCAGGCTTCTCTGAACATAAAATCCAAAAGTTCTCTTCCTTCTTGCAACATCTTGCATCACTGCCCTGAGGTATAACCTCCTGCTGTTACCAGCAAGACCATCTGCACAGTAAAAACAGATGAAATTCAGGTAGTAGGAGGAGATCAGGGGCAAGGGTGATGGAGAAACATCGCCCCACTGTGTGGCTCCTGAGAGGCAGTACTGCGCTGACCAGTGAAGGGTCACAGTGAGGCTTCCCTACTATAAATGAAAATGTTTACAGTTCACACTTTACAGTATGAATCAGGCTTAGAACTGGGACAGCCTGAGGAGGAATCTCCTCAAACTGAGTAGCTCCTTGAACAAACCATACTGGATCTCCCCTCAGAGCCCCTGACTTACTATCTGCTCAGAGGAGAGCCTGAGGGACTTCTTGTAGGAAGTGGCACTGCCATGGACCAGGCGCTCCCCAGGAATGGGCTCCACTTTGATGGATTCCTCAAGCTCTTGAGATGCTTCATCAGTTGATGAGTCATCTTCAGATAGCCTAGAAAACATAAAACCAGTTACCACAACTTTACACAAATTATGACTGAGTTACACATTTCTGGCAGACACCCCTTTAAAATGTGGGCATGCCACTTTTGTGAAGAATGGTACAAAAGACAGAAGGACATTTTCTTGAAGACAGACTCTCACTTAGGACTAGGAAACAGACAGGCAATCTAAAGCATCATTTAATTTCCTGAAGGACTTACCAATATGTTCTAGGGATGGGAAGAGGTGCTCCCTCTGCCATCCTCTCGTGTCACAGGCTTTTTAGGCCCTCTACAGTCACATTCATAACGTCGTAAGAGTGAAGGCCTTTTCTCCTCTCATAACTGGAAAGCAGCTACTTTCTGACTATAACTTGGTATCTTGTTAGAAGACATGCCTGAATTCTGACAGATCTACTAATAGTCTTTCTGAGGCTTGCCAAAAGGGGATGAATGGTTCATATAAATATTTTTGTTTATAAAAACCAATAAATATCCTTGCACATATAATAAAAAAAACCCTAAACAACCCAACAAATACAGATTTTATACACCCTTTAAAAGGTGGTGGTAAGAGCAAGAAAAGAAACATAAGCTCAAGGACACAACTAAATTAGAGCTAAGGAATGGGAAAAGTAAAACTCTGGGTGGAATTAAGAACCATGTGTATCACCCAAAGCACCAATGGTGCTGGTATGTCCTCTAGAGGTGACTGGTCTAAGGACATGCCATCTGTGGTGTTAGCCTAAAGTTGGCTTTTTAAAGTCATTATATTAAGCACTTCTGGTCTCCAGCTGCTTTAATTGCAGACACACGGTCTTGCAAATTATCAATAGCTGTGCGACTTGGATAAGTGAGAGAGTGTGCTCCTACACCGAGTATTAAGACTTGTGGCAGCTAGACTTGTAGAAAGCAAGACTTGAAGAGGGCAAGACTTAAGTGAGACTGGAGCAAGAGACCCTTTTGATGGTGGTGGAGAAACTGTGATATGGTATAACCTGAGGCTTCTTGCATTTGTACTATTCTTGTTGCATTTTGCTCTTCTTTTTGGATGCTTGAAGGAGAAGCTGCTTTGGGGCAAACTCTGCTTGATGATTTGGATTTGACTGTTGAACTAAAACCAGAGCCTGGACTATCTGAAGAATTGTGCCTTGGAACTGCTGGGCTAAAACTTGGATTTGCTTTGGGTGCTATTTTTTTGCCTCCTCAACTCACATCTCTAATAAACCCCATTCTCCGTACCACAACTGTGAGGCTGAGAGTCAACACTGAATAAAAGAACCTCTTGCTGCTGCTGTGGCTCTAAAGGAACCATGGGGCTGGGCTGTGGGTCTTTATCTGCTTTCTGCTCTGGGACAGGGAGGGGCTGTGCTATTCTTACTCCCTCTGACCCTTTTAGACAGACACTCACTGTCCCCCCATCCTGTTTTCTGCTCTAGAAGCATCATCCAATCTTTCTGATTCTCTTTTTGGGTCTCCCTTTTGTACCTGATTCAAAGCAGGTGACAGAGACATGACATATCTTAAGTGAGGCTTTCCCCAAAGTCTTACATTTCACAGTGTACAATTTCATGGCTCCAAAGATTTAGGAGAGTATTATGTACTATTTCAGGCTGACAGCTTTCAGAAAAGTAGACATTATCTGCTAATTATCTGAGAAGCACAAACAAGGCACACAGAATCATGCCTATCTAGAGGAGAAAGATGTGACTAAGAATAAAACCACTGAAGTGCCATGTCATAGAGAGAGTGCTGAGGAAGAAACGCAGGAGAAAGGACAGGGTGCCTACCTGGTACTGGCCTGCTCCTGTGTGCTTGGTGGCAGGTCGCTCAACGGCTGAGCCTCAGGCTTTCCCTCCTTTGTCTCTGGCAACTGAAAAACCAAGAGATTGATAAATGGCCACATGTTCTTTTTTCCCTACCAAGAAGCAAAAAGTCATTACCAATCCTTTTCAGGATAGAGCATAACTACTTTCTGTATCTACTTAAAAATGCTCAAGAAACAGATTTTCTCCAGTTTTAGCCAAAGGACAGAAACTTGAGATGGAAGTAATATGCTACTATGTAAAAAGCTGCTGACCACAAAGTCAGAAGTAAAATATTTTTTTTTTTTTTAGAAGTAAAGTATTTTAAAGAGCACCATCTTAACAGGACCGGTCTAATGTGTCAAGTCCTAAGACACACGGAGCAGAATGAAAACCCCAGGGCTCTTTCTCCTGATGTGGCTGAACATGGACTGGGAAGATGAGGCAGGTGGAGGCAGGGTGGAGAGACCACGCTCAAAGGGACCTGCAGGAGTCACCAGTGACAGGATGTGGCTCGAGTCCACTACAGTTCTCTGTCACTTGGAAAGCATGCAAGGCTCCCTAAACCTTCTTTATCAGAGGCTTTGGGAAACTAAGACTTCATCTGCCACTTTGTTTTTTATTGCTCTTTCTTTAGGTGAATCCACTGGGCTAGTGTGCTGATGAAAGAGGAAAGCATGACTATCTGCATCTGAAGTTGCCTGCGGGAGAATAAGCATAAAAAAACCCCCAACAACTCTGAGAGGTAACATGAGGTTGAAAGACACAGACTTTAAGAGTCAAGACTCAAGGTCAAATCTTAGCTCCACATATCCCCACGTACAAAACTTCAGCAAAGCTATTTTTGTGCCAAATGTCCTTACCAGTAAGATGAAAATTCAAATATTTATACTTCTGAGTTAACATAAAATTTATAGGTGATGTCTACAAAGCATCTAGCACAGTCCCTGAACATAGTCACTACTCTAAAAACGGTATCATTATTGCAAAACAGCAGTAACAAACAACCCAAAGTGACTTTCTTCTGCTTGGCAAAAAGGTATCCTGAACAAATGAAAGATGCACTTCTTCTCAAGGAAAGGGTTACCTCTAAGTAGTTACCTGTTTGGTCATGCTCTCTCTCTTACGCCAAAACCACCACCGACCAGACTTCTTTGGCATCTTATCTTTGACCCAGGATTCAACTGTTGCCTGCAAACAACCAATGTGGATTAGTCTGGGCAAACCACTGGTCATAAAGCAGCCAGCTATTTCCCATCTGCAGCCTTAGGCACACCTGGTTATGGAATATAAGCTAACACTCTTCCCAGAGCCCTGACCATCTTACTACCACAAACCCTTGCCAAGAGTTGCAGCAGGTCTGTGGGCAAAGCTGGGGAGCCTGCTGTGTGGAAGCAGACAAAAAACATGCACTTGTGACATGTGAGGACAAACTAGGCTGCCACTGTCTCCTCAGAGTACAGACTCAGAAACAACCCCCGGCTTCGCCACAACAGGCCTACTAGACACTCTGCTCTCCCTAATGTCACGGCACTCTGGCCACAACATCCTCTTCCTGCTGTTTCTTTTCACCTTACTGAGAGGAAATGTTTTTCATTTTTCCTTGATTTAATTTACAGTTGGTAAAATCTGTCAATTTTTATACATCATCAATCAGTAAACACATCTAACAAAAGAGACTTTTAAAAAGTGGCCTAAGACCAAAACTAACTCTTTTCCACCAAATCAGTTCCATGGAGGGCTCAGGGCTACCATGCAGGACAGGGTAGAACTGCTCCCAGGGTTGCCAGGCTCAACCTTTATGCCCCAACCCCCCTAACAGTGGAGATCTGGTCCTTTTACTGGACTTGGGCAGGGCATGACATTATCAGAGTGTGTGCACACAGCTACCTGAACTTTTCACAGTGGTAAAGATTAAATTCAAACAAGGCTTTGAGCAGTATCCAGCTTAGAAATATGCACTTAAGGATTTCTGTATATACGGTGTGTAGCTGCTTGTTTTCAAAAGGCAGCATATGATGGATCACCTCACCTTAGGCAAACTCTTCTGAAATACTTGTAAGCTAAGGATCATGGGAGCAGCCAAGGCCCAGTTGTAGTAACTGTGAGAAACAAAAATTATGTAGAGTTATCACACATACACACCTTCCAACAAACAGCAAGAGAATAGCAGAATCAACAGGTTAAAAGGGCTTATTTTCATATCTTTTTGTCATAGAAGTTATCTTTGCTTTAAGCCAAATTTCTCAGAATCTAGAAACATTTAAATCTGTAAAAGAGAAAATTAACTTTTCAGCACCTCAACACCTTAAAAATAAAGCTGAGGCTTCATTTTATTTCAATGTCACCACCCATTAGCTCCTTTAAATGAGGTGGAACAGTTTATAGAAACAAAACTAATATTCAAAACAGCACATGGGGAAAAAACTCAGCAAGTATATTTAACAGTGACAAATTCAAGTTATGTATTGACATAAATTTACCGGTTATAGATCCGTATTACGAGATTGGGGTTGTCTATAAGTCCAGGGTTTTCAGCAAATTCATGGTAAGTAATGATGTGCTCCATGAATTTTTCTGCAATGTAAAACAATGATCAATCTGGTTAGAGAGTACATAAATCCTTTGATGAGATTAATATTATAGCCATTACTTTACAGGAACTAGAAAACAAGTATTTTCTTATACTTTTATTGTATGTCAGTTCCCTTTACTTCCCTCCCCGGAACAAGACCACTTTTAAAAATTCTCCCTCCTTTTAGAAATATTGCTGACAGATGTGGCAAGAGAAAAGACAGAGATGTTTGTCCATGCACACACTCTCTCTCTCTCTCTCTCTCTCTCTCTCTCTCTCTCTTACTTGAGTAATGAAGAAACTTGAACTTTTTCATTGTCATCAGACAATAAAACACTTTAGTTAGCAGGAATACTCAGGGAATATTTAGGGCTTTAAGTGGCAAGTTCTATTAGATAAACTCCCTATTAGATAAATATATCTTAACACTTACTTGGGAAGAAAAAAAGTAACAAAATTTGGTTTAGACTCTGTAAAAAAACTAAGTTTGTGCACAGTGAGTATGGATTTCCTATGAACCACTGTACCTTTTAGTACACTGCATTGTAGTAGATTCAAGCTAAGAAATTTCTCATGTATTATCTCACCAAGTAATCTATTTATTACTTCTTTTCTGAAACTTGTGCATCCTCTAATAACATGCTCTACTAAGCTAAAGAGCCTGTATTTATGTATGTATGAATGTATGCATGCATGTATTATTTTTTGTGCGTGTACTGTCAAGTTAAATCTGACTGGTACAGGGGAAGATTGTCCCTCCTTCTCCAGCAGAGCATCTAATAGCCAGTATTTAAAACAGAAGTATAAATATACTTTCCTATCTACTAATGCAAGCATACACAGACACTGTTAGGTGCCCATGAGTTGGTATTAACTCACAAGTCAATCTACGCACAGAGAAAAAGTGCCTGGTCCTGTGCCATCCTCATCCTCACCTGTAGACCCACTGTGGAAGCCTCTGTGCTAATCTACAATCTAGCTCATTTCTGAGAACTCTCTATTTTATTCTCCTCCAGGGACTACATAATATATCCAAACTACTTCAAAGTCTCCCCATCATCATTTCTGAGGAGCATCCTGACGGCACCCCTTCCAAGACCGGTAAGGTTGTTCTTCTGGCCATCAGTGGTATATTCAAGACTCTTCACAAACGCCACAAATCAAAGGCAAATCTTCTTCTTTGGTCTTCCTCACTCACTGTTTGGCTTGAGAACACCAAGCCTTCAGTCAGGTTCACCTCAGAACTCAACTGTTGTCTTTGCCTTTCAACACCTGGGGTCTTTTTTCAGGAGCAGGCATCATCACTGAAGTATGTGTCATCTGACTGCTTAACTGCTCCTTCTAGAGGCACTACTTGTGGATCTAAGTAAAAGAAATAGCTGATAGCTCAATCTTTCATATATTTATCGTAAAGTTGCTTATTGTGTTTGATGATTCTTTGCAGTGACCACAGAGAGCTCAAAGACAACAGGATTATGGGGCTTACTAGGGAAAGAAAAGGTTACGATTCAATTTGGAAGCACTCAGCAATTATACTTTAATCAGGTTGGCCTCTTCTGAGCTGCTCACAGGCAGGCTTTTCTCTGACCCTCGGTGCCATGGTCTTGGACTTTGCTTTGCTTCAGCGAATGGCACAAAGCTCTCTTAATCGTGTCAATCAGGTGCCATCCCTACTCTGCCAGTCAAGGCCAAAAGTGGTTGGCTGTAGCTCCACGGGCCAGCAGATCCAGCTCAGTGGTGCCTCACTCAGGTGCTTGGCTACTGCCTGGACTGCCACCTGGGCTGGTGTTTCTCATTCTGTTTCTTACTCTTGTTCTATCCTGCACAGGAATCTCTGGCCCAAAGATTGACTGCACTCTCCTGCTTCTTTCTTGATGATAATGAGTTTCTGGTTCTCCACTTCTGCATAATGACAAAATTTACTATTCCTCATGTCAGCATTTTATGCATCTTATCTGCACATCCCAAGCCCTAAAGATACTATATGCCTTATTTGTGCCATTATGACTAATTCACTAAAGCGCAGAGGTGTAATCCACACTGAAGGCTGTAGTCTGTGACCTTCACAGTTAAGTGTGCTTCAATTCTTCACATTCAGTAAGCAAGGTAGTATCAGGTGAGTATCATGGCCTTCTCATCTGCTTGTTATGTATCTGAGAGTTGGACAATCAATAAGGATGACAGAAGAATCATCAATGCCTTTTAACTGTGGTGCTGAAGAAGAATATTGAACATCAAGAACTGTAAAGAGAATAGTTTTGTCTTGAGGAGAGGGTGAAACTAGGTTGTTCCTTGAGGCTAGGATTTTGAAACTCCATCTCACATTATTTTGGGCAAGTTGTCAGGAGGGACCAGTCCCTGGAGAAAGACATTCTGCTTGGATCATGCTTGCGAAGGTAGAGGGCCAGCACAGGGGAGGAAGACCCTGATTAAGATGGACTGATACAGTAATTGTGGCAATGAGGTCAGGAGTGTAAAAGACTGTGAGGCTGGCTCAAGACAGGGCAGGGTTCAGAGCTGTTATTCATAGGGTCACTGTGAGTCACAGTCAACTCAAAAGCACATAACAACATCATCACCTCAGGTTAAGGCTAATGAAGAGAAAATGGGATTAGGAGGCACAAGGCTCTGAAGTGTCTCTCTGAAAGTGCCCGAGGGAATACAAATAGCACAGGCCCTCAGCGCTCCAGAGCAGAAAGCAGATCAAGAACCCATAACCCAGCTCCATGGAGCCTCTTGAGCCCCAGAAGCAGCAAGAGGTTCTTTTATTTGCAGCTGACTCACTGTTATGGTACCAACAACAGTGGGGTTCATTAGGGAAGTAAGTTGGGGAGGCAAAGAATATCTCACAAAGCAAGTCCAGGCTTTAGACCAGCAGTTCCAAGGCACAATTCTTCAGTAAGTCTAGGCTCCGGTTTCAGTTCAACAGTCAAATCCAAATCATCCAGCAATGTTTGCCTCAGAAGAGTTCCAAGTTGGTTTCTCCTTCAAACATCCACCAAGAACAGCCAAACTTTTAACTGTGTCCAGCACAAATGCAAGAAACCTCAGGTCACACTTTGCCACCATTACTCCACAGGAATGCCAATTTCTCCACTAACCAGGGTCTAATTCTCAACAGGTTTTGCTGCCATAAGCCTTGCTGCCTCGTGTGTGAAGATGCATGTTTTCTCTTATCCTACTCCCACACCTGTTGATGATTTTTAAGACCATGTTTATTTGCAAGACCATGAGCCTGCAGTTAAGGCAGCTGGAGACCGAAGGCTAACTGCCTAAAAAAAAGCTAACTTTTAGGCTACCACCACTGGTTATTGATGAGTCTGACTCCAAACCTTTCCTCATATAGTTCAGCCCCATAAAATTATTTTGCTGAACATGAAGGTTAAAGACTGTAAAAGAACACAACCCCAACATACAAAATTTCCCAATTTCAAACCAAGTAGTACCTTCTAGCTTTGTTCTAATAGCTGCTTCTTGGTCAAAGTACTGATTCTTCATAAGCATGGCATGCATGGTGTCCAATTCCCATCCTGTGCAATGTTATCAGTAATCTGTTATGATCCAGAGTTGAATGTCTTTGT
The DNA here is from genome assembly GCF_000299155.1 of Elephantulus edwardii. Taxonomy (NCBI): domain Eukaryota; kingdom Metazoa; phylum Chordata; class Mammalia; order Macroscelidea; family Macroscelididae; genus Elephantulus; species Elephantulus edwardii. The sequence goes on from NW_006399847.1 coordinate 1,982,425, forward strand.
ATTGCCAATGTAGCATCGATAAACACCTTCCTGGTATTCGACTCTCAGCTAAGACCCCCCTGACATAAGCAATGACAGCTCTTACTCCACCTCTTCTTATACTCCAGCCTGAAATTCTGGCAGCTCCTTGTTGATGTACTCACTACATAAGTGAGATTTACGATTATCACAAGAAGAATTTAACCTATAGAGCTGGCTGGGTGGTTTGTTTCATGGGCATCCCCCCTTTTAAAAAGATATTTTTATTGTGTTTTCAATGAAAGTGCACATAACAAATTTAATATCCACAAAATAATTTCTATGCCGTTTATTCCATTTACAATGTCTCATGAGCTACATTTTACACTATGTGTTAGTCTCCTTATTTCTACTCTATTTGTTCCGTTTCCAGCAATCTAGTCTCCTTGTCCCCCTTTCCTTCTTATTTTTCCTTTAGAATAAGTGCTGACTGATCTCATGTATGTATGTGATTTTTAAAATGAGCACAGTATTTTTTGGTGATTAAGAGTCTGATTTTTAGTTAAAAAATGACTTCATGGAATAGCTTCGGTTCAAAGTTTAAAGACTCTTTGAGTATATATCTAATAGGGACCCCTGGTGGCCTAGTGATTAACAGCTGTACTGCAATCTCAACGGCACATGGTTCAAATCCACCAGGTGCTCCTGGGAGAAGGATAGGCAGCCTCCTCCTGTGTGATTAGCTGCCTCTGAAAACCCACTGAAAGGTCAGCTATGGGATGGTTCCAATTTGACAGCACATGATAAAAACAACAAATAGTGTCACTCTGTCCAATAAATCTGGGCCTTTTAAGAATCCAAGTTCTCTTCCACATTTCTCTCCCATTCCCATCAAGCACTCATTTTTGTGGTCCTGATAGGAATTCAGAACACTCAATTCTGAAAGAGCCTTCGGGTAGATTAGGTTGTGGTTCACTAATGGACTAATTTCTCTGAGTCTTTGGCTTCTGTCCTTCTCAGTAATGATAACGTAGAGGTTATCTAATTTTGCTCCCCTAAAAAACGGTGGTCACAACACACCTTTAATTTCTTGCACTAAATAAAACAAACAGAAATAAGACATGGGGAAGAAAATGCATGATGGGTATCTTACGAAAATAAACAGAAAAAATGAAGGGAAACCCAATTCAGCAGCTATAGCCAGCCTGGTTTCTACCACAGCTGACTGCCTTCGATTCTTTCCTAAGTGAAGGAAGACAGGGATGATGCTAGTCATAGGAACCTTCCTGAGAGGAAATCCAATCAAGGACCACTAGCCAAACTGAGAAAACACGAAGAGCTTCATTTAAAAATGAGGAAAGGAACACCCCACAAGGCTGACAAAGACAGCTGAATGCACTTGTGGTGCTCAGCCCACACCCAAAGTTCTAGAACCTTTCCTCACTCATGAGCACACCTTCCTCTCCTGAGCCAAGCCCTCAAGTCTGACTGAAATGAACCCTTCTTGCTTCCTGCAGCCCATTCGGAAGACAACATTGTTGGGCAGTGTCAACATCCCACACACACGTCGAAGGTCCTTTCTGGAAGATGGCGGACCTAGTCCCGTAACATTCCACAACTTTACAGATGAGAACATGAAGGGAGTGGGCCTGACCCTGGCCACCTGGTGCACTGGGAAGCTGAAAAGTCCCTCAATGGTCAAGGGTGAGCCGTCAGGGCACAAGCTTCACCAGTGATGCTCAGAGTCGACATCACCTCATATGAGATGTCTGTAACAAGGGCTAACCAGGAAGCAGTCATCAAAACAGAGCAATTAAACACTGCATGGTTCAAACTTGGGAAGAGTGTGTATCAAAGATGTGCCCTATCTCCGTATCTTTTCAATCTATATGTGAAACAGATTATCTGGGAGGCTGGGATCTATGAGGAGAAAAGTGGCATCAGGATTGGAGGTACACTCATCAACAATCTGCGTTATGCAGATGACACAACCCTGCTTGGTGAAACTGAGAAGGACCTGAAGCACTTGCTGCAGAGGGTCAAGGACTGCAGTCTTAAATATGGATTGAAGCTCAACATCAAGAAGACAAAGATTCTCAACAATGGGCCAAATGGTAGACAGTGAAGAGAGTGAGGCTGTTAACAACTTCAGTTTGCTTGGCTCCACAGTCAACATTCTAAGTACCAGAGGCTATGACATTAAAAGACGAATTACACTGAGAAAGTTTGCTGTCAGAGACCTCTCCAAAGTACTGAAGAGCAACGATGTCAGTCTGGAGACTAGGGTGCACCGGATACAGGCCATGGTCTTTGCCATTACTTGCTATGCAAAAGAAAGCTGGACAATGACTAGGGATGATAGAAGAATTGATGCATTTGAGCTGTGGTGCTGGAGAAGAGTATTAAATATACCATGAACTGATAGGAGAACAAACAGGTTCTTCCTGGAGAGGGTGAAATCAGGTTGCTCCTTGGAGGCAAGGATTCTGAAGCTCCGTCTGACATACTTTGGACATGTTGCAAGGTGGAATCAGTCCTTGGAGAAGGACATCATGCTTGGGATGATGGGGGGACAGCACAGGAGAGGAAGACCCTTGATGAGGTGGAATGGTTAAATGACTAGGATAATGGGGATAGGTGTGTCGGGGACAGTAAGATTGGCATGGGATAGAGCAGGTTTTAGGGGTGTTGTACATAGATTCACTATGAGTCGCAGGCTACTCGACAGCACTTAACAACAACAAATGCCTATAATTACCAGGTCTTATATTGTTACCCATTTAAGACCACTAAGAATTTAGATACCTGGGAAGGGCTGCAGGGATATATGGCAGGCTTTTAATAAAAGTGGACATATCAAGGAGATTTTTGGGAAGCTAAAAGTACACATACCTTTAGAAATTTCTCCATTCTCACTGAGGCCCCCACAAAGTGAGAGGGTGACGTCGGGCAAGTCCATGGCAGAATCGGAGAGACATTCAGTGCCGCTATCGGCAGCTGCGCTTCCCACAGACTGAGGGGACTGGGAGCCAGAGAGTGTGTCCAACTCGGGCCATTGCCGGCTGCCAGGATCTGATTCACTAGGGAGAGAAATAATCCACCTCGTTACAACATCTTGTATCCCTAGTGTACCACTTGATGCTCTGCGGGCTCGAACCAAGTAACAAAGTCTTTAGAGAGGAGATTGACCTATGAACATACCCCCGTTGTTCTCAGTGATCAGAACCATTTAAACGGCACAGAAATAACTTCAACAGCTACACTGAGGAATCCATTGTGAGGGCACTGAGCATGGTAAAAAATCACTGCAGTCATTCATAACATGCATTCCAACTAGAGACTTACTGATTGCAATTAAAGGAGTAAGAGTCCTAACCACTTCTTTTCATTTCCATGATTGAAAATGACAGGGTGAACAAGGAGAAATGTGATGTTTGCAAACCTTTTCATCCTAAACTCTTAGAAAAAGTCATGGTACCATATAGATCCTGCAAAAAATTAGTCTAAGGCTGTAATAGTTTTTGAAATGTTTTTGTAAATTCACATTTGCCACAATGCAGAAATTCAGAGGAAGCCAAAATGAAGAGAACATTCTCAGGAGCATCAAAACCCCACTGCACTTAGTGGACTGTAGTGCTGAATGCCCACAGTGTGCTCCCAAGGCTACAACTCTGTGAGGCAGGAACTCTCTAGCCCTCTCTCATGAGCAGCTGGTAGATTCTTGGTCCAAAGCACACCACGTAACACACTGTGCCACCAGAGCTCCCCCAAACAGAATGAAATGCGAAATAAACCACAAGTTTTTACACCAGGGCTTCTAACAGGTACATTCCAGTTTGAATCCCTGCTGAGTATTTACACTTCCTCCCTGATACTCTGAGTCAGAATCTCCATTTTAACAAGATGCCCTTATATTTCATTCATAACAATATTTAAGATTCTTCAAGGGACTTGTAAAAATCATCTGAGTCTTACAAAATACAGAATCTGATTCAGAACATTTGGTGTAAAAATAAAAATTCCCGGCAGGGAGTCAAATTGGAATGAACTGGTATGAAGCCCTGTTTTACACTAGGTGAGAGCGGAACTAAGGATGAGATGATTCAGCATTGTGTTTGTGGATGATAAGGGACCCCAGGTTTTGGAAGGTGACCAGTAATGAAGCAAGCCTGTTTGACAAAAAAAGCACAAGGAAATGCTTGCTGAAGTCTCTAAGCCACAACTGTCTACTGCTCTGTACCTTTGGATAGAGACAATGTAGCATTTGACATCTGAGATACTGTTCTAGAATTTTCAAATTCATTAATTTTGTTCAGAAAGCCAGCATGCTATATAATGCGTAATTAAAAACAAATCAACGGAAAAAATGAAAACAAAATACCAATAAAGCAATTTGTATGATCCAATCAAGTTTTATGATCTTCAGGAAAACTTCTTAACCTTGAAAAGGTGGCAGGGATTGCTAGCTGGAGAGCAGTTCCACAAGCTGTCCCACTTGGCATTCAAGCCTAAAAATGATTTAGGGTTTTCCAGAAGCTCACGCCAGCCCTGCAGAGCCATACCACAAGATCACCAGAGTGCTCTTCCCTGAGCACCCAGGACAAGACTGTGGTGCCATGTTACGTTTAAAACAGTTCAATTGAGGGGACAGATACTAGAGAATTGTCTGAAAGACGGTGGGTCTACAGCAATGACTGTAAATGGTATCCTCTGTAGTTCTGTCCATTCTACACTCATCTGCAGGTTTTTCTAACACAGCCCTCATGACACTGAAAATGTTCTATAAATAGGAAGACTACAAACTTGTCATCACTCCATTCAAGCAGCATATGTGTAATTCCTAAATGTTCCAAAACCAGAAGCAATCATCAGATTTACTGAAAAGGCCCCATCACCAAGCTCTTTTTCCTCAGGTGAAAAGCTCCAGAAATCAGTTAACTAGTCTATTTCCGAGCTGTTCACACAATAAGCTAACATTATCAGATACACTACCTTTTAGGGAAATAGAGAGCAGCAACTTCAGGTTCGAGGGCTTTTAAGTCATCAAGGTAAATGTCGTCAGGCCCCTGGTGCTGGCTTCTCTTGTGGACACCTGTTTTTATGAGAAAAAGGCATCAGAGGTGCGATATAAGTTATTCTTCATTTACGTCTATGCAAGAAAACACAAGTTCTATACCTGCCATGATTTGGACAGGTTATCTTTATCACGTGTCAAGTGCCTATGATTCTCTGATTTAGTGGTCCATAGTGGGGGTCATTCTTTTGATAAGTCTGATGTAACACAAGCATTCTCTTGAAGGGAACTGCTGGGAGCAGCTGAAGAGGGAGTGTCACTGGAGATTTGATCTACATCAAACATACAAGGACGTCTCAATCCTGCCTCTGTCTCATCATGTCTTTGGTTCTCTGGATTTGAACCAGCCTCCAAAGGGTCATTATGAGTCACAGTCGACTAGACAGTACATAGTAACAATGACAACTACAGCTTGATGAGATGGACTGACAGACTACTAAAATTTGCTTGAAAATGACAGAGATTATGAGGATGGCGCAGGATCAAGCAAAGTTCAGATCTATATAGTTCAGAAGGTCCCTACAATTCATAGTCAATTTGACAGCATCTAACAATTATCATAGCTATGTGCCATGGACCTGAGATATGCATGCCAGTGTCCACAAGCACTGAATCATTCCTTTCAAATGAAACACACAAAACCTCCTGAGACTATTTAGGGAAATCAGAAAACTAGCTTAGTATTAGATGGTACTGCTGCTCTTGAAGATGGCAATCCTGCTATAAAGAAAATGTTTCGTTTAAATGCTTAGTAAAAAGCACTTCTTTGGGTATTTGTGGTGAATGTGTTGTCTCCCGCCCCTGGAGAAAGACTCAGTAAAGGAGAGAGTTGGCTAAAAATAAGACCCTCCTTGAGACAGATTGACACTGTAGCTGCTGTAATGACCATAAGAACAGAAGGGGCTGGGGTGGGGTGGGGTGTGTGCGCGCGCACACACGCACGCTCTTCCTTTCATGGAAGGGAGCTATGACCAAAGCAAACTCAACCAAAGGGTCAAATTCGGGGGGCCACAGCGACAAGCCTGCGCATACCAGTGATGGCATCAGGCCAGGCAACATTTTCTTCTGTCCTTTTTTATTTTTACAAATGATTGATTGGAAAGCTGTTTTATTCTGTAAACTTTCACTCAAATCACAGAAACAAAAATCTTAAAGCTGACATAACCCTAATGAGTTTGTGTTTGTCTTTTTTTTGTTTTTAAAATTTTTTTATTATTAATAATTTTAATGAGAATTTACGGAGACTTTGGATTTCCATTCATACATTGTTGCACTTTTCTCCCTGCCCACCCCCCTCCCCCCCATACATTCTTTTCTTTGAAAAGTAAAAGGAAAATTCTTTCACTGTTTTACAGTCCTCCCTCACCCCCTTTTCTTCATCCCCATGAGCTGGAACTGGTAAAATGGAAACAAATCACAACGATGCCAAAGCAAATAAAAGGAATACCTTTCTTCTTTGATGGTGAGTCTACTTTAGCAGCTGGTTTTAATTCTGAGCCCGTCTCGGCTGGTGATGGGTTAGGAAGACTGTCTGCATCTAACATAGATGAAATGGGAGGATTCTCAAGAGGAGGGTCACGAGGTTCTGCAGTGGGAACTGTATCACTCAGCTGCTTACACAAGGCTCTGGGCTTGGGCTTCACTATGGTACAGACTGTGTCTTCAATGGATGTGTCCTTCTCAACTTCACTCATGAGGGTGTCTTCGCTGGGAATCACCCGAAAATGGGTATTTTCTGAAGGCATAATTGTAGCTGTCCTAGGATGATGGTCAGATCTCTCTCTTTTGCTTATCTTAAAAAAATTTTTTAAAAAGTTCATTATAATGGTTTTAAAGCAAAACTATTTTCAAAGGTTCATTATAATTTATTTTTTAAGCTGGATTCAATTAAATGTACTTATTTTTTATTTACAACTTATATCTTGTGTGAAATATAAATTTGAGAGAAATTAACTATATTTTAATATTGTAGCATCTAGAAAAGTTATATTTACACTTGCTCTTTATGGAGTTTAAACAACAGATAGGACTGTGAGAAGCAGCTCCTGAGAGGCAAAGAACATTTGTGTTGAGGGAGAAAATGACAAACTGAAAGGCTTGGATCTTAACCCACCAAGCATCAAGCCTCAGTCCCAAGGCTTGGTCAAAACAGTGTAAAGGTGGGAGTGAAAGCACAAAGGCACTGAGCAGGCAAAAAGCTTTATTTTAAAAACAAAATTAAACTGAAGATATAAACATTTTCACTCAAGAAATTTATCTTCTTTGGTTGTTCTCTCATTTTGTACTTATAAAAATCTTTCATAATCAACACTGAGTTTAAAATGTCAAGGTAGAATACTAGCTTCCTTTCAAAATTTCCTTATATGACAATAAGCATCATGAAGACAGAAAAAAGATGCTGGATCCCAGCTAAGGCAGACGCACACAGCAAACGTAAACTCTGCCCAGGCTAACTGGATTTCTCACACGACCACACGAGGGCACCAACATCCTTTACAGTCACACTCTTCCAGTCAGAAAGTGGATTCTACTTATGGATGGTTTTTCAACTAGACACACTCTAAGGGCAAGGAGGGCCGAGGAAGTACCTTGGTGGACTCTGGGAACCCGCCCCACGTCCACTCCATGTGAGACTCGGATCTCAGCAGACTCTCGACCGGTTTTACCTCCAGCTCCGAATCACTCTTGGGGCACACTGCCTGAGAATAGGTGCTGTAACACAAGGACAAAGCCACATAAGGACTGTCAAGTTAGGGCACCTCTGCCGTGCTGAGCTGCGGAGGGAAAAACACTCAGAACAGAGCAACTGCATCCTGAAGATGCAGAAGACACTACTGAAGGAAATACCAATTATTTCTTCAAAAACAGCTTAAGCTGACACCTGTGACCCTACTCATAACAGAACGACTGTTGCCAAGCATGCATTCACTGCAGCACTACCAGCCCATCTCACTGAATGTCTTCCTCCTTTTGGTTAACTCCCCACTAACTTTTCCAAGCATAATGCAATATTCCAGGGACTGGTCCCTCCTGTTAATATATCCAAAGTCTATAAGACTAAAAGATTGGAATGTAGAAACTATATACATGGTCAAAACTTAGGCTAATTTATAAAGATCTACATTGGTTGACACCATTATATAGTAAGTCAGATAAATTCTAGAACAAAATTATTACTGAAAGTAAAAGTAAATACTCAGTTCCTCAACTGTCTAACAGAGAAATGGGAAATAGCATTGTAGTTGATGACAGAGAAGTAAATCCTAACTTCCTCTTTTAAAAAACTAAAACTTTAAAAGTACTTACTTTTCCAAAGGAGACCAGTCTCCATCAGATAAAGGGTAGTGATCCCCAGAATGGAAGACCAAAGGCTCTTTGTATTCCTCTTCCTTTAAAGAAGCATTTGAAGATCCTCTGATAAAAAAAGAAAACAGGAGCCATGACATGTGAACGTTCAAGGATTCCAAACATTTAATGACACATTTAGGGAGTTCTGGTAGCTTAGTGGTAAGGAGCTGTGCTGCTAACCCAAAGGCACACACTTCAAAGGCACCAGCTGCTCTGTGGGAGAAGGACAATCTACTCCTGTGCAATTGACTGTCTCTGAAAACCCACTGGAGCCTCTGTTCCAACTCCATGGCATACAAACACCACCGACACATTGGTTAAAAAAATTGGACTTCTTCATTTTTGTTAAGTAATTTTATCAAAAAGAAAATTTAATAGAGCAGGGGAGATTTACTGATGTCTTGTACCACAAATATACTCCAACTCCAATGGGACAAAAAGTACAGAGAGCAAGGTATGATTACAAATTCCTTGAGGGTTAATTGAGTCAAAGGTTAGGAGAAGGAAGCTAGGGTTTTATGGACACTATGGAATCCTCAGAATCGAAAGCAGACTAGACTATTTTATCTGTGAAGAAATCAAAGATCCAAGTCTGACAATTTGCCCAAAGTAGAAAAGCTAGTGAGGAGGCAGCAGCAGATTCCTCATACCCAGCTGTGGAAAGCTGCTGCTCTTTACTACATAACTCTGTCTGCTGTAAAGCCCATCAGAATGTCAACTGAACACAAGAGTTAGGACTTTAAAAACCCTAATGGCCCAAAACTTAAAAATCTTGGACTATCTGTCTCTTCTCGTTGGCCCAGGTCTCATTTTATTTCTTTATTTTGACAATTCTACATGATATAAAGACACGAAGATACTATTATTTAAATGTAACATCTTATTAGAAATGATTTTTAACAAGACAGACATTAAACTTAAAATGTTAGTTTTATCACCTAAACTGTGGTAACAGATTAAAAACATTCAGAAACCAGATCGTTAGTAATATTATTCTCAACACATCAATTATCTCGTTTTAACTTAATCTGCGTCACTACTCACTATGAGGCAGTTCTTCCACAGAGGTCCATCACTAACTTCAAGGTTTCCCTAACTCTACCCTTCTCACTTGCAGAAGGTTCACGCTCTGGCATACACTCTCATTTAGAGGGAAAAAAAATACAATTAGGATAAGCAGATATCTAGATAAAACCCCCTCTTTTTCTCTATAGAGGAAAATCAAATGGTAAAGACAAAAAAAGGAAAACCAGATGCTTCTGGACTGTCAAAGCTGAAAGGACATCACAGCCTGATCTTGGATGTTGAAGGGGTCTGAGGATCCAGACATTTTTTAATTAAAAGTGTTTTCTTTCTGGGCCATATTACCCTGCAGTAAGAAGGTGAGCCACAAAGAGTTTAGCAAAGCAAATTGGATTTGATAAAATATGAGAGGCCAAGCACCATAAAAAATTTCCAACCTCTGAAAGACACTGAATAAATTCTCTTCTCTGGACATATCTAGTAAAAAAAATAGAGCCCATTTGAAAAGAGGTCCATTAGAGGGTACAAGTTTCTGTTACTGAGATTCCTTGTTTATGTTTCTATATTAAAAAGATTTTTTTCTTTTATAATTTTTATTGTGATTTGAGGGGACACATACAGAATTGATTGGTATTCCATTCATTCATAATGACTGCAAATATGAGGGCTGGACTGGCAGACCAGCCTTCTGGTATTGCTGAGAAGAGATCACCCTGATCAAAAAACTATATCCTAAGCATTCCTCAGGCTGAACTGTCTCCTTAACAAATCCCCTAAACGTGAGTATGTCTTTGAACTTTGTATGGCCACTGCAATAAATTAGTGAACCAACACAGCTTCTGGGAGAAATGATTGGCATTTAAATACTTTTTAACTCCTTGTGCCTTGTTCTTTCAAAAAAATTTCTACTGGCTACGTATTTAAGCAGACCTTCCTTTGAATCAGTTTCAGGTGGCAGCATTTATAATTTACTGATGACTTACAAGAAAAGTAAATCACCAAACTCCTGAAAATTACAAGGCCCTCATTTATACGTGGTTCTGAAATGGTCTGCTTATAAAGAAAGCATGATTGTGGCTCAGAGAGACACAGCTGTCAACCACCTCTGATTGTGAACCCAAGGATTAGGGGTATGGCTGTTCCTGCAATCTGCACTAAAGTCTGCTCTATAATGCAAAGGACGTAGATCAACAAAAGGAGACTTGTTCTACAGGCAACGTGCTGTGTCAGTATCTTCTGTGGTAAATCTTGAAAGAAATTTAGTTGGCAAAAAGTTTTTTTCAGGAGCTAAATAAAGCACTTAAAACAGTATTAGGAATGCTCTTTCAAATAAAATTTAGATGTGCACACAATGCCAAGTTTCTCCTAGCAGCAGCCACATTTCTTTTTTCTTTCTTTTTCCAATGTGGAACCTGCTTCAGTGACTGCAGCCTATGAGCAAGGAGGCCAAACAACTGTTTGGGGCTACAGTTTGCTCTGGTATGGAACATTATATAACAGACCCACAAGGACGGGTCTGCCATAAATTCAAACCCATGCATTCTTTGTTCTTTTTTTAGAAGTCAAAGTTCTTGTCCAGCTACACATTTTACTATAATTAAGACAAAATATTTACGGGAATTATTTGTATCAGATTTAACAGTCTTAACATCCCTGAAATTAAGATGAAAACCTTTAGAGTTTAAGTTTATTCTTCTAGAGAATAACTAAACCTTATTAAGTTCCATCGAGTTGAGTACGCCTCATAGCAACCCTATGACTAACAAATCTGAACCCTGTTATATCCTGATCATTCTCACAATATCTGACATACTTGAGCCCACTGCTACAGTCACTGTTCTACAGCTTGCAATATGGATTACATCTGAACATTAAGAAAGCAAAGATCCTCATCACTGGGCCAATAAGCAACATTATGCTAGATGGATAAAAAAAAGTGAAGCTGTCAATGATTTTCACCTTGTTAGAATCCACAATCAACATCATCGGTACCAGGAGTCAAGAGATTAAAAGATAGACAGCACTGGGGAAGCCTGATGTCAGGGACCTCCCCAAAGTACCAAGGAACAATGGTGTCAATTTAAAGACCAATGTGCACCTGATTCAAGTCATGGTGTCTTCAATCACCTGCTAATGTGACTGTATACCAATGAAAGAATTTTACTTTTCAAAGAAAAGAGCAAACGGGGTGGGGGGGGAGGAGAGGGTGGGGGGGAAATGCAACAATGCATGAATTGAAATCCAAAGTCTCTGTAAACGCTCATTAAAATGAATAATAAATTTATTTTTTTTTAAAAAAAGAAGCTGCACTGCAATCCCAAAGGCTTTCAGTTCGAATCCACCAGCTGCTCTGTGGGAAAAGGATGGGCAATCTCCTCCCATGTGATTAAGTGCCCCGAAGACCTTCTGGAGGGTCAGCTACAGGTCACGTCACAGCAACAATGTATATGTATCTTCTAAGTACTAATTTCCCAGAAGTATGGGATGACTTCTCTCAGCATTGAGGTGAAAACATATGATGAAATGCGTCTAATGCCTAAAGCAACTAAGACTCCTCTTGTCATGTAAATAAAAGGTGGGGAGATGCACAGAGGACATTTTGGGGCAGTAGTTTCTGTCTGTCCAACCATCTCTCTCAGTGACGGCACCACCATGGAACATCATGGTTCCCAGCAAAAAGGACGGAACTGGAGAATTTTTAAAATCTAGTGTGGGGCTTTGTAAAAAATAAAAATTATATTTTACTTCCAACTGCAGTTACCTTTTAAATTTCAGATAATGCTGACTTGAAAATTAATACATTCTGAATTCTATAGATTTGGTAAAGAAATAGTAAGATTTCTCAATTAAAAAAGAAAAAGAACCGCCTTTCTATTCAGCTTACTAGTACATGTTGGTGATAAAACACACACTTCAACTTCATGGAAAAAAGTGGGATACCCAGCAAGAAGCAGAAAAATAAAAGTAACACTGTGCTCACCAACCAAAGAAAATCACTTACTCAGATTTTTACCTAAACTATAGGATGTTTGGAAACTTAACAGAGAATGAAAAGAAACACATTCTAGTCTGCGCACATGACACTGTGGTACCACAGTAAGTCTGGTAGCAACTTTTTTAAAAAAATTGCAGAATGGGGAAAAAGAAAATGCCTGTTCCAGCTGACTTCACAATAAATGGTCACAGAGATGAAAAGTATAAGCCTCAGCTTAGAGATCCAGAACAGAACAGATCCCACATGACCTTAGTGACATCTCGTCTATCTGGACGTCCTCGAAACAGCATGAAATACATTTTCCTGACTGTTAGCTCACCTTGCTGACTGGGCTCGCGTCTCATCATCGGAGCTTCTCTCCACATCCAATGCGTCACCTGAGGCAAGAGCAGCAGGCTGATCCTCCTTCTTACTGTCTTGCTTATATTTCTTGCGCCTTCGCTTTTTCTTTTTTACAGAACCTGGAGTGAAAACTGTCTCCGCTTCTAAAATGTGAGAGATGCCTGCACTCTGAGGTAATCTTTCATCTCCACTTGATTTCATCAAAAGGGGGTCACTATCTTTAAAGAATTGATCTTCAGTAGGAATTGGCGAGGTGGCAAGGTAAGCGGGAAGTTTTTCCTTAAAGCAAACGAGGATAAAGGAAAGTTAACCAACTCAACAGTGACGCATACTATAACAGAGTATCTAAATTTCACAGTGGTACCAAAAAAAAAAAAACCCCACCAAAACAACAACAACCAACAACAACAACAAACATTTTCCCTGGACATTCAACTAAATCAACTGTTTTTAACAGGTCACAGCTCAATATTAGCTCATTTTAAAATAGATTAAATAAATAAATTTGGAGAAATTAATAATACTATGTCAGCATGAAATACAAAAAGGCTATAAAAATAGTCTGTTAAGATCTCTGTAACGAGAAGCTGAAAGCAGCAGCAGCATTCAGAATTGGCTTTTCAAGGACTCTACCAAGTATATCCAAGGGAGATCAGGAGCACGAGAAAGCAGGAGGCAAATAAGAATACTGCCTCAAAGAAAAGGTAGTTTGACAAATAGGTAAGTGAACTGAGAAGCTAGAGTAAAATTTAGAGTGGTTAATGCCAATATTTTGCCAAATTAACTAAGTGTAGGAAGGTGGTTTTGATAGGCAAAATAATCTGTAACTGAAGGAATGAACAAATTGTATATAAGTGTTCAAAAAAGCAAAAAGCTTCAATATTTAGAAAGAAACTTAGTTTAATATATGTGTTCAGTAAATGACTTTAACCATTTGCTTCACTCCTCTGCAGTATAGGGGAAATGGAAAGTAGTCAATGGAAAAAGAAATTAACTTGGTATATTTATTTATTTTTAAATAAAATTTTTTATTTTAATTGTCATTTTAACAAAAGTTTACAGAAAACTCAGATTTTCATTGATTCATTGTTACACATTTTACCCCCTCAAGGTGACTTTCCCCCCCTTTTCATTAGTTTATTTACAGAATTCTAATATAAATTCGAACAAATTCTTTCAATTTCCCTCACCCCCCGACCCATCAAATTGTACAACCCAATGATTAATCTCCTCTTGCCCCTGTACATCCACATGCCTCTGCTTCCAACCTCTCCCACCCCTCCTGGATCCTTATACTCATTCTACAATAATGGTCTTATACAATATTTATCCTTGTGGGACTGAGTTAGTTCACTCAGCATAATGCTCTCCAGTCCCTCCCAAGTCAGGTAATAATTTACGAAGTTATTGCTCCTGTGTGCTGCATAGTATTCCACTGTGTGACTGTTAACTTGGTGTATTTTAGACTACAGTAGTTTTTCACACATGCATTTTTAAATTCTTTCTGATGAAGCTTTTGAACGGGCTTTCTGAACATTTTATCCTAAACTTTTGTTTACCTAAGCAAATTCTATATTTACTAGTAACACTACTGAGAACACACATTAATAAACACATCAGTGCATGTTGCCTGAGAGGCCCCATGGGAGCTCCCATGGCCTGTTGGCCCAGGCTCTCTCAAGTCAGTGGTCTTTGACACGGAGTTTACTTGTATGCCTGAAAATAATTTTGTTATCTACTCCTAGAGTAAGTCTTACTGTTCATGATTTGATTTTAAAGCTAGGGCTTCTATTTAACTGTTTTCCAAGTAAATTCCTAGAATATCAATAGTCACTCGATGTTTCTCTACAGTAATGTGTTCTCTAACACAGCATGCACATAAGAGCCAGTCTGAGCAGAAAAAAATTAAGAAAATGTAATGTCTATATGAACAATAATCTGACTTATTTACAAATTTACAGAAGCCAAGTATTTAGCAATCCCACTAAAGAATCTATTCTACAGAGGAAAAACACTTGACAGGGACCACTGGAAGTATAAACACAGATAAGAGCAGTGTTTGTATCAGTGAAAATGGAAATAACAGATTTACCAGTAAAAGAATGGTTAAATAAAGTGTGTATCTGTGCTGTGGAATACTGTGCAGCTATTAAAACATCTAGATTTAGATGTAGAACTACTGATCTGAAAGGAAGCTGATGGTACATAGTTCAATGGGAAACATTTAAGGGAAACAAAAAGTAAATAAAAGAAAGTGAGATGAGATTGTGTTGTTGCTGTGTGTTGCCAACATATACCTGACCTTCTAGCAGATTTCCAGGGGCAGTAAATTACACAGGAGGAGGACTGCCCATCAAGTAAATAAAAGGAAGTGAGATGAGGTTTTAGTTAATTTTAATTCCTCTCTCAACTATGAACTCCTGCAGAGTAGAGGGTTATTCCCAGAACATGACACAGTATAGTAAAATCCAAACACATATTAAGTGAATTAACACATTTTATTTTAAAAGATAAATTATAATATAATAGGGAAAACCAATCAATATAGTTATGAATGGTAGGAGAAAAGACTGGAAAACAGATACTCTCCAAGAATCTGCAGGGAGCTGCACTGGTGACGTTGGAATCCACCAGCAGCCCTGCAGAGAAAGATGGGCAATCTCAGTGCAATCTACTACCTCGGAAACCTGCAGAAGGGTCAGCTGTGAGTTGGTTCCAATTTGAAAGCAATGAAAGAGTGAGTTAAGTACATTTTATAATGGAATCACCAGTCCAATCACTATTACGGATTATACTGTGGTTTTTAGCAACACATCAAGAATATTGCATCCTATGGTAATTTTCATTTACTGTGTCTAACATTTTGCCTCTGTTTCTTAAGAGTGAACTTATTTTGATAAAGCAAACGTGAATAAGGTAATAAAAAACAACTTATCTTAAGATTTATGAAATTACCAACTTAGTAAATTGTAATTTACAATAAAATGCATAATTATCCTGTCTTTACAATGCTTTAACATTGGTACCTAAGCCACTCGCTTTTCTCATAACTAACAAACAATAAACACAATTTTATTCTACTGCTGTTTGTTATCGGTTGATATGTGTACCTTTGTGGATTTCTAACACTACACTGGCAGTTCATCTCTGAAACAAACAAACAAAAAAGCAGCAGTACTTAAAAGAGGGTAGTGGTGGCACAGTCCCTAGGGAGTTGGCTAATGTCAAGGTTTCCACCTCTCTGGCAGTTTGAACCCACCAGACACTCTGTAGGGCATTCTCTCAAATGATTCACAGCCTTGGAAACCCAGTGAGTGGTCAGCTTTAAATCAGTTCTGACTCAACAGCAGGATTTTCTAAGAATGAAAAAATGAGGAGGAAGGCCACATCAAATTATCAGGAACAGTTTACACCTTAGCAGAGACATAGGGTTGGAGGAAAGGGAAGGAAATGAAGGAAGCTGAACATGCAATTATCTCTTATTAAAGAGTACAGGCCCACTTCGATCTCCTGAAATCATGATAAATTAATTCACGTCACTATTGATGGTTAGGGATGTAATATCCCTAATAAAATGATAAACATGTTTTCCATGTTCAAAGGTCAAATGCATACACACCTCCCTTCTGAAGAGATAGGCTTTCACCACTCAGTTAAAACAGAATATATTCAGTCAAGGTATAAACTGTAGTACAGTAAATAAAAATCCACACTGAAGTCAGAGAACAGCTGTGACTCCTTACAGAAAGAGCTGTTCTGCCAGCTACCTCTCTCTTGCTGCTTGGTGCTGTGAAAAATTCCTCATCCCTCTGCCTCCTCTCTGACAGTTTAATATTTTAACCAAAGATTAAGTTTGTCTAGCCAGCAACAATCAATCATTCACAGAAACAAGCTTTAAACTGCTGAACATCTCTGCTTCAGGAGATGTATACCCAAGCCAAAAATAATGTATTACATAGATACAGCAGTACTTACATATTCCTCTTTCGTTTCCTCTACAAAGAAAGCTTCTCCATTGTCACCTAATTTCATATGAAGATCCACTGCATCACCATTGATTTCTATATCAATCTAAGGGAAAAAATAAAAGTAAGACTGAGCATGGAAAGAGTTACTCATTCAAGCTCATGTAAGCCATATACTTGGCTTCTGAACTGTCTGAAGTACTGAGGTGCCCTAGGGCTACAGTCTTGGGGACATGACTGCACCCACTAATAAAACACTCACCGAAACAAAGGACCTTGGGAGGAAAAAACAAAGGACTGAGGAAAATGTTTCATTATCTACTTTTACAACATAAAAAATTCTGCACTTATTTAATGTCTTAATCCTAGTAAAAATGGGTAGAGTCACTGTCAAATATTTGCATCTTTTCCAAAGTATAAAGCAGGCAGGCCTCACCTTGTAGAGACATGGACAATTTCATTTCCATCATGTCATAAACTGTGAGTAATTGTTCAAAGTACAAACTTCACTTCTGTCCACAAATGGCTAATAGGTTAAGAGATGTTCAGCTTGATTAAAGAACACTGAGGGCACGCCTTCCAGAGCTGTCTGTCCTGGCCACTGTATATCTGTCAGTTCCTATACAGACAGCAAAGTATGTGGCTGTGTTGCTTCCTTCTATCCCAATAAAAACCCTACATGTCATTTTATAACAAAAAATACTCCTCTTAAGTTTAGTAAGAAGAAATAAGATACTTAATAATTTACACTATTCCCAATGTTTGAAATGGCTGTGTACATAGCAAACACTAATGTTATAATTTTTTCATCTCCCTATTTTTGTCTAGAAAAAGCCCTGGTGGCACAGTGATTAAGTAGTTAGTGACTAAACAAAAAGACTAGCAGTGTGAACCACGAGCTGCTCCTGAGGATAAAGACGTGGCAGTTTGCCCTAGAAACAACCCAAATTCAATGCCACTGGTGCCCAGTAACCCTCCGTTAGGGTTCTGAGGCTTCTGTAAATCTTCATGAGAGGAGTCCACCCATCTTGCTCTTGTGGAATCTGCTGGTAGATTCAAACTGGCGGAAATGCATGTCCTTTTAGTCAGCAGCACAGCTTACTAGATCCTATGCCCTTGGAGGTCTCTGAGGACCTACAGCCTGGAAAACCCGATGGGGTAGTTTGTGCTCAGTCCTACAGGTAGTTATGAATCGGGATAAACTCGACATAACATTGGGGTTTGTTTATCAGGATCTCTGGTGGTGTAATGGGTAAGCACTTGGCTACTAAGTGTAACTCCAGTTACAGCTAACTATAAGATCCACCCAGGATCTCTAAGACAAAGATCCAATGATCTGCTCCTGTAAAGATTATTCACCTTTTCCCTCAGAGGGGCTCACAGACTAGAATTGCTGATCTTTTGGTTAACAACCAAAAAAATGTTCCACAAGAATATTAAGAGATGTGGCCTAGTGGCAAGAAGCTGCACTGCAATCCCAGAGGTGCGCTGTTTGAATCTACCAGATGTTCTGGACAATCTCCTCCTGTACCTGTTAAGATCTGATTTGACGGTACACACACAAAATAAAAAAATAAAAAGAATAAAAAAAAATTTTAAAGAGATGGCACCAAGTTGAGGTCTCTGGTGATGATTTTAAAGAAGACATTTGTTTTAATCTACTAAAATTCTAGTAAAATGCTTTCTAAAACACTTATTTCTAGTCACACTTCCCACACTGTTGCTTTATCTTGCTCAACATATGACTGAGATGTTGAAACGGAACTGATTTTAAGAAATATTAAGATGCAGCAGACACTTGCTTCAGTCTGCCACCCTTATGGGCAAGAACATTCCAGTGCTTTAGGAGATCTACTGCATCTCCATTTCAGTCCATATATACTTGAGCTGTGGCTTTAGTAACTGTGAGACAATTAGTGTTTCTTAGCAGTTCTCCAAAAGAAGCCAATTTAGTCATTCTACTCTCAACGACTTGATGGCACTTAATTACACCACCAACAAAGAGAGAGCTCTGTGGGCCTTGTGAATAGAAGTTATGTAACCAAGGCAAAGGTGGGTGATTTTAATCTGCGACCCTCACACCTGGCTTCAACTGTTTGTGGTCAAACATTCTTCTAAGTGGTATAACACTGGTCTGTCCATTTGCTGTACAGAGGTAACTCGTGGTTGCTGTGATGCTTAACACTGTGACACTGATGTGTCAAATGCGATAATGGTTACCATGGTGGAGTGTTTTGTGGAGCTCCCCAAATGGACAATTCTGATTCATAACAACCTGTAGGACTGAGCACAGACTGCCCTGTTGGGTTTTCCAGGCTGTAGGTCCTCATGGAGCTCCAAGGACACAGGCTCTAGTAAGCTGCACTGCTGACTAAAAGGTGGTGGAAGCTGGAGGGGCATCCACTTCCGAAAAGCTTGCCTCTGGAAACTCTATGAACTTGGAGAAACGAAGAAAGTTACACAAGTGTTCAGGTCTTTCGTTCATAGGGTCACTATGAGTCATTTACAACTAATTGGCACTTAACAATAACAACAACAACTCTCAACTTAATCGCAACAATATCAGTCTAGAGACTAAGGTACACCTAATCCAGGCCATGGTCTTTGCAATTACTTGTTATGCATCAGAAAGCTGGACAATGACTAAGGATGACGAAGAATTTACGCCTTTGAGCGGCACCAAGAAAGCAAATAGGTCTGTTTTGGAGAAGGTGAAACCAAATTTCTCCTTGGAGGCCAGGATTTTGAAACTCCATCTCACATACTTTGGGCATGTGGCCAGGAGAGACCAGTCCTTGGAGAAGGGTATAATGCTCGAAAGGGTGGAGGGACAACCCTGGATGAGAAAGACTGGCATAGTAACTGGGGCAATGGGGTTGGTGTGCTGGGAGCCAGTGTGATTGGCTCAGGACAGGACAGGCTTCAGAGCTATTGTACACAGGGTCACTATAAATCACAGGTGACTAGACAGCACATCGTAACAACAACAGCAGTAGCAAAACTCTCAACGAGAATGAATGGCCCCTGAGATTAATGCTGGTACTTATTAGGGGAAGAAGTTCTCTTTACCCTGGGGTTGCTAAGCAAATAGGGATGACTGGCAGCCATCCTGCTTTAGAGAATCAACACAAAAGGAGGCACAGAGGAGAGATGGGGAAGAGAATGGGTTTTGATCCTACCTTTGAGGCCTCCACAAACAGTCCTAACTAAATAAATTCTTTTCTTGCTTTTATAGCAAATGCTAAACCAAAGGCCAACTGAGTATATTGATTTAGAAGGAGATTCTCACGTTCATTTCTGTGTTTTGAATCATTTTGCCTTTGGTGACAAGAAAGGGATAGCAGCATAGTCTGTAGGGAGTTAGCTGCTCTGCTAAGCCACAGGTCACATCTCTCCCATGGTTCAACTCCACCAGTGGCTTCAGGAGAGAGATGGGCAGTCTCTTCCCAGGGATGAAGATGAATTCTAACTCAATATATTTCACTATGTACTTGAGAGTCAAATGCAAGGGCAAGCCCTGGGATTAATAACAAAACTTAAGACAGCAAATTAAGATTTAAGCTGTAATGAAACTCACAAATGTAAATATGACATTAATTAAATTCAAGCAAACCTAATGTATTTATGAGTATGTCAGTTTATTTCATAGACAGTTTGACAGAAGGGTTAAATCTAAAGTACAGTTGTTGTTGTTGCTGTTAAGTGCTGCTGAGTTGTAGACTGCCCTATTAATGAAAGACCTGAACACTTGTATAACTTTCACTGTTTCTCTAAATTCATAGGGTTTCCGGAGGCAAGCTGTTTTGGAAGTGGGTACCACTCTCTCTTTCAAGCTTGTTTTAATAGGGGAGCTCCGCCAAACATTGTTCACCATGGGTAACCATTATCACATCTGACACATCTGTGTCACAGTATTTAGCATCACACAGCAACTATAAATTACCTCTGTACAGCAAACGGAAAGACCAGTGCTATACCACTTATAAAAATGTTTGATCAAAAACAATTAAAACCAGGCGTGACGGCCGCAGATCAAAATCACCCACCTTTGATTTGGTAGCATAACTTTCTATCCACCAGGCCCACATGTTGGGGTTGTTGTTAAATACCATTGAGTAGTAGACGACTCATAGAGACCCTATGACCAAAAAACCAGAATACTTGTATAACTTTCATCATTTCTCCAAGTTCAGAGAGTTTCCGGAGGCAAGCTATTTCGGAAGTGGATCACTTAAATACATGCAACTTCATCACAGGTAACTTCAGCCAAGAGGTCAAACTTTTACCCATCCAGGTACAAATGCACAGGATTATCAAATTATCTGGTACTCTTTTTTTCCCTGGAGTGACTGACTTCCTATGACAGGGCTTTGTGATTTTAGGAGTTACTTTGAAACTAACTAGTACATAAAGGGTAATTTTTCATACCACTGTCTTCATCATCATACAAAACAACCCCCGTCACCCAAGATTACTTGCTCACCAAGGCGGCCTGTCCCTGTCCCTGGAGGAGGTATGCCCCACTCACCACCTTCTCCCTGGACCGCAGCACACCCAGCTTCCCGAAGCGCACGTGAAAAGGCGAGCACTGGTAGGTACCATCCTGCTGCCGCACCACGATGACGTCGATGCACCCAGACAGGGTGGCCTGGTTAATGCCCTTGTAGAGTTCCTTCACAGTGACAATCACTTGCCCCGCCAGCTGTCCCACATAATTCATGGTTTGAGACTACAAAAGATAAGGAGGAAGCGATGAGATAGAACACGCAATTTGTGGATAAAACAACAATGACAAAAAAGTAACAGCAGTGACAGAATTTCATGCTCATGATCTTGCTTATTTGAGATCCCGTATTCTCACAATATCCCTGTTTTCACAAGTTCATGCATTGATAATCCCAGACTGCCCTTCTCTGTATCTTGAGAGCCAGTCCCCTTAGCGCTTGAGGGAAGTAAAGAATCCTTCTTTCCTAGCACCACGGGCAGTGATTATTCATTAGGTAATTTCCTCCAAAGATCAGAACTCACCTAAGACAGAACCATCCAAGACCCCATCACCACCTCTGCCCTCTGGCCAAACCCCAAAACCTGGGCTGTGTCACACTTCGGCCACAGCAGGAAAAACAAAGGAAAATCACTCCCGTTAATCTTTCAAAAGGAAAAAAATGAAATAAATGTGAGCTGGGTTCTCGTCAGAACTACTGTTAAGACAGTATGGTTCAGATACATGTGAGGTAGCCTAGATTTAATAAGTTTCTATTGTTGTTGTTATGTGCTGTTGTGTCGCCTGCAACTCAGTGACCCCTAAGGATAACAGCTCTGAAGCCTGCCCTGTCCTAAGCCAGTCTCACTTACTCCAACACACCTACCCCCATTACCCCAGTTACTTTTGTCAATCTATCTCACCCAGGGTCTTCCTCTCTTGTGTTATAACTATCGCTCCACCCTTCCAAGTATGATGTCCTTCTCCAAGGACTGATCCTTCTTGGCCATGTGCCCAAAGTATATGAGATGGAGTTTCAAAATCCTAGCCTCCAAGGAGAAACTTTGTTTCATCCTCTCCAAGACAGAATTGTTTGTTCTCTTGGCAGTCCATGGCATGTTCAATACTCTTCTCCAGCACCATAACTAAAAGGCATTGATTCTTCTTCTGTCATCTTTTGTTACTGTTCAACCTTCTGATGTACAGCAAGTAATTGCCAAGACCATGGACTGAATCAGGAGCACCTTAGTCTCCAGAATGACACTGCTGCTTTTCAGTACCCTGGAGACGTCCCTGACCACAGATTTTCCCAGTGCAATTCATCTTTTGATTTCCTGACTGCTGATGCCAAGAGTGTTGACTGTGGAACCAAGCAATCTTGAAGATGTTAACAACCTCAATCTCTTCTCCATCTGTTATAGTGCTGCCAGTTGGCTCAGTGGTGAGAATCTTTGTCTTCTTGATGTTGAGCTTCAATCCATATCAAGACTACAGTCCTTGACTTTCTGCAACAAACACTTCAGATCCTACAAGTTTCAGCAAGCGAGGTCGTGTCCTCTGTGTATCGCAGGTTGTTGAGTCTTCCTCCAACCCTGATGACACATTTATCCTTATCAAGTCTAGCCTCCCAAACGATCTATTCTGCATAGACTGAAAAGGTACTCAATCTCACATTTACTGTCAGTAAATGACAAGGTCAGTTCTGACCCACAGCAAGCCTCCATCAGTTTCTGAGGCTGCAAAGAGTTAACAGGAGAGATGGCCTGTCTTCTTCCTAGGGAGCCACTGGTGGTCACGGGCCATGTGGCTATTGGTGCAACAGTCTATGCGTAGTATCACCAAGAGTTCCCTAAGTTAATATTGTTTCTGTCTTAAAGACTTACAATACAACTCACAAGAGCACATATTCATACCCCGTAAGTTAAAAGTTCAGAAAAGCATTTTCATTTTGGTCTACCTTCAATTCATTATGCAGTCAGGACGCCCGGGGATCAGAAGAGGCCCCTCCAGTCAAGGACCTCGGGAAATGTTTCCTGCTCTCTCTGACCCTCCAGCCCTCTGTGGCTCCAACTAGTGGTGGCTCTACTGTCAACAGAGAGAGGACCCACCATGTCTATGCTCTAAGAGTGAGCACTGGGGGAACCACCCCCACCTCTCAATTTTTCCACTCATCAAAGCAATGGTGCCACTGGGAGTTCCATGTTTTATCACATGGTTGCCTGTGCACTCATTTATGAAGAGAAGAAACCAATACCATGAGTGATCAGACAGACATCATTAAATACGTGGCTAAAGGTACCCTTACCTTCCTCTTGACCTCACATCTGGCAACCACTAATGAATTTATTCTCTATTTCTTTAATTCCATCATTTCAAAGAAGTGATATAAAAGAAGCCAGTGTAATTATTTTTTTAAAAAAGGAGAAAAAAAGAAGTGATGTAAGTGAAACAATATAGTATGTGACCTTTGGGGGTTTCCCTTTCTTTCACTCAACACAGCTCTCTAGAAACCCATCAGTCACTGCTATGGCCCCTGGGAGGCACTAGCTGCTGGTCTTTGATGGACTGACTGAAAGGTAGACAGTCTGAGCCCACCGTGGGTATGTGGGATAAAAGCCTGGCCACTGTTGCCATAAAAACTGTTATCGCTGTATTCCACTGAGTCAACAACTCCCACTCATACAAGCCTATAGGACAAAGCAGAACTGTGATCAAGAGTAATACCTTTTGTTTGGTACCCCATTCTTTTATTTTATTAAAGAGAAGGCAGCTAGTTCAAGGTTTAAAGAGTATCTCAGAGTGCTTTGTCTCAGGGACTCTTCTGGTCTTAACTGGTCCAGGAAGCTTTTTAAGGATTTCCAATTCTGTCCCACACTTTTCCATTCTATTAAGATTCCAATTTACCATGGTTCTGGTCAGAACGGTCCCTAGTAGTGGGTGGGCACCATGTAGCTCTTCTTGTCTCAATGGAGATGTGTTGAGGTAACAGCTCATGTAGGGTATTAGTGCTAGATTCTTCTCGGAGACTCTGGTTTCTCTTTTTGCCCCTGATGAGCCGAGACAGACAGATGTATTTTAGCTGGTTGTTTGTGAGCTTTAAGACTCCAGATGCTACTAAATTCACTAAGATGTGGAACACAATCTTTGTAGGCAGTCTTATATCAACTGACTGAATTGACTTATACCACAAGACTTAAGTCCTAAAGCTCTCAAGCACAATACAAACAAAAATCTCTCAGGATATTTGGTTACACCTACAAAACATCTTTAATTGTCTTCTAAGAGCATTTATGTCTGCACACACACATTTACATGCATGCATCTACTACTCTCTGTGTACATATGTATATGCCTTTATACATACACACAAACATTTATATTTGTTTGGGGATCCTTGTGGGTGGTGATGCCAAATTACGTATGTAAAATTCTTTAGCAAAAACCACCTTTTTTTCTTGAATACTTCTTAGTGACTTCATTACTTTGGTCAAGTCACTCTAGCCATACCCACAGTTGGTGCTATGTTTTTCCTATCTACCAGGGCAATAAGCAACACAAGAATAGATGGAAAAATACTGAAATTGTTAATTTCATCTTACTAAAATCTACAATCAACCCCCTTGGCAGCAGATGACAAGAAATCAAAAGACATCTATGCAATGGTAAAGTTTGCCGTCAGTGACCTCTCCAAAGTACTGAGGAACAATGATGTCAGTTTAAAGACTAAGGTTTGCTTGGCTCAGGCCATTCTTTTCCATCACTAGCTAGCTATGTGTGTCCGTTTGAGAGCTGGACAATGTATAAGGATGACAGAAGAAGAGTTGATGCTTTTGAGCTGCAGTGTCGGAGAAGAGTACTGAATGGACTGCCAAAAGAACAAACGGATTTGTCTTTGAGAAAGTGTAGCCAGAGAGCTCTTTGGAGGCAAAGATGGCCAAGTTGTATCCCACATAAATTTTGAGCAGGATTTCTTGGAAAGTGACATCATGCCTGGAAAGGTGGAGGGCCAGTGAAAGAGAAGGAGCCCCTCAATGAAATGGACTGATTGACACAGTAACAGCAGCAATTGGTGTGACTATGTACAAGGCGATGATGCTGTAGCCGTATAGGACAGGATTCAGATCAGCTGTTCATAGGGACACTATGAATTGTACTCAACTCAACAATGCATGAACAGTAGCAACCAACATCTTCTAAGGCTATGAGATGCTCTGCCGGAGAAATATGAGCAATCTCCTGTGCCTCTGGAAACCTGCTGGATGGTCAGCTCTGAGTCAGTTCCAACTCAGTGGTGCACCACTACCACTGAGGCATTAGCCCCCCTTTCCCTCAACCCTCCTGGTAACCACCAATGAATATAAATTTGTTCTTTAAAAAAAAAATCAACCTGGATCATACGACATTTGTCTTTATGTGATGTCAGGATGTCCTCTAAGTCTATCCACATCATGTTTGGTAGGCTCATGACTGTTCTTTGTGGCTGTGCAGTACTCTGTCACACTACTGTGCTTATGTGTCACATTTGCTACTTGATGGGCATCTGGGTTGTTTCCCCTTTTTGGCTATTGTGAATAATGCTGCAATCAGTATGTGTGTGCAAATACCTATGTCTCTTTTATTACATCTCTATTGTATAAGTTGAGTTATATGGTCTATTTCAGCTTGTTTTAGGAAGTGTCATACCACTTTTTTTCAAGGTCTGAAAGATTCATAGCAATTGTTAAGATATGTAAAGTGCCAACAGCAATGTATAAAGGTTCCAATATTGTCACATCGTTGCCAGTATTTATGTTGTTTTGTTTTGACCAGTCATTTAAGGTAGGCTGAGCTAGTATCTAGTAAGCTTTGATTTTTATTTATCTAACAGTTAACAATTATGAGTATTTTTTCATGTTTGTTGCCCACTTGAATATTTTCTTTAGTGATATGCCTGTTCATATCCTTTGCCCATTTAAAAACAGAACTGTTTTGTCTTTCTGTTGTTAAGTTGTTGATGTTTTCTCTAAGTCTGACCCTTATCAGCTGTTATTTCTAACAGTCTCCCCCCTCTTCCCTAAGACTATGTTGACTTTTTATTCCTTTGATACAGTTTTTTCCATTGGATCTTAAGGTTTTATGAGGTCTTAATTACCTATCAAATTGGTCAACTCAAGACAGGAAGACATTGAATAATATGGAGTGGCACAGTGCAGTAATGCGCTCGCCATGGCGGAGACTGAGAGGAAGGTGCAGGATGGGGCGGCTCCAATCTGTTGTTCATGAATCACAGTCCACTAACAACAATAATTATTTATTTGGTGTTCTGCTGCTGGTGCACTTGGAGTTGCCTCAGCTTGTTGTTAAAGAAAATTATTAGGCCCCACAGATCTCTGGGTAACTCTGAGGTTACGTTTTAGTGTTTTATTTGTTTCACTTTTTCTGCAAACAGATATCCAGTTTTACCAGCACTTTTATTAAAGAGATTATTTCTTCCACAATAAGTGGTCTTTGATCCCTTGAGTTTTTCACAAAGGATCTGAGAATCACTAAGAGGCAAACATGAATCTGGAGAAAATACCACTAAGAATTGCTAAGAATTGACTTCCGTGAACTGATGATGGATCAAGCATGGGCACTAACAGCAGCACACGTCACAAGTTTCTATGGCACCAAGATGAGGGGATGTTTGAGTGTGTCTAGATCCTATGGCTACTGTTGTTGTGTACAGCTGAGATGGCACCAACTCCTAGCTGACCCTCTTCTAGTGGGTTTTCAGAGGCAGTAAACTGCCCAGCTTTGTTCCCCGAATGGCTGGTGGATTTTAATTGGGTGACTTTGTGTTGGCAACCCAACTCCTTACCACTGAACTATCAATGCCAGTAGGACATTTAAAAACCAAAAGAAACATTCAGTGCTAAGTGGAATACCAGAAACATATGGCTACGTCCAGATACATGAACAGATTATACACACACACACACACACACACACACACCCCCAATGCAACCTATGATTAAGGATTAACAATTTCATAAGAAATCCATAGACAAAAGGGTAAATCTTGACAGAGAGCTCTAATCTTCCTAAAAAAAAAAAAAAAAAAAAGAAAAACAAACAAAAACCAAACAAAAAAAACCAACCACTTTAAGTTACATGCATGTCTTATTTTGTATCATCCAGTATTTGTCATTTTCCCCATCATGACAGAATGTCAATTTTTAAAAATGTTTTCTTCTGTTAATTTCACTTTCTAAATCGTTCTCACTTCATTTAAAAACCAAACCAAACAACAACAACAAAAAAAACCCACCCCCTCATAATACTGTTGTTAGGTGCTGCAAGTTGAGCATGACTCATAACAACCTTATGAACAAAAGTTCTGAATCTTGTTCTATCCTGTGCCATCCTCACAATTCCTGACACTCAAGAGCCCAATGAAGCAGTTACTGTGTCAATCCACCTGGTTGAAGGTCTTCATCTTCTTCCCCAGCCCTCCATCCTTCCCAGCATCATGTCCTTCTCTAACAAATAGCCCCTCGTAGCAATATGCCCAAAGTATGCAAGGCAAAGCCTCATTATGCTTGCCTCCAAAGATCACTATGGCTTTACCCTCTCCAAGACATATCTATCTGTTTGTTCTCTCAGTGCTCCATGAGATCTTCAGTGCTCTTCGCCAATACCATAGCTCAAAGGCCTCAATTCTTCTTCTGTCATCCTTATTCATTGTCCAGCTTGCAGATGCATAGCAAGCTGTGACTATGGCTCACAGTACTAGGAGAACAATAATACAAGGGCCAGCACTAAGAGGTCCTCAAGGAAGGTGATCACCCTCCCCTGTAAGAGAACCACAAAACAAACTCATGACGCGTCATCTGCTCTCTTTGAAAAATAGGCCTAAAGATCTATTTCCAAAAAACAGCCACTGAAAACCCCATGGAACACAGTTCTACTTTGACATAAACAGAGTCATCAAGAATTGAAGTGGACATATGGCACCTGGTTTGGTTTTCTGGCTGAATTCTGGGATGGCTGACACTGTCCACTTGGCTGCCCATGATATTCTGGTTCAGCTGTTTGCAGTAGTCATCCCCTTAAAGAGATCTGATATAACACAATTCTCTCCCTAAGATCCAGATTGACCAGCCCATTGGAGGAAAAGGAGTTTCTTTTGAGAGTCTGGCCTGCATTTATATGCTCATTCTGGTGAAGCCCTGTTCCTTGTGCTTGATCTGGGTCCTGCACCTATCTAGCCTGACACCATGTGACCCCCAGTTCTTTGCATTCATGCCAGCACTGCCATATTACCTGCTGATCTTGTATCTTTCAGCTCTACTGCAGTCATCTGCTGTGCCAATCTTCAGGTCATCAGCCCCTGCAGCTATGTGAGTCAACAACAACCTCCAGCCTGATGTCTGACACACAGAATTGGAATGTGCCAGTCTCTACAAGCTCATGAGCCATTTCCTGAAGATAAATTTTTCTCTATCATAGACACACATGCACATGCACATGCATAGGAGAGATTTCTGGTAACCTAGTGTTAAGAAGCTGTGCTGCAATGCTGAAGGTTTGTGGTTTGCATCCACCAGCTGCTCCATGAGAGAAAGATGGCAATCTTCTCCCATGTGATTAATCGCTTCTGAAAACCCACCAGAGGATCCATTATGGGTTGGTTCTGACTTGACTGTACACAATAATATGTAAGTCTATTTATATAAAATATATAAACACACACACACACATGCACTTTGCTTCTCTGGAGAACCCAACCTAAGACAATCTTCTTAAAATCAAAGGCACATCTACAGTCACTGCTTTTGTACTTACTGTACCATAATAATGCAAGAGCCCAGGTTTCTCCCAGAACACTGAAGATCTCCTGCACCAGTGGCTACTAAGGCAGGACTCCCCTCATTTCTAGGACCATTGTACATTTGTTACAACTTCTGTACAGAATGTACACAAATTATAACAAGACTCCAGCACCTGTTGGCAAACTTTCTGAATAAGTGTTCTTCTAGTCTTTTCCTCACAATTAAAATGGGAGTCTCCATCAAGATTTTCCCAGCAAAGTTCTGTGTAATGCACCTGCAGTTTTACAAGACAGATATAAGACATTCCTTCAAGAAATGAAATAGAGGATTTCTATTAAGCTGTCCAAATATCCATCACTGGGTCTTATACTTTCATACAGTCAAATAAAACTGAGCACCTGTTTTAACGCCAGGCTCCATCCTAAATCATTGTAATAAAAAGGTATGAAGGTGAGGCCATAGGAAAGGAATCATTAGAAGTCATGCCACCACTCAGAGACACATCTAGAATTATGTCTCACGTGTAGCTGGGATTCAGTATCTACTACTGGATGAATGAGAAGGAGAAACCAATTTAAACAAGGAAATAAAAGGGACCTATTTGGTGGGAAATTTCCTAACAAGAACTTTACTTGTTATTTATACTGGTTCAAAATTTCTGTGCATGAAAATTTAAAGAAAAAAGTTTTTAAATAAATTTCCATGAATCTTTTTAAGGCATAAAAACTGATTATTGAGTTGCTGAGTATCACCAAGTTAGAGCCAACCCACAGCTGACCCTCCAGTGACTTTTCAGAGGCAGTAAATCACACAGGAGGGTATTGTCCATTCTTCTGCAGAGCAGCTAGTGAATTTGAACCGTGTGCCTTTAGGTTGGCAGCACAGCTCCTTAGCACTAGGTCACCAGAACTTCATTAAGATGAGCAGGGTTAAGGAAGCAGATGCTTTCTGAAAACATTTCTATGCTTATTTTTGATACTTCAAGCAAACATTTGTCATAAAGTTAACAGCCAATAAGATCAGAATGGAGAATGAGCCCCTCAAATGGGGAGACAAAAGATTTATCAACTTTGACTCCTGAGACTCCAGAGAAAGCCTGAGTCCTACTCATGAAGTTCTCAACTTTTCTCTGAAACTCTAAACAGTGTACATCTGCCTACTTGAGTGGGGCAGATTCTGTTTCTGTGTTTGCAGCAAAGGGTTTGAAGCAATACAAACAGCCTGATACTGTTCTGACCTGATAAAGCCACCATTATTTTTGGTTTTTTGTTTGTTTTTTTTTTAACTTTTTGTTTTTAAAAAATATTTGATTGAAATTGTGAAAATCAAGATGTAGATGAAGAGGGGAGCTCTGGTGGCCTAGTGGCAAGAAGCTGCACTGCAATCCCAGAGGCATATGGTTCGAATCCACCAGATGCTTTGCCGGGGAAGGAGGGACAATCTCCTCCTGTACCAGTCAGATCTGATTTGACGGTACACACACACACACACACAAATAATAATAAAAAAAATTTAAAAAAAAAAGATGTAGATGAAGATCAACATGTAACACTGGGAATTTAATGAAGAAGAGAAAAATAAGACAGAGAGATCCAACTCCACATTGCAAAAGAAATGCTCAACTATTCTGAAATGTCTTCCTTCTGGGTGCAGAGGGGGACCTTCGGGGGGGGGGCAACACACAACCAAACCACAAAAAACCCCACACAACAAAAAACCAAGCCTGCCTAAATCTAGTCAATGTGAATGATACCGCCTCAGGATGGGGAAATCTAAAAATATCCTATGAGAACAAACTGTATCTGTGCAGAACGCTGTGGAGAAGTCAAGAGCAGCCCAGAAACGACATGTGGGGCACGAGACACTGGTCTGTCAGAGGAAGTCAGTGGGGAAGTTGCTGAGGCAGAGGAAGAGCTGAATGGTGACAAAGATCAGACCATGACCAAAGATCATTGTGGGAAACAAAGCAATGAGAACAAACCAGGGGAGCAATTCTGTGTTTGCAAGTTTATTTAAATGAAAAGATCCAATATTATACTCCTACAGAGCACACAGCCTTATGGCTGAAAACCTCATCTCAGTACTGGGCATTCATTTTCTTCAGTAGGATTTTCTAGATCAAGAAAAATTAAATGGTCTGTTTAACAAAGATCTTTACATTTTATTACACATAGTAAGTGCTGGTTGAGTAGATACTAAAATGACAAGCTGCGCACTAGGCAAAAATGGGCTTCACTTTCCAAGTTCTTTTCTCAACTCATTTTCACGTGGCTAGACGTGTTGCAAACTACTGAAGCTCTATAAAAGGAAATGTGTCTTTGTCCATCTCACAAGCCTCACTGCTATTGTCTCCTCTCGTTTCCCAAGCTGCAGAGCAATGCTTTGTAACTATTCTTTCTGATAAGCCAGTTATCTTTTCCTGTCAAGGTTAAAGGATGCTCAATTTTGGTGTGTCTATTTGCACAGGAGGTGACTGTGCATGTTGCAGTGAACTTTACCACAAATGGAGGCAACAGAGAAGTAGAGGGGAAATGGTTCAAACCTAGTAGCCTCCTCCACTGGAGAACAATGTGGCAGTCTGCTTCTATAAAGATTGTTGTTGTTACTGTTAAGTGCCGTCAAGTCAAGCACAACTCATAGCGACCCTATGAATCAAAGACCTGAACCCTGTTCTAGAACTATCATGTTCTCTATGTCCAGAGGCATGTGGTTTTCCAAACCTGAATCAAACTGGGAGGTCCACCAAACACTGTCCACGATGGGTAACCATTATGGCATTTGACACAACAGTGGCACAGAGTTCATTCAGCATCACAGCAACTCCAAGTTACTTCAGTACAGCAAAATGACAGACCAGTACAGTACCACTTAGAAGAATGTTTGTCCCAAACACAACTAATGCCAGGTCTAAGGGCCCTACTGTCTTTTCAATACAAGGCCTGTCCACCAGGTCCTGTAATGATTACAGTCCGTAATGATTACAGTCCTGGAAACCTTAGACAGTTCTACTATGTACTAATAGGGTCAATGTGAGTCAATCCCTTTGATGGCAACGGGTTTCAGGTTTGATGTACTTCACATATTGTAGAATTAACCTTTTCATGGTATAAATTCTTTGAATTTTAATCAATCAATCATGTACCTCTTACCATAATCCAAACACGGTACAATTCCTTTAAAAGTCTCTCATGTCCCTTTTAGCCAATGCCTCTCCCCAACACCTGGCAAATGATGGTGACATTTTTGGCCCTATGAGATTGCCTTGCCAGAGAGTGTCATACAAACGGAATCATGAATCTATAGCTTTTTAAGACTCATTTCACTCACTTTGCATAATACATTTGAGATTAAGCAACATCATTTAATGCAGCAGTAATTTACCCTCTTTTTTTTTTTATCCTAAGTACTATTCTGTTACATGGATGCACAAAAATTTACTTATCCATTCACCAGCTGAAAGACATCTTGATTGTTTTTGGTAATTATAAATAAAGCCACTATAAACATTTGAGTACATATTTTTCTGAGAATATAATTTTCATTTCATTTGAGAAAATACTAAAATCACTGCCTATTATGTGTTTTTATGAGTATCACTTGTGGTTATTGTTTTTTAGATACTGTGAGTGCACTTGGAGTACTTGCTAGTAAAATAAATCCTTCATTAAATTATTTTACAGAGGTAACAGTTAATTACAATTTTAGGTTTTCAAATGTTTTACAGTCAGAATGGATACAAGAGCACCCATCTTTTCTTGTTAACTTAAGTGTTTTACATGAGATTTGCTTAAAATGGAAATGTACCCATTCTAAATAATATTTAAATTTTACTTACTTGTCACTCTAACTTAAATTATACATATTATTTTAAACTATTCATATACATAAAACACAAAAACCAAAGATAAACTGAGGTGTTTTACTCATTATTCTTTCATGTGTGTGTGTGTAGAGGATAAACTGAGATATTTTATTCATTATTCTTCTGTTTGTGTATGTGTAAGAGGACAGAGACAAGGGCACTAACACTGGTCCCTTTCAAGTGCACTGTACAAGCAGGAAAGTTGGGGCAGAAAGAAGATAAGCAACAGAACAGCAGACATGTCCAGGTGTGTCTGTACTGAGAGTGTTCATGCTCTTTCACCTCAAGCTGACGCTGATGCTTTATGCTATTTTAAGAGCTATGGTTAAGTTGGAATTTCATTTTTGAAATTCCAACTTAATCACTGTTTTTGTGGTGTATCATTCAGTTGGAATTGACTCATAGCTGACCCTCCAGTGGGTTTCCAAAGGCAGTAAACGGCACGGGAGAGGACTGTCCATTTTTCTCCTGCAGAGAAGCTAATGGATTCAAACCATTTAGGTTGGTAGCGCAATTACTTACTACTCAGCCACCAGGGCTCCTTAGCGCTGAAAATTTTAGGCCACCATACATGGAAAACATTAATAAGAGGTTGTTGGGTCTTTTATTACGGACAGTCTTAAAGCTATGGTTACAGTATAATTGTAAATAAATATCTTTTAAGAAGCATGTTTTCATTAGAAACCTTCTCAAGAATTTCATAATTTATGCACTCTGTGGTAACTACTGAAATCTTAACTCTAATTCCAAAATATAATAGGAAATCTGACCATCTGGCTTACTTTCACACAGGAAAAGTGCACAATTTTAGCATATGATAGTAACTGTGCAAAATACTTTGTGATTATTAGTCCAGACATCAGTAGGCGATTTCACATCCTTTGAATAATCCCAACTCTATATACTCTGACCTAACAGTCATGGACTGCCAGTGTGATTCTCCTGCAGTAGAAATGACATCTGAGAGACTGAGCAGGTTAATGTAAGGAAAGATGTCCTCTTCCTTGCTTCCATGCCCCAATTCTTTCCTATCCACCAGAAAGGACCCTTAGTTAATATCAGAGGTAAAGTAACTTAGCATGTATCTCCATACAGACATCCAAGGCCTCATAAGGTTTTTTTTTTTTAAAAAAAAAGAAAAAGGAAGGTTTTATTATTTCCCCTTAACGGTTTTAAAGACTTCAACCTCAGGCACTGGGAATACTGGACACACGCATATAAGTCAGGTGAGGCAGAAGACATACTTTGGACACAGGCTCCTGTGCTTTGTAAGTGGCTAGAGCCACACCTGTCACTCAGGTAGGTAAAACAGTGGGCAAGAGATGGGGCACACCCCATTCCCTCCTGTCCTCTTCCTTTTGTTCCACTCTGGCTGTTCCTGCTCAAAGCTCCAGCAACAATGAGGACAGGCAGAGCAGCTCCCATAAAGCTTTAATATGGCAATCACACTACATCCAAATCCCATAGCTCTTTTTTTTTAATATGTTAAAATATTCTTTAATGAGTTAGTAATTATTTATACAATGGAGAGTTTAGAAAACAGATTTATAATTGTCTTGCTCTTGATTAGAGAGATTTAAAAATTACACAGAAAACATTATTTTCTAGAGTAAGTTACAAAAGGTTGAAGAAGTTGTGAAGGTTGAAGAGCTCCTGCTTTTCTGGCAGCTCTGATCCAATCTCAAGACTTAGTTCAAAGATGGCTATGCTTTCTCTTTTGAATTTAAATCTTTACAACAGTTTGAATGCTCTTTCTGGCATGCAGAAGTTCAAATGCTTCATTAATTTGGTTAAAAGATAGATTGTGAGTCACAAATTCATCAACTTTGATCTTTTTAGACATATATTCAGACACCAGCTTTGGGACACTTTCTACACTCTTCCACCCTCCAAAGGCAGTGCCTTTCCATGTGCGACCTGTTACCAGCTGGAATGGATGAGTAGAGATTTCTTCACCAGAGGCAGCTACTCCAACCACCACGCTGATGCCCCAGCCTTTGTGGCACGCTTCCAATGCTGCTCTCATAACCTTCACATTACCAATGCACTCAAAGGAGTAGTCCGCCCCTCCGTCTGTCATCTCAACGAGCACCTCCTGGATGGGCTTGTTGAAGTCCTGTGGGCTAATGCATTCGGAGGCTCCAAACTCTTTGGCCCTTGCAAATTTATCTTTATTGATGTTGATGCCAATGATCCAGGATGCACCAGGTACCTCACAGCCCATGATAACTGCCAATCCAGCTCCTCCCAGGCCAAAGATGGCACAAGTAGAGCCAGGCTCCACCTTGGCAGTGTTTACCACGGCACCATAACCAGTTGAAATGCCACAACCCAGCAGGCAGACTTTATCCAGGGGTGCTAAAGGATTGGATCTATTTTAGCAACAGAGATATCAGCTACAACTGTGTATTCAGAAAAAGTGCTGGTTCCCATGTAATGTAGCATGGTCTTTCCTTTGCAAGTCAATCTGCTAGTACCATCTGGCATCAGTCCTTTCCCTTGAGTGACTCTTCTCTTCTGGCAAAGGTTTGTCTTAGGATTCAGGCAAAATTTGCATTCTCCACACTGTGGGATGTAAAGTGGAATGACAGTATTACCTGCTTTCAGTTTTGTAACTCCTTCACCAACACTCTCTACAATTCCAGCTCCTTCATGTCCCAAGATCACTGGAAAACATCTTTCAGGGTCAGCCCCGCTCAAGGTATAGGCATCAATATGGCAAACTGCAGTGGCAATAATCTCTATGCGAACTTCGTGTGCCTTTGGGGGTGCCACCTCTATCTCCTCAATAGAGAGGGGCTTTCCTGCTTCCCATGCTACCACAGCTTTACATTTGATAACCTGGTTCGCCATGTCCACCAGCTCAGGTCAGAGAACAGGTCAGTGTGCTGCAGGTGCTCTAGGTGAGCAGCAAGGGGGCGGGGCATGGGTGGGGAGGGTGGGTGGGGGGTGAAGAGTGCGTCCAACACCACTCTTCCTCCACTCAGCTGAAGCAGCGAGGCCGCTGGTCTTGTTTTTACAAACTCTCTTAGGTTTTGCTTTTCTGGGAATATCTTGATCTGTCCTTCATGTTTGATGAATAATTTTGCTGGGTATAGTATTCTTGGCTGACACTTGTGTTCTTTGAGTGTTTGATATATGTCCTTCCACTCTCTTCTTGCTTGCGTCGTTCCTTTTGAGAAATCAGCACTTAATCTTATCTGCTCTCCGTTATAGGTTACTCTTCATTTCTCCCTTGCTGCTTTCAGGATTCTCTCCTTATCTTTGGCTCTGAGAAATTTAACTATGATATGCCTTGGTGTTTTTCTTTTGGGGTCTAATCTATATAGTGTTCACTGAACTTCCTGAATACATATTCTCTCATTCTTCATTATGCCTGGGAAGTTTTCCTCTAATAATTCTTCCACAACTTTTTCAGTGCCTTTACTTGCTTCTTCCTTTTCTGGGATTCCAGTGATG
>NW_006399847.1:2018826-2043559 GCF_000299155.1 Elephantulus edwardii
TGTATGTAGTACCTGATTAAATTCAAGAGCAACAAGACAGACAGGGAACCACTGAGATTTGAAAGACCTCTTCATCTGTTTTACCAAAGCAGCAACCACTGCCTTAAGGTTTGCAGGCTGAGTTCATGATTCAAACACCCTCAATAACTCAACATGGGGATTTATTGCCAAGAAGTCTGATAAACAAAGTCCTTGTAGAAAAACAAGACACCTACGTCAGAAAAAGAATGCAGGCTACCACATCAGTGTTCCTACTGGTTCATGCAATAAACATTTCCATGTGTGCGCTCAATTATCAGACAAAGTTTCCCAAGTAAATCGGCCAGGAGACTGGACCACTTTCCATTCCACTTCCAAGTGGAGGCTGTGCTCCGACAACTACTGGAGATAAGAGTGACATAAAGGCCTCTCAGGCTAAGAAGTAATGACAACTCACTAATTCACCACAAGGCTAACTATTAATTGAGTAATGAATTTCTTTATAGGGTCTTTGGGTCCATATACTGTGTGTGACTGATTACATTAAAAAGCATTCATCCCCAAGTTCTACTAAAACATAATTTCTTAGAGCAAAGCTAAAATAGATCATTTGGAGTCAGAAAGTGAAATTGGAGGTCTCAGTATGAATTCCTATTTCATTTTTAATATACATACAGATGACTAAGTGCAAAAATAAATACACTCACTCCTCACTTACTAACATGGGGAGGGTCCAAAGACGAAGTTATTACTTGAAAATGAATGATGGCAGATCACAAAACAGAGTATGACAATATCATTATACAAATGCCACATTCTGCCATTACCTAACTCCCAAATGTCATTATTATCTAAATGCCAAACCATTCAGAGCCATGGCCCAGCAAGGCTAACACACAAATTTAACTTAAGGACCAGATTTGGTTTCTAAGTATCATTCTTCAGTTTAGGTTAGTAGAGGAAAACCACCAGATGATACCATAGTACCTTGCAGTGCCAGAATGGAGAGAGATACTCAATAGTTTTCAAAATTAAGTTTGATGAGAAACAGGACTTGGAATATTTGCAAACCATCTTCCCCAAAATGCATTATTAATTTAAAAGGTAAAAATAGTAACTTACAGTGGAGCCAATCAGGCAAATACCAGTTTAATCATGAAATCTAGGTAAATATCACTAATAGGACAGAGTGGTCTCAGAATCTCTGAAGTGATTCACTAAGGATTGCAGCATAGCTTCTTGCCACTACACCATCAGAACTCCCTAGCAATTCACTAAGAAGGGCACGTCTTGCCCCAAACACATTCCCTTAATCTAATGATGAGAAAATAGACTAATCTAAACTGTACTCTGGTATAGCACTGGTCTGTGCATTGCTGTACAGAGGTAACTCACGGTTGCTGTGATGCTACACTTGATCTTAGCCAAAAGGCCGAGAAGTGATGGCTGCTGTGATGCTAACTAAACCCTGTGACACTGATGTGCCAAATGTAATAATGGTTACCCATGGTAGACAGTGTTTGGTGGAGCCTCTGATTAAAACAAGCTTGGTAGCAGGAGTGGCACCCACTTCCGAAATGGCTTGCCTCCGGAAACTCTATGAACATGGAGAAACCACCAAAGTTATTCAAGTGTTCAGGTCTTTCATTCAAAGGCTTGCTATGAGTTGTCTACGACTTGACAACACTTAACAACAACAAGCTGTACTCATCCAAAGAACCAAGTTCATGAATGACAAGACTGAGGACTCTTCTGGAGCCTAAAGAGACAGAATAAGTATGAGGAGATCCTGAAACAGAAAAGGACATCAGCAGGCAAATCAGAATAAAACTTAGAGTTTGGTTTTAAAAACAAAACAATTCTGGGGTCCTTGATACCAAACAGGCTAAAGCTGTCACATCACCTCCTACTCAGAGATCCTACTGTATGGAGCAGAACTGTCCAGTTCCAGAGGGTGTCCAAGGCTGTAATGTCTATGAGAACATATTACCACATCTTTCTATTGTAACATCTTTCTATTGTAGAGCTGCCAGCTGCTTCCAACAGCTGATTTTTCTTTTTTTTTTTTTAGCACTTAACCACTGTACCATTAGGACTCCTTGGGGTCTATTAACCAAAATAAAATATAAAACCCAAATGAACCTACTGATCCATGTCTGATGTCCCCAAAGCTGTGCCCCCAGCCCTCAGAGAACACAGGGACAGATGCCCCCTGCTTCATTTCCTACTTCACATCCCTGAGAAAATCACTTTTCCCACTCTATTTTCAAACTTAAGAAATTTCATTACAGTCCATAATGGTTATGGTTTTATGCTTTGTAACAGGAGAAATAAAATTAACGATGATATTTATAATTTAATCTTTATCCCATGACCTCATTAAAGATAGCCCCTCTATAGGTAGTTCAAGCAGAGTTCAGATAAATTGCAAACAATGAGATAAAAATGTAAAGATTATACAGCTCTCCCCTCAGACTTTTCTGGGATTCACTGGCAGATTTCTGATAGGAGCGGTCTTTTCTACCCAAGTTTTGAGCTTAACAGGGCACCACAAAGGTACACAAAGTTTCCACATGATTTCACCCTTGAAAAGATGTATCTTCTTTACTATGTTCTAACTATAAGGATAGTCAGATGGTTTAAAAAAAAAAACACGGTTCAAATCCACCAGATGCTCTGCCAAGGAAGGAGGGACAATTTCCTCCTGTACCAGTCAGATTTGATTTGACCGTACACCACACAAAAATAAAATAAAATAAAAAATATATTAAAAAATAAAAAAATATTTTTAAAAAATCACCTGTTACAGGCTTCAAGGAACAAATATAAATACCCTGAACAAGAAGAAATACAGTCAAAATAACAAGTAAAATTTTGGTTTCTATTTTCAATTCTATAAAATGTATGTAAAATAAAAACACAAATGATCTAGAATTTTTCCTTCAGTGTATCTGGGTTGATCTTAACTATTTAATACCTAATAAGGTGTAGAAGAAAACACATAGTGTATAACAAGGTTGTGGTTGTTGTTATGCGCCGTCGAGTCGCCTGCGACTCATAGCGACCCTATGTACAACAGCCCTAAACTCCGCTCTGTCCTGTGCCAATCGCACTGACTCTGACACTCCCATCCCAATTATCCCAGTCACTGAATCAATCCACCTCATAGAGGGCCTTCCTCTCCTGCGCCGTCCCTCCACCCTCCCAAGCATGATGCCCCTCTCTAAGGGCCGGTCTCTCCTCACAACATGTCCAAAGTACCCAAAGTACGTTAGACGGAGCCTCAGAATCCTTGCCTCCAAGGAGCCACCCGGTTTAACCCTCTCCAGGACAAATCTATTTCTTTTCCTAGCAGTCCATGGTATTCTCAATACTCTTCTCCAGCACCACAGCTCAAAGGCATCAATTCTCCTTCTATCCTCCTGGGTCATTGTCCAACTCTCTGATGCCTAACAGGTGATTGCGAAGACCATGGCCTGTATCAGATGCACCTTAGTCTCCAAAGAGACACCATTGCTCTTCAGCACTTTGGAGAGGTCCCTAACAGCAGACTTTCCCATGGCAATGCGCCTTTTAATTTCCTGGCTGCTGGTGCCAAGACTGCTGACTATGAAGCCAAGCAAACTAAAGCTGTGTACAATCTCAATCTCTTCACCACCCATCCTGATGCTGCCAATTGGTCCAGTGGTGAGAATCTTTGTCTTCTTGACATTGAGCCTCAATCCATATTGTAGGCTGCAGTCCTTGACACTCTGCAGCAGGCGCTTCAGGTCCTCTTCAGTTTCAGCAAGCAAAGTAAGTTTTTCCAAATGATAAGAGTTTTTACCCAGATCCTTTTCCAGAGATATATCTAACTCCTTCTGAATGGAGCAAATGCTTGACTTTCTGACATGTCTAAAGAACAGAAGAGAATCATGACTGACCACTGCTGTGTGGACGAAATGGTGGTGGCATTCAGGATTAGAGTCTGCACCACACACCCGCAGGTCCTGTTTCCTGCACTAGAGGCAACACGCTGACTGGGAGCATGTCATCAGTACTTAGTATCTAGGTAAATGGAAAGTGGGGTTACCAATATAGCTGTTTCCTAGAAATGGGTCCAGTTGTTATCCACAAAGAGCCATTAAAAAAATTGAGAAACAAGTATATGCAAACAAATTATTTGGACATATCTGCCAGGGTCAGTCATGGCAAAATAAATGTTTGCTCAATGAAGCAATGAAATTAAAGGTTCCCTGACATATTCCGCAGTGCTAAGGAAGCAGTTATATGAATGAATGTGCTTCAATCTCAAATAGTTCTAAATCACTGCTGTTCCAACTCGGAGGGAGCCTCCAGCAGTTCTCCCAGGCTAGAAAGGCTGCCTCTTTTCCCCAGAGAGCTGCTGCTGGCAGATCTGTACTACAAGAGTCCAGGCAGATAAGTGTCTGGGGGAGCAATCTCCTTTCCATTCATCATGACACTGCCTACTGTTCCAGTGCTAAGAATGTTTTCTTGACATTGAAATCAAATCCATACCAAAGGATGCATTCCGTGATCTTCTGCAACAAGTGCTTCAAATCCTCCTCATATTCAGCAAGCAAGGTTGTTACTGCCATAATGAAGGTTTACTGATGAGTCTCCCTCTGATCTTGACACCAAATTCCTCTTCATAGAGTGCAGCTTCACAGATAATCTGCTCAGCATACAGACTGAATAGGTATGGAGAGAGAATGCAACCCTGATGCACTCTCTTCTTAATTTTAAGCCATGCAGTGTTCATTTGCTCTGTTTACACAAGAGCCTCCTGGTACAGGTATAGGTTTCTCATGAGCACAATTAAGTGCTCTGGGACACCTATTCTTCTCAATGTCAGCTTGTTATTATCCACACACTCAAATGTCTTTGCAAAGTCAATAAAGCACAAACAGACATTCCGGTATTCTCTACTTTCAGCCAGGATCCATCTGACATCAGCAATATCGCTGGTGCCACAGCCTCTTCTAAATCCTGCTTGAATTTCTAGAATTTCTCCATCTATGTACTTGTTCTAGCCATTATTTAATGATCTTCTGTAATGTTTTGCTTGCATGTGATATTAATGATATTGCTCGACACACTTTCCACATTCTGTTGGGTCACTTCTAGAGACTGGGAACAAATGCCTCTTCCAATCCACTGGCCAGAAAGCTGTCCTCCAAATTTCCTGGCATAGACTAGGTGAGAGCATCCAAGGCTGCATCTTTTATTTGAAACAAGTCAACTGGTATCCTATCGATTCCTGGGGCCTTATTTTTTGCCAGTGTCTTCAATGCAGCTTCCACTTCCTCCTTCACTACAATTGGATCCTGCTCATATGGTATTTCCTAAAATGTTTCAGTATCAATCAGGTCTTTTTGGTGCAGTGATGCCCTCTGGGTTATTCAATATATTGTCCACAGCCTCTTTTAATATTGGGCTTCAAGGTTTAAATTTGGTTTTTAGTTCTCTCAGCTTGAGAAATGCAGAGCGAGTTCTTCCCTTTTTATTCTCCAATTCCAGCTCTCTGCACATTCCAATATAATGTTTTTTGCTTTGTCCTTTCAAGCTGTCTTTTGAAATCTTCAGTTCAGCTCTTTTACCTTAGCATGTTTCCCTCTTTTTGTTGGCTTGACGCTCTTGTGCAATTTTTACAGTCTCTTCTGTCACCTATTTCAGTTTTTCCTTTCTCTTCTGTTTCTGTAATGAACTTTTGCTTTCTTGATGGATATCATTGATATCATCCCCTAACTCATCTGGTCTTCGATTATTGGTGTTCACTGCCTCAAACCTATTTATTCCGTAAGGAAAACTTGAAATTTAGATGAAACAGATTCAAGATCTTAACTTGGTTCCTGTAGATTTATTTTAAATTTTTTTTACCTCAATTTGAGCTTGCATATGAGCAAGTGCTGAGTATGTTGTTAAGTGCCGTAGAGTCGTAGGAAACTCACAGTGACCCCATGAACAAAAGTCCTGGACACCCGTATAACTTTCGTCCTTTCTCCAGGTTCACAGGGTTTCCAGAGGCAAGCTATTATGGAAGTGGATGCCACTCTTGCTTCCAAGCTTGTTTTAATCAGGAAGCTCCACTAAACACTGTATACAATCTCTGAAAAACTAATGGAAGGGTCAGCTGTAAGGTAATTCCAACTTGATGGCATACAACAATCCTGGTGGTGTCGCTTGTAGAGCTGTCTCACTGCCGACCTGAAAATCTGAATTCATCAGCAGTTCTACGAGAGAAAAATGGGCAATATCCTGTGCAATTTTATTACAGTTGTGTGCCATCAAATAGGAACCAATCCACAAATGACCTTAGTACCAGATTTCCTTAGTATTCACTCACTCTGCCTCAAGTCGCACATCTAACCTAATGCATGACTTGCTACCATCACTGTTCATTATAAATTCTTATTGTAAATAATATAATACACAAAATTTCCTAAAACATACCAGCTTTTAGATTAAGGGAAAGGTGCCTGGGACCTCTGACAAAGGTGACAAAGAGTGGCTGGACTGAGGGACCAGTGCCCTCCAGCTGCCTGGACATCATCTGCGCTTAATGACAGCACTTAGTGTGGAGCCTAGAAATGTACCAAATGCATGGTATTCTCAACTGCACTAGCAATAGCCTGGGTGCTGAAGGGTAAGAACTGCA
Source organism: Elephantulus edwardii (assembly GCF_000299155.1). Taxonomy (NCBI): domain Eukaryota; kingdom Metazoa; phylum Chordata; class Mammalia; order Macroscelidea; family Macroscelididae; genus Elephantulus; species Elephantulus edwardii. The sequence goes on from NW_006399847.1 coordinate 2,025,464, forward strand.
CTACCACCTCAAAGGCAGGTGGTTCAAATCTACCAGTAGTTCTGGAGAAAGGTAGGTAATCTCCGCCTGTGCAAATTATTGCCTTTGAAACCCCACTAGAGGGTCAGCGCTGAGTCAGTTCCAACTCCACAGCACATGCCACTACCACTGTGAAAGGTCAGGTAACTCCTAGCCAGCGCTAAGCTGGAGAAAAATGCCATTTTCAGAAGTAATTTGGGCCATGAGTTTGGCTAGGAATTCTTGTAGTACATTATGTCCTAATTTAAACACAGAATCAAAGTAATTTAAAATAAATGGGTGAAACTGAGAAAAGTAGATTATTTTGTAATTTCAGGTTATTTGAATATTAAATAATTAGGTTTACTTTACTCATTTGAAGAAACAGAAATTGACTTAAAATTCCCAATTTCTCACAAAGCAAAGATATCCTGGGGTTTGTAATTAGGATATTTGCAAATTTATATTGCACACACATAAAGTTGAGAGGCACCCTTCCAAAATCGAATCATTCACCTTCCAACAAGAGGTGTACCTCTAATAGACTGATGAAGAACTGCACCCTGAAAGCCAGCCTTCCCACCCCTGCAACCAGATACTAGGGTTGTAATGGCCCAATTACTGAGTTGTTACAGCTCAGTCAAGCAGGTATCAAACTAGTAACCCAAACTCTAGCCATTTAGAAAACTGAAGTTCTTCATGGGGGATCAGAATTGCTCTAATGTTAGCATGAACACATTCTCACTCACTGCCAAGGAATCAGAACTCAGTCTCAGCTGACATTCCAGCAGATTTTCAGAGGCTGTAAAGCACAAGGGAGGAGAACTGCCAATTGTTCGCCCAAGGAGCAGCTGGTGGATCTGAACGTGCCTACATTTGGGTTGGCAGCCCAATTATTTGTCCACCAGGCCACCCAAGCTAAGCTTTTATACTTTAACATAAAGGGAATAGTTAACAAAAGTCTCCTTAAAAAAACAGCTGGAATATATCAGCATTCAGAAACATAAGGACTTCCTGTGGTGGGTAGTTTACAAGTATTAATGTTTCTAAGTAAATTGTAAAACATTTCCTATTGATTCAGCCCAATTCACTATGCTCCCTTGGGTTTTTAAAAACTCTATACACTTAATATTTCGAACTTAAAATGAAGACTGCAAAAGTAATGAAATCCATTGTTTGCAGAAACAATTTCAGCTGATCATTTAAGTTAATTTTATGCTTTTTTAATAAAAATATAATTTTTAAAAAGAATCCACCTTCGTTTTACGTCAGACTACTTTCAAAGGGAAAAGTTCCACGGGAGACATTACACTGATTTTAAGTTCCAAATTTTGTTCCTTTAATGCAGACTTTGGGAAGTGACACTAACTTACATAACTTGCCCTATTTTACAACTTGTAACAAGATAAAAAAAGTCTAGCTAAAAAGAAAAAGAAAAAAATCATATGACCTTCATTTTCTCCACACAGGTCAAGCTTATTTTTGCTGTTGTTGTTGCTGTTTGTATCACAAAAAAGAAAAAATTATTATCCTCATACTCTTATCTACCACATTAAAAAAAAAATCAGTCTGGACAATTAAAAAAAATTACAAAGAATTTGTGAATGTTTTCAAGTCTTCACTGAGATGCAAAGAGAATGTGAAACTGAATACATTTAGTTTCAAATCAAGGTTTTAAAATAATCTTAGTTCAAAGTAGCAACTTTCAAAAAAAAAAAAGTAGCAACTTTCCCTTCAATCCCAGGGCAGAAAGTGATTGGCTAAGTAATAGCAAATTGAAAGACAGTAAAATAGTGCGCAAAGAATGAGGGAGAAAGCGAGAAAAGGCAGCCAGGGATTATGAGTCCAGCATTAAGCATTTATAAATTTGTAATTAGCGACTATGTTTTGGTATTTTTTCATGTACTCTCAACACCTGTAGATTGAGTAAGTGAGCCAAAGAAGGGGAGTATTTGTGGATGCAACTCACCAGGATACCAGGAGGAGCCTTTCTATGATAACCACCTTGAGTTGTTCTTAATGAGTCTTCAAAGATCTCCTCCTGACCTGAACTATCATCTTCTAAGTAAAACATTTTAAACTTGAACTAGTCATTCAAGCATGTCTTTCTCCAGAGATGAAGGCACACTTGTAAACCATCAGCGCTGAGAGCTGCTCTGCTGACAAATGAATGCAAATTCTTTGCAGACACAGTGATATGGCTAAAACCGAAAGGAAATGGCTCTTAAAAAAAGCAATACACACACCTCCTCACCAATAAGATTTGCTCAGAGCACTTCAACCCCTTTCCTCAGACATAGATAAGCGGGCACAGGGCAGGCTCCGTGCCTGTGCGCACTGATAGGTACTGTGTCCTCCCAATCACATGACGGCCACTGGAGCGTCCCTCACAAGGGGCAGGGATTGGGTTAATGATTCTCTAAACAAACTGCATCCTACTTCTCAAAAATAAAAACATCTATACACTGGGAAGTATAAGAATGAATTTAAAAATTAATCATAAAGAGGAAATAATTTGCATGCATTTTCTGAGCATCAATAAGGTCTTAAAGCTAGCAGGTTACATATGCTTTACATAGCCAGCTCAATCACTGAAATTTTTACTTTGTCATAGCACAATGGCCCTGTGTACTTTCCCAGTTCTGGATGTGAGAGATCCTGTCCAGTCCACCACTGTGTACACAACATACAACATTTACTTCAAGAGAATGACAAAAACACTACAAAATTAAAACATTGTTGGTATTTCTTTGCCAGATTTCAGTAAGTGAAAAAATTGTTGTGTGTTGTTGAGTTACAACTGACTCATAACTATCTTTGCAGTGAGTTTTCAGAGGCAGTAAATTGCATGGTGGGAGTCTTTTTCGTGTGGAGCAGCTGGAGAATTAGAACTGTGTGCCTTGGGGTTGGCAGTGCAGCTCCTTACCACAAGGCCACCAGAGCTCCCTAGTGAAAATTTATTTCAATTGATTTTTTTCCCTCACTGAAAACCTTGAATACTTAACACAGAATAGACAAGATATATTTTTACTAAAGTCTACTTTTTACTCAAGTCAGTGTCTATCTAGTAAGACTCTGCTATTCAAGGCAAACAGCCATTAGCCCCACAGACTATAGACAGAGCACATGAAATGTGTTATTAGTAAAACACACATTGAAGTGAAATATGAATGCTAAATAATAGTAAACTTGTACAGAGATTAAAATTTTCAACAGATTTTAGATGTACTTGATTAAATACACTACTGAAATTGAATTAGCCCCTCTCTTTTTACCTTTTACTATGGATACTAGAAAACATAAAACTGCCTATGTGCATTACATCATATCTGTACTGGACAGTACTGTACCTTAAAAAAAAATCTAGAGAGTAAAAGGGAGAAAGAACTGCTAAACTTACACCTACTAAAGAACTGAAGACAGCAGAAACTTTTCAACATTCACATGAAAGTATTTAGTTGGAAAGCAAAGCACCAGCTGACAGTCATTAAACATTTTCCTCTTACCTCTCAACAAAGGACAAAAATGACCAAATTTCTAAATGTCTGACCTACTAAGGGAAAGTTGGTAATGCTTAAGAGTAATACCACCATCTAGGCCCATATTAAAAAAAATATGAAGGACCAGAATTTCAATATTTCACCCAAATTAGCAATGGGAAGAATTACTTTGCATTCAATGTTTCACTCCCTGCTGTGTCATCCACAAGGTACTAATGTGAGCTTTAAGGGTCTGCAAGGGCCTTCAATCTAATTTAGTATCTACAATGATCACAAATTCATGTTTTCAAAAGAAAAGTGATTTGATATTGTTAAAGTCTTATGCAATGTATTAAAATTTCCCTCCCCACTTCCTCACTATGTCTGCTGGAGTTGTGGATTCCTGCCATTAGATGGCATAAATTAAAATATTGTGGGGTTGCCAGTAGGGGGGGAAAGGGAGAAATAAGAGGTAAGAAGGTAGGAGAGATTTGTAAATAGGTTGAATACAAGAGATTTAGAGAGACATGACATAAAAACATGAGAAAGCAGGAAATAGGGGAAATCAGAGTAGTAAAGGAAATAAACTACAGATCAGAAGATGAGAAAACATGTAGACAGGAAGAATGGAGACAAGGATAAACGATTAGGAGGAAGATGTATGGAAAAGATGAAAATAAAAGAAAATTTTACCCATTTTAAATGTGTGAAACTTGAGACAGAAAGATATCAAGTAATAAAAATAAAGTAAATAAAGTAAAGGTACTAGAGTAAGTCTCCTAATCTCTGGTTGAATACTTTTTTCACTGTGCCAAACTGTTATGCTTGCTGATAACAGAAGAAGAAAAAATGCTAGAGAAAGGGCACTGGGGGCTGCTGAGAAGTAGGAAGCCTTAAGTGAAGAGTGGTGAGAAAGGAGAGCGTAGTTCAGTACCTAGGAACTCTATCTGGGCAACATTTGTCACAAACACCTCTTACACAACTCAGAGGCTCCATGCCAGCCTCTTCAGGTTCTTGATGTCTTGTTATTGTTTCACCGTTTGGAGGATGACTTACAGAATGTCCTGGTTGAAAGGACACAATCCCCAGGGACTCAGACAGAGGTGAGATCATCTCTGAAACACCTATGTCCTCAATGGACATACACCTGCAGCTTCTCCTGTGGTGGTGACCTATGGACTATCCTTGACCCTCTGGACTGGAATCTGATGTTATGGTTCCAGTTCAGTATCTGTGGAGTGGTTTTTCTATGTTGTTGTTGTTGTTGTTGTTGTTATGTGCCGTCGAGTCGTTTCCGACTCATAGCGACCCTATGCACAACAGCCCTAAACCCTGCTCTGTCCTGTGCCAAACGCACCGCCTCTGACACACCCATCCCGATTACCCCAGTCACTGAATCAATCCATCTCATAGAGGGTCTTCCCCTCCTGCGTTGTCCCTCAACCCTCCCAAGCATGATGTCCCTCTCCAAGGACCCGTCCCTCCTGGCAACATGTCCAAAGCATGTCAGATGAAGCCCCAGAATCCTTGCCTCCAAGGAGTAGCTTGGTTTAATACTCTCCAAGATAAATCTGTTTGTTTTCCTGGCAGTCCAGGGTACATTCAGTACCCTTCTCCAGCACCATAGCTCAAAAGCATCCACTCTCCTTCTGTCCTCCCTAGTCATTGTCCAACTCTCTGATGCATAACAAGCGATTGCAAATACCATGGCCTGTATCAGGCGCACCTTAGTCTCCAGAGAGACACTGTTGCTCCTGAGTACCTTTGAGAGGTCCCTAACAGCAGACTTTCCCATCGCGATATGCTTTTTGATTTCCTGACTGCTGGTTCCAAGAGTGTTGACTGTGGAGCCGAGCAAACTGAAGCTGTGAACACTCTCAATCTCTTCGTCATCCATCCTGACGCTGCCAATTGGTCCAGTGGTGAGAATCTTTGTCTTCTTGACACTGAGCCTCAGTCCATACGGAAGGCTGCAGTCCTTGACCCTTCGCAGCAAGTGCATGAGGTCCTCCTCAGTTTCAGCAAGCAGGGTTGTGTCATCTGCATAACGGAGATTGTTAATAGACCTTCCACCAATCCTGATGCCACAATTCTCCTCATAGAGCCCAGCCTCTCGGATAATCTGCTCTGCATACATGTTGAAAAGGTATGGAGACAGGATGCATCCCTGGCGTACACCCTTCCCAGTTTTGAACCATGCAGTGTTACCCTGCTCTGTTCTGACTACTGCCTCTTGGTCCAAGTATAGGTTTCGTATTAGCACAATTAAATGTTCTGGGATTCCCATTCTTCTCAGAGTTAAGTCAATAAAATAAAAAACCACAACACAAGATCATAAATGTAATCTTTCACAGGAAAATGCTATTTCATCAAATCTTTTCTCTGTAAGTTCTAAAGATAATAATAAAGAGGGAAAACTACTCTTCGCTTTACATACTATCTTCACTGATCTTAAAATAGAAAAAATTACATTGATAGAAAGTAATTTTATCCAAGATTTTAAGTTTTTTTTTTTTAATAGTCTAGTTTAAGAAGGCAAAGCTAAAATGTTTATCTAGAAAATACGAATCATGTTAAGATTCTACAGTTGTGGTGGTGGTGGTGTACTGTCAAGTTGGAACCAAACCACAGACGAACCTCCAATGGGGTTTCAGAGGCAGTTAATTGCACGGGAGAAGGCTGTCCATCCTTCTCCACAGAGCACCTGGTAGCCTTGAACCACATACCTTTGTGATTGCAGCACAGCTTTTTGCCACTAAGCCACCAGAGTTCCCTACCTCAATTTTTACAAGGTAAAGTATATACCACCTCTATTTTTTCTATTATTGACAAGCAGCCCATGGGTTATGCAAACAGTAAACTGCTCAGCTACTAATCAACATGCTGGTGGTGCTTCCTTACTGGATAATGGCTACAGACGTTCCCCAAATTCCAGTGATTGTGATATACTTACTCAAACTCAGGATAGCTTGAATTTTCTATTTATTTAGGAGTGAAAGAGAAAAAAACAGGTTCTCTTGAGGTCTGGTGGTGCAGTTTAAATAGCTATTCATTCTAAAGTAAACATTTTTTTATGATTTTTCTTTTGACTTTAAAATTAAACACATCTTGAAGTCTACTCCATTTTTTGTGAAAAAAGTAACTGGCCAAAGTTCTGCTACCAAGTTCAGGGGGTAATGATCAACATTTACCTTCTGGTCTGGAATATCCTCACTGTGTACGTGTCAGTTTAATAAGCTTGAGGCTAAACAACATTAAGGTGATGTCAAGTTTTCACCCATTCTATACTAAGCCCAGAGAGACAATACTCACAGTGACTCAGCTGAAGTAGTCAGGGTCATCTGGTAGATCCAAAAGAAGACTAAAGCCAAACAGTCTAAGGATCCAAGGAATCAGCCTGACTTGCCATATAACTGCTGCATACTTTCAACCAAAGGAAGCCGCAACAAGCTGGACGCCCTGGGCCCCACTATCTTGGCAAGGGGGTGGTGGCCCCCACGTGGAACCAGACACTCTCCTGGGCCCTCTCTGCCTCACAGAGGGATGGGCTTGTGTACCTCAATCATTAACTAATAAAATGTTTTTCTTTTAATTTTCACTCAGAAAGGAAAATTTGCTATGCTCTGTTCCTGTCCCCAAGTCAACACTTTTAAGTAGACAAGCAATTTTCCATAAATCACCCCATTTCATTCCCACACCTGTTGAAACACAATTTATACTGTCAAGTTTTTAAACAAATACTTTTAAAATTGTGATGCTTTAATGCTTTAAAGAAAACAAAACCAAAACCAATTTGCTATAGACTTCTAACTATGAAGAAAACAAATGCATGCATTTGAAAAGTGTGCTGGGCTTTCTCCACACCAAAGTCACAGCTAGCCAAAAAGCAAGATGGATTAAAACTTGCCCAACAAAACGACAAATGATGATCAAGAGCAGTCTGAGGACACTCAGAACGATGACCACCCCAAGTCCAGGCATTACTGCCAGGCAAGGGGCCTGCTCTCTTATAACTTGGCTTCTATTTCTATGGTCAGTTCAGCTCTCCCAATTCTTGCCAATTTTTAAACAACCACCCCTTCTCCACTCCTAGATACATCCACCTCTCCCCTCAGATGCTACTGCTGCCTAGCCCTCCATGACAGGTTCATGGTTATCCTTCAAGAATTAATGGGGGGTGGGGGGGAGGAATGAGGATTGTACTTTGTTATGAAAACAATTTCATGAACTTTTACAAAGTTTGGAAAATTCTACTGCTACCAACTTAAGTTTGTTCCTCAATTCAGGGATTTTATTTAACTGGTAAAATTTAAATGAAAAAAAAAAAAAAAGAAATCAGAATCCTTGGGTTATTTCCTTTCACAAGTTTTATCTGCTTACTTCATTTAGAGTTCCCCTAAGATGTTGAAGAAAAAGAGAAAAATAACAGCACTGGTGTGCAGCTTTATATATATCATTGTGAGAGTCTTCACATACACATACAAAAGCTGTTGTGAGAAGAGGAGATGCATTTGTTCTTGAAGGTAAAACCTCACACGCAGCACTTCCTCACACCCACCATTGTTGAGTGGTTCTGACTCAGTGTGACTGACACACCTGAGTGTCTGAGGCTGTAAATCTTCATAAGGCTGTTTCTCTTTCTCCAATGGAGGGTGCTGGTGGCTTTAAACAACCAGCTTTTTGGTTGGTGTATGCAATCATGAGTTTCCAACTCACAGCTGCCGCTCTGGAAGGCTTTGAGAGGCAGTAAATCGCCCGTGGAAACAGTAAATCGCATGGAGGTGTCCAGCCCTCTCCTGCAAAGCAGCTGGTGGATTCAAACTGCATGTTTTTGAAATGTCAGCACAGCGTTTTACTACGAGAGCTGCTGAGATGAAGAAAAGAGTAAAATACCAGCCTCATACATACCATCAGCCTTTAAGTAAGGAGCCTCACACCTTCCCCACTACACCACCAGGGCTCCTTTATGCACTCTGAGCCTCAAACTCACAGCAACCCATGTGTTGTCAATATTGTAAATCTTATAAGAGACTTGAACTGCTGGACTTTTGCCAAGAAATACAACATTCTATGAACTGCACCACCCAAGCCCCTTTAAAGCAATTGTTGTTGTTGTTTAATGCCGTCGAGTCATAGACGACTCATAGCGACCCTATGAACGAACAGCCTGAGCACTGTTCGTACATAGAGTTTCCAGAGGTAAGCCATTTTGGAAGTGGATGCCGCTCCTGCTTCCAGGCTTGATTTAGTCGGGAAGCTCCAGCCAACACTGTCCAACATGGGTGCCCATTATCACGATTGGCACATCACTGTCACAGGCTTCAGCATCACAGCAAACACGAGTTACCTCTGTACAGCAACACACAGACCAGTGCTATACCATCTAGAAGAATGTTTTAAAGCAATTAGTTGTTAAAAAATGCGGAGGGGCAGTACAATTAAGTCAACTTTGCCAGTCTTAGAGGTAAAATGATTATATATTAAAGGTAATGTTTATAGTTTAGGCTTGCTACGTATGTGAGGGTTCCTAAAAGATTCCAAGAAAGCAAAGAGGCATCTGAAATCAGCAACATTAAAACAGCTTCCCTTTTTTAAGGAAACTCAAAACTCGAAATTCTGCCACTGAGTCTGAACCAACTCAGAGCAACCATTCCACAGGATTTAGAGGTTATAAATAGTAACAGGAGGAAACTTCCCATCTGCTGGGGAATTCAAACTGTGTGCTGGGGGTTTCAAACTGTACAGAGGTACAGACCATGCTACTTGAGCTGCTTTATAAAGATAAAGCACTATTGAAACAATAAGCCTTTTTCAAGTGACTTTTCATTAGTTTATTTTTCTTTCAGGCTCAATACAATCTTAAATAGGCCTCTGAGGAACAGATCATTTGTTGTTGTTATGTGCCATCAAGTCACTTACAACTCATAGCAATGCTATGCACTACAGCTCTGAACCCTGCTCTATCCTGAGCCAACATTATCGTCTCTGACACATTTCCCTCTTTTACCCTAGTCACTGAGTCAATCCATCTCATCCAGGGTTTTCCTCTCTTGTGTCGCCTCTCCACCCTCCCAAGCGTCATGTCCTTCTCCAAGTACTGGCCCCTCCTTGCGACATGTCCCAAAAATATGTCAGACGGAGCTTCAGAATCCTTGCCTCCAAGGAGCAGCCTGGTTTCACCCTCTCTAGGTCAAATGTGTTGCTCCTCCTAGCAGTCCATTCAATACTCTTCTCCAGCATCACAGCTCAAATGCATAGATAGATTCTTCTTCTATCATCCCTAGTCACTGTCCAGCTTTTTGATGCATAGCAAGTAACTGCAAAGACCATGGTCCTTTAGTATGCATGAAATAATTCTTCTTTGCAACAATCTGATTTTATATGCATTTTCATTTAAAAACTTCTGAGGGTAAAAAAAATCAGAATACAGATAAAAAAATTGAAAGCAAAAATTCATGAGAAATCATATGATAAACATATCTATGTACAGGCATAACTAAGAAACATTGTAGAGTCGGTTTATACCACAGCAAATAAAACAAATACCAAAATAAAAGTAGTCACATAAACTGCATTATTTCCCAATGCATATAAAGGTATGATCAAGTAGACTAATTACTCTCACAAGTTATGGTCAGATAAATGAATTACTTTCAAAATTTCTTAGATGAGTGAAAGAAAAGCAAAGACTATACATTTCAAGTGTGTATGCCTGCAGGATATGGGGCTTCTCTTGTCCAGAAAAGAACTAAATAAAAGCAGTGCTCTTGTTATTGTTTTTGTGTGCTGTCTAATCACAAGTGACTCACAGCTGACCCTCTAGTGGATTTTCAGAGGCAGTAAATCACAGAGGAGCAACCAGTGGATTTTTAACCAAGTGCCTTTGAGACTGCAGCACAGCTTCTTACCCTAGGCCACAAATGTGCAAGAGCATCATGAAAAAGTTTTAAATAATGCAAGGATTACCAAAATATGACACACACACAAGGAGAAAGCACATGGTACTGAAAAATGGTGCTGATGTACTTGTTCCCCACAGAGTTGCCACAAAATATCAACCTGTAAAATATGCCTTCAAAAAACAGTAAAACAAACTATGCTTATATTTATAATTTGCATCACGTAAGAAAACAGAGCACTAGTAACAGTAATAGCCTGGCATTATCTAGAGCTGGTCTTGTGTATACATTATGATGTCTAAGCGACATAACTCTCACGAAAGGCAGGCTTGCATTATTCCCTGGATTATACTGACCAAGAAATATGAGGCTTAGAGAGGTTATGTGTTATTTCCCAACCACTAGGCAGTGTCTCAAAGTGCTAGAAAGCAGGAATTCAAACTATAGTTCACCTAAAACTCCACAGACTGAGGCTTTATGTGGGAATGCAGATTTAATATGATGAGCATTTAAAATACCTCAAATATTTGCAATGGAACTCTAACTGAAACCTGAAGCAATACTTATATGGCTCAGTGCTAGAAACAAGGCTATAACTATGCCTCATTAACTATCTCATTATTCAATATTTCACATTTACAACAATAGTGAAAAATCTATTATCCAACCATTTCTACACATTAATGGTATACACCTAGTAGTAGTGAACACTGGTGAGAAATGGCTAAGCAATGATTCTCAGTAGTTTGGCAGTTATGTAATAACAATGATTCAGTGATGTCATCGGGTCATACTCCGGTTTCACATAACTTAGGTTAACTTTCATTAATGACTTGGTTTTGGAACTTAACCATGTCAGGGATGACAGAAGGAGAACTGATACCTTTGAGCTGTGGTGCTGGAGAAGAGTATTAAATATACCATGAACTGCTAAGAGAACAAACAGATTCCTCCTGGAGAGGGTGAAATCAGGCTGCTCCTTGGAGGCAAGGATTCTAAAGCTCCATCTGACATACTATGGGCATGTTACAAAGAGGGCTCAGTCCCTGGAGAGGGACATTATGCTTTAGAGGGGGAGAAGGACAGTGCAGGAGGGGAAGACCCTCGATGAGATGGACTGACTCGGTGACTGAAGTAATGGGGGTAGATGTGTCAGAGACAGTAAGGGTGGCTCAGGATAAAGCAGGGTTCAGAGCTGTTATAACATAGGGTTGCAAGGGACTCGATGGCACATAACAACCATCACCACCACCACCACATTAGGAAGAGAGTGCTGGTGGTTTAGTGGCACAAAGGCAGGCAGTACAAATCCAACAGCTGTTCTGCAGGATAAAGATAGGCAATTTCCTCCCATGAGATGACTGTCTGTGAAAACCTAATGAGGTATCATTGATGGCTAGGTTCCTACACAATGGTACAAAGTAACAATGACAATCATGCCAGTAAGAGATGAGTGAGTACACCAACATTCTTTGCTTTAAATTATCATCACCTTTTACACTTAAAAATCTGGAGGATTATTTGAGGAAATCATTGAGTAATATGGCTCCAATTTCCTAATAAAATAATGAAAATAATCTCTTTGTTCTCTTCTAGGTAAAATCTGGCATGGTCTGGAATTTTTTAAAGCATTCAACTCTACTAACAAGCAATCAATTAAAGATTTCCTGGAACTGAAATCTACCAAGAGCATGGAGATCGTACAGCAATGATCTCCTTGTATGGAAAGCGCCACATATATGCTATGTACGTACAGCTGAGACGCCTTCTGTGGAGCCAGAACAATTACATCTGACCAAAACAAATGGACTTCTGATTACAATTCAATAGAAGTTCTAAATTAAGCTTCAAAATAGAGCTCAAAACAACCTTACAAATACAATCTAATCATAGTGTGTCATTCTCATTTCCAAAACACCCTGGAATACAGCCTTTCTGCTTATGTACACAGACACCACACAACCAATTGTGGAAGTTCAAGAATCTGCTGAACCACTTCTTCCATGGCAGGTATGTGGCCCACAAGTAAAATATCCCTAATTCAAATAAAAACTGAAAAACAGGAACATTCAAACAGGTACTGAAAAATTAAATTACTTCCCCAAGTAAGCTCAATCCAGCCTTTCACCATTATGTTGTCATTTGTAGTCAAGTCAGCTTAAACTCATTGCAACCCTTTAAGGGACAGATCAAAACACTGACTAGCCTCATTTTCTCAGGAAGTTGAATATAGAAACTCTGCATGTCCCAACTATTCCACTTTTAGGAATATATCCCCAGGAAATGAGAACTGAGACACAAACGGAGATCTGTACACCAGTGTTCATAACAGTGTTATTATTCACCATCGCAAAAACATGCAAACAGCTCAAATGTCCAACTACAACTGAATCACTGAGAAATTGTGGTACATTCACACACTAGAATACATTAAAATTTGGCAGACTTCGTCCACAAGGCTACGCAGTGATACAGATGGGATTAGATCTGTCATAAGACATTGCTGCTGTTCTTAATCTTTCTGCCAACCTTTAAATTATTTTAGAAATAAAGCAAGAGCAGAAAATGAGATGACTCATATTTAGTTATTAAACATTAAGACAGAAACAGTCATCCAAATCTGAACAAAAATCTGAGTTGTAATCTAGAAATGACTTCCTAAAAGTTGCTTCCTGATTTCTGTGAAGGCATGGGTAACTAAATGTATCTTTTAAATGTGACTATTACTGAATATAGAGGATGTCACACACAATTATCTCCATTCCCTCCTGAAGCCTGTAACAGTAAGAAAATATATAAGGGCGAACTTCAGAGAATGGCTGGGAGATGACAGCAAAGGAAAGAAAAAGATCAAAATTTTATAAACAAAAACTAGACAGAAGAATAAAAGGAAGTGCTAAAATAAAAAGAAGTGTTTAATAAAAGAACTCTCATGCACACCCATGTTTACTGCGGCTTTGTTCGCAATAGTAAAGAGCTCAAAACAACCCAAGTGCACATCACAAATGAATGGCCAGAGAAGCTCTGGTGTATTCATATAATGGAATACAATGCTGCACTGAAAAACAAGGAACTCATGAAATATGCAAAATCGATGACCCTGAAGGACATTATGCTCAGTGAAATATCTCAGTCACAAAAGGACAAATATTGCATACGGCCACTGTTGTAAAATGGGACTGACATCATGGTTGAGGGAAGACAGAAAAGGAGGAATGATGTATATTGCATTGAAACAGATGAGGCAGAGATCTGTTTTGTTGTTGTTTGTTGTTATGTGCTGTGGAGTCGTTTGCGACTCATAGCGACCCTATGTACAACAGCCCTAAACCCTGCTCTATCCTGTGCCAATCTCATTGCCTCTGACACACCCATCCCGATTACCCCAGTCACTGAATCAATCCACCTCATAGAGGGTCTTCCCCTCCTGCACTGTCCCTCCACTCTGCCCAGCATGATGTCCCTTTCTAAAGACCTGTCTCTCCTTACAACATGTCCAAAGTATGTCAGGCGAAGCCCCAGAATCCTTGCCTCCAAGGAGCAGCCTAGTTTAACCCTCTCTAGGATGAATCTATTTGTTTTATTGGCAGTCCATGGTACATTCAATACTCTTCTCCAGCACCACAGCTCAAAGGCGTCAATTCTCCTTCTATCCTCCCTAGTCATTGTCCAACTCTCTGATGCATAACAAGTAATTGCAAAAACCATGGCCTGTATCAGGGGCACCTTAGTCTCCAGAGAGAGATCTGTTTAAAAGGGATATATGAATGGGTATTCTTGTCATTACATAAGTCCAGAGCGAAGGCTGCATGGTGGAGTGGACTTGGGGGGAGGGACTGCATAATAAAGAGTCTTTCTTTTTCTTTTCAAGGAGAAGAGTGATTTGGGGAGAGGGGAGGGCAGGAAGAAAAGTGCAACAATGAATGACTAGAAATCCTAAGTCTCTGTAAACTTTCATTAAAATTACTAAATAAATTTTAAAAAAAAGAAAATAAAGTAACTCTCCAAAACAAAGGTATGTCAAACAGCACTGGAGCCACCAAGAGCTCCACATGATCAAAGCTGGAACCACTGGTCACCAATATGAAGGTCCACTGGATTATAACACAAAGTAGAAAAAAAGAAATATCCATTATTCAACACTGGCAAAAAGGCTTGACTAAATAAACAGAAGATACTAAGCTCAATTAAGAATTCCAAATAATAAAAAAAAAAAAGAATTCCAAATAATGAATACACAGGTTCTATCTTAAGGAGGGGAGTTTAAATCCCCACTCTTTAGGTTTGAAATGTGCATAGTGACTTCCTTCCAAAGTATGTTGTTGTGTACCTTTGAGTTGGAATCTACTCACTGCTGACCCACTGTGTTTTCACAGACTATCAGTTGCAAAGGCAGAGACTGCCCATCTTTTTCCCTCCAGAGCAGCTGGTGTAATTGAACCTGGTATATGCCCTTGGGTTGGCAGAGTTCCTTTAATGCAAAATAAAGTCAGAGTAAGATACGTTTTGATAATGTGATGAAAATGACTCTTCCAATAACCTGTAACTTCAATGTGATCAGATTGTGATCAAAGGAAAAGATCAGATTCGAACAGTGGAAAAACCTAGAAAATACCTAGGTCAAACTGACAGTAAGTGAGCCATCTTTGACTCCTAGTGGCCCTGTAGAATGGCCCTACAGGGTAAAAGCTGTAAATCTTTACGGATGCACACTCCCTCTTCCTTCTCCCATGAAGCAGCTGATGAGTTCAAGCTGTACCACTAGATGACTCCTCACTGCTGATGAATCAGAACCAACTCCCAGCAGATCCACCAGAAGGTTTGAAGGAGGCTGTAAACTGCACAGAAGGATATTGCCCATCTTTCTCACACTCAGTGATGAATCTGAACTGTGAGAGGCTAAGCCATAGGGCATGACAACTCCCTTCAGAGTAGGCACCAGAGCTCCTTCTACTACTAGAGCCAATACCTAAGTACTTCTTAGAACTGGCAAAAGTCATCAAAACCAAGCAGTGTTTTAGAAACTACCACAAACTAGAGAAGTCTATAAAAGCAAAAAGTAATGTATTAGCTAAAAACGAATAAACTATAGCTATAGTCAGCAACAACTATGCAGTGGTGAATTACGCAAATGGCTTTTTTAGTCATTCTTAACTCTCACTAAATGACTGAGGCAGGAGAAGGAGGGGCAAGCTCCCTCTGAAAAACTGGCCAGGAAGATCAACTACGAGTTGATTCCAAATCTACAGTACACAGCAACAACAGCAACAAAAGACTGGGCTGCCCAGGAACGTGGGCAGGTAGGTGACAGGGCTCTAAATAAGGTTCCTAGCCTGGCACAGGTGGGAAGCCAGGCTGCTGGGCCTGGAGGCATGCTGAGCCAAGGCCAGGATCTACAGCCACAGCACTCAGACATATGCTAGGGAGCCTGTTGCAGGGCCCAGAGAACCATCTTCACTGGGAGCACACAAATATGGTCAGGAGTGACTGGAGAGCCAGAGCCATCATTCTAGGGTTTAGTTAGAGGCCTGGGGGAGAAGAGGGGGCTGAGATGTGGAAGAGCAAAACCAAATTTATCTGTCAGGTTTTGTATTAGAGAAGTGTCTTTGAATATCTGCTTGTGTATTATCTGTTCTTTTAGGTACAACCCTTGTCTGTCAGGTGTGCAAAAGCAGAGCTACCAAATTAAGACAGACTAAAAAATTAATTAACACTATTAGTTACAGTACTGAAGGCTGAACCAACATATTTAGAAATATAAAAATGAGGAACAGTTGCAAAAAACCACGATTAACTGGAACGTGGAATGTACAAAGCTTGAGTGTATGAAAATTGAATACTGTTTAAAAACATACATTTGTTTTTTTAACGCAAAAATATTGACATACTGGGCATTGTCAAGCTGAGATGGATTGGGGCTTGGGCCACTTTGAGTTAACAATCATATGATCTATTAACCTGGGAAGAAAAACTAAAGAAAAATGGGGTAGAGTTCATAGTAAAAAACATCATTTCTAGATCCATCCTGAAGTATAATCTTATGAGTGACAGGATACTACTCCTAAGCTTACAAGGAAGATTTGTCACTATCACTCAAATATATGCACCATCAACTAAAGCCAAAGAATCAAGATTCATGAATAATAATTGGTGACTGGAATGTGAAAGTTGGGAACAAGGAAATCAGAAAATACAGACTTAGTGACAGAAATGAGGCTGGAGACAGAATAAAAGAATTTTGTACAATGATTTATTTTTTGCAAATACCTTTTTTAAAAAATGGTGACTATACACATGGACCTCACATGATGGTCTACACAAGAAACAGATTGATTACAACTACGGAAAGAATAACTGGAGAAGCTCAGTATCAGCTGTGAAAACCAAACCAGGTGCTAACTGTGGAGCAGACCACAGTGGAATTTGAAATTGACACTAAAGTAAACGAAAACAAATCTGCACAAATAAAAATATGACCTTGCATCTGTCCCACCTTAATTTAAAAACCAACAAGAACAAGTTTGAGGCACTGAACACTAGTAAACAAAGACCAGATGAACTGTGGGATGATATTATCCATGAAAAAGCAAATGGTCATTAGAGACAGAAGACGAAGAAAAGGCCTAGGTGGATGTCACAGGACACTCTGAAAAGCCAACATATATAAAGGGAAGAAAGGAGTAAGAGTTGAACAGAAGATGTCAGAGGGCAGCTCCAGAAGACAAAGCAAAGTATAATAACAAAATGTGCAAAGAGCTGGAGTCAGAAAAATAAAAAAGGAAGAACTCACTTGGCATTTCTCAAGCTAAAGAAATACTGAGATGGAGTGATGGGCTTCTGGGCTAACAGAGCAAGCACAATGAGGAGTAATTCCATGTGTGCAGATCAGAACTACACAATTTCTGAAGAAGTGATCCTTCCAAAGCAGATCACCAGGCTGGCCTCTCAAGGTGCCTCTGAGCACGTGTAAAACACACCATTTTTGGCTAGTAGTTGAGTGCTCAAGGGTTTGCGTCACTATTAACAGGAGAGGACTGAGTGAGTCAGCTCCTGGGAAGGGAACTCTCTCTGTATCTGCTCAACTCTGCTGTAAACCTAAAACTGTTCAAAAAAAGACTAAAAAATATAAACAAGGAATAGAATGGAGGATTCATAACAGACTTAGGAGATCTTCTTGTTGTTGTTGTTAAGTGCCACTGAGTCACAGACGACTCATAGTGACCCTATGAAGGAGAGTCCTTGATGTTTAGGACATCTTAGCATATGAAATGCTGAAACAGAAAACATTACGAAGAGGAAATAAACAGAATACTTTTGCTGAATCTCATGGAAGTTCAGGCATCAGGTAAGATAGTTCCTTCTCAAAAGTTCCCATCATTCCCTGAGGAGATCTGGCCCAAGTACCAAGATTGCGAACCAAAAAACGTTTTGATCAGAGTTATGTGCCGTTGAGTCGTCTGCGACTCATAGCGACCCTAGGGACAACAGCCCTAAACCCTGCTCTATCCTGTGCCAATAGCATTGCTTTTGACACACCCATCCCAATTACCCCAGTCACTGAATCAATCCATCTCATAGAGGGTCTTCCCCTCTTGCGCCATCCCTCCACCCTCCCAAACATATGTCCCTCTCCACGGACCTGTCCCTCCTTACAACATGTCCAAAGTATGTCAGACGAACCCCCAGAATCCTTGCCTCCAAGGAGTAGCCTGGTTTAACCC
>NW_006399847.1:2043745-2060200 GCF_000299155.1 Elephantulus edwardii
AGTACTTTAGAGAGGTCCCTAGAAGCAGACTGTCAGATGAAGCTTCAGAATCCTTGCCTCAAAGGAGCAGCCTGGCTTCACCTTCTCCACGACAAACTTGTTTGTTCTCCTAGCAATCCATGGTATATTCAATATTATTCTCCAGCACCACAGCTCAAAGGCATCAACTCTCCTCCTATCACCCCTAGTCACTGTCCAGCTCTCTGACGCATAGCAAGCGATTGCAAAGACAAGACCATGGCCTGTATGAGGCACACCTTAGTCTCCAGACTGACATCATTGCTCTTCAGTACTTTTAAGAGGTCTCTGACAGTAGACTTTCCCAAAGCAATTAATCTTTTAATTTCCTGGCTGCTGATACCAAGAGTGGTGACTGTGGAGCCAAGAAAACTGAAGCTGTCAATGAAAGGTTTCAGATCAAAGCCAAGAACCATGCCAAGGGAGAAACATTTCTCAGAGTTTATTGTGCACAGGGCTACTCAGCAAGGGGAGGAGCACTGCGGGTTGGGCTTAGGGGGTTTATATGGGGTCATTGCAGTGGCTCATTGGGGCATAAAGTGTCTGATCTTGGGAAACTGGCTCTGGGGAATGTCCTGACATAGGATTTCTGAGTTCTGGTTTCAGAAAAATGTCCTGACATAGGGTTTTCTAAGTTCCGGTTTTAGGTAATGTCCTGACATGGGATTTTCTGAGTTCTGGTTTCAGAAAACGTCCTGACATAGGATTTTCTGGTTTCAGAAAATGTCCTGACACAGGATTTTCTCAGTTGAGCTTCAACCTCCATTCTGATTTTTAGCCTAGCAGTCAACAATCTCAATCTCTTCACCATCTATCATGATGTTGCCAATTGGCCCAGTGGTGAGAATTTTTGTTTTCATGATGCTGACCTTCAGAAGGTCAAGGCTGCAATCCTTGACATTCTGAACAAGTGCTTCAGGCCCTCCTCAGTTTCAGCAAGCAGGGTTATGTCATCTGCATAAGACAGATTGTTGATGAGTCTACCTCCAATCCTAATGCCACACTTCTCATAGAGGCCAGCCTCCCAGATAATCTAATCTGTTCCACATAAAGACTGAAAAGATATGGAGATAGGATACATCCTTGATGACATCCTTCCCAATTTTTAACTGTGCAGTGTTTCCTTGCTCTGTTCTGATGACTGCCTCCTGGTCCAAGTATAGGTTTCACATAAGCACTATCAAGTGTTCTGGGATTCCCATTCTTCTCAGAGTTAGTCAGTTTAGTTATAAAACTGTTGTCTGTTCTGCAAAATGAGTTACTTTGCCTTAAAATTCGTTTTCCTCCTCTCTTTAGTCATGTAAAGTACTTTACACTGCCTATTTATCAGGAGAGGAAATGCATCTTAGATTAGCATTCACCTCTCAAACTGTTTTTCTCAGTCCTTTTGAGGGGACTCTCACTGTACTCCCAGATCTGCAATAAAGTGCTGATATTGCAATTCATCTGTCTTATAGGCAATTGACTATGGGGGAAAAGCCCTTGTGTTCAGTAACAGAAAGGGTGCAGCCAGAGTGTCTCTTGGTAGCAAGGATGGCAAAGCTTCACCTCTCATACTTTGGACATCTAGCTAAGAGAGGCTATTACCTGGAAAAGGGTATCATGCATGGAAGGGTGAGAGTCAGAAAAAGAGAGGAAGACCTCCCTTCCCCCACTGCGATGGACTGACACAGTGACTGCAGCAATGGGCTCAAGACAGGTGTACCAGAGATGGTGAGGATGGCACAGGATAGAACAGAATACAGATGTGTTGTACATGGGTTGCTATGAATTGGACTCTACTCGAAAGGCCCTAAAAACAATATTATCCAATACTCTTTTTGCCAACACCACAACTAAAAGGTATCAATTTTTCTTCAGTGGTCATTGTCCAACTTTCGCATGCATAAAAAGCAACTGGAAAAACCACAGCTTGAATCAGGTCTTTAAACTGACATTCTTGTTCTTCAGTATGTCAAAGAAGTGGTCCTATATCGCACATGAGTCCAACATATCTTTTGATTTCTTGACTGCCACTACGATGAGTACAGATTGTGGATTCAAATAAAATTGAATTCTTGGCAACTTCAACAGTCTTATCACGTATAATGTTGCTTATAGACCCAGTTGTGAGAATTTTTGTTTTCTTGATGTTGAGATGCAATCCATACTGAAGACTGCAACTTGTAATTTTGGGTTTGTGGGGTTTTTTTTAAACAGTTTTCTGTCAGTCATATAAATTTTGCTTTACAAGAATTACAATTGTGCAATGCCATTACTTGCAGTATTTTACAAAAGCCTGGCTATCCCTCATTCTCCCTTACCCATCCACCCACTAATCTCTGTTGCCTCTCTTCCCTCTCCTGTCCCTGCTTGTTAACCCTCTGTAATTGTTTCTGTGGGCAGATTTTCCCTTATTTTCTCTTTCCTTCTCCCCTCCCCGCTGAAAATTCTATCAGTTACGCATGTCCTGTTCCAGACTGTTAAATACAAGGCACATACTGTCAGAGCATCCATTCATTTCAGGTTGATTTTCCCTCATTACAGTGTTCACTGTCTATTTAAGCTATTCTTGCTCTATCTTGCCCTCTGCCAATCACTATCCTATGTTTATAATATTGTTGTTGTATAACACTGGGTAAGAACTGACTCATAGCGGACCCTCCAGAGTTTTCATAGGCAGTTAAATCACAGGGAGGAGATTGCCCATCCTTTTCCCATAGAGTAGGTGGGTGGTTGATTTGAACCATAGGATTGCAGCGTAGCTTCTTACCACTAGGCCAACAGTTCTTAAATACATAAATGGGGGAAAAAATGAAAAGAAAAAAAACCCCAATAGTAGTGTTGTTATGTGCCATCAAGTTACTTGCGATTCATAGCAACCCTATGTACAACAGCCCTAAACCCTGCTCTATCCTGTGCCAATCTCAGTCTCTGACACTCCCTTCCCGATTACCCCAGTCACTGAATCAATCCACCTCACAGAGGGCCTTCCCCTCCTGCACTGTCCCTCCACACTCCCAAGCATGATGTCCTTCTCCAAGGACTGGTTCCTCCTCACAACATGTCCAAAGTATGTCAGACAAAGCTTCAGAATCTTTTTTTACTCAGCATAATGTCCAAGTTCTACATTATATTTCTTAGCTGCATAGTATTCCACTGTGTGAATGAACCGCAATTTCTTTATTAATTTGTTCCTTGATGGAGTGTTAACAGTTGGGCTCCATCTCTGGAAATGACTAATAACTGACCCTCCTGTGGGTTTTCAGAGGCTATAAATTGCACAGGAGTAGACTGCCCTTTCTCCAGAGGAGGAGCTGGGGAATGCCAACTGCCAGAGGCATCACTGTTGTGTTAGCAGAGCCATTTGCTACAGACTGTGCCACTAGAGCTCCTAGTCTGAACTAGTTGTTGTTATGTGCAGCTGAGTTGCCCACAACTCATAATGACCCCGATATACAACAGCTCTGAAGCCTGTCCTAACCTGAGCCAGTCTCACTGACTCCAACACATCTATCATCATTGCCCCAGTTACTGTGTCAATACATTTTACCCAGAGTCTTCCTCTCCTGTGCTGTCTCTCCACCCTTCCAAACATGATGTCATTCTCCAAGGACAGTCCTTCCTGATCACGTTTCCAAAGTATGACCCTTTCCAAGACACACCTATTTATTTTCTTGGTGGTCCACAATATGTTCGAGCCTCTTTTCCAGCACCACAACTCAAAGGCATCACAATTCTTCTTCTGTCATCCTTAGTCATTGTCCAGCTAGTTCTCTGATACATAGTAAGTGACTGCAAAGACCATGGTCTGAATCAGGTGCACCTTAGTCTGTAGACTGACATCGTTGCTTTTCAATACTCTGGAGAGGTCCCTGACAGCAGATTTTCCCAGTGCAATCGTTTTGTTTCGGTTTTTTTTTTTCCCATGACTGCTGGTGCCAAGAGTGTTGATTATGGAAATTGTTAGCTGAAATTGTTAACAACCTCAATCTCTTCTCCATCTATCATGGTGGCTGCCAACTGGCCCAGTGGTGAGGATCTTTACCTTCGTGATGTTTTTAGCTTCAATCCACAATGAAGATTACATAGTTTTTGACCTATAGTGAGTGCTTTAGGTCCTCCTCTGTTTTAGTAACAGACTATTTGTATTTTAATTTCATATTCAAATGAGTTGTACAGAAAACAATTGTGCTTTCTAGGAGTCCTCCTCTAACAAAAATACAAGCCTCTACTTACAGGCCAATACAAATGAAATTCAGAGCTACAGATGGCAAATATGACAAACTCCCTTAACAGTGGTCGTGTAGAAGATTTGCATGGAAAATTGCTAACCTAAAAAGTACATTTTTCTTTCTGACCCTATGAAGGTGAAGGAAGGTTCCGGGTTAAAGATGAATGAACTTATTTAAGTAAGTACACAAAATAATTTGTCTCCTTTGATATAAACACCTTCCAGCTAAACATTATATTCTCACACTAAAAAATAAGAACAGATGTTTGCCTCAAACTATTTCCTAAATAGCTCTTGTGGTGCAGTGAATAAAAGTTGAGCTGTCAACCCAAATGCAAGCAGTTCAAATTCACTAGCTTCCCACAAAAGAAAGATGGGCAATCTCTTCCCGTGAGATGTACAGCCTCTTAAATCCCAAGGGAGGGTCAGGTATAAGTTGATTCTGACTTAACACCAGTAAGGTTCTAGATTGTTGTGGGTTTCTTTTGTTTCTAAGCACACATTTAGTGTATTTCTTTTTCGATCTCCCACCACCACTAAAGTTTATAAAATTTTACTTTATAGAGAATTATTCAACTGCTCTACACAATCATACATTACTACAGAACACTTTACAGATATTTACAGAACACGTGCCTTTTTTAAAAAGCCTCTGCTCCGTGTTGGTCCTTAGTGCAGCTGTGGCTGTTACATACCAAAAGTGTACTCTAGAATTTAGGACTCCATAAAGGTCTGTCACAGTGCAAAAGTCTTATGTAATGAAGAACTGCTAAGAATAAAAGCATTCATTTATTCAACTACAGTATGTAAAATACCATCATAATCTATTTAAGAGGACCTTACCACAGATGTTGTTTGTTACCAAGTATGGCAACATGAAGAACCCACTAGCTGTTTTTAACTCAGAAAACCTATGAACCATGATGGTGACGAAAAAGCTAAACTCTTAAAGATCACCCTTTAATTTGAAATCACATCCTTCCTTTTTGATATTATACTCTCTCTTGGGTTTTAAAAAAAAAAGTTGGAGTTAGGGGAGAGCACCAATTCAAAAAAAAGCCCATTACTGTCAAGTGAGTAACTTGACAAGTCAGAGCTGACACTCCAGTGGGTTTTCAAAGTCTGTACTCTGTGTGGGAGACTGCCCATCTTTTTCAATCTATTAAATAATTCCACAGTACAAGGAGTTTCAGGGGGTTTCAACACTGTTATGGGGTTAGAAGTTCTCTGGAGACACAGGACTCACCACCCTTCCCTCTGTAACCACAGAACCTGCCACAAAACTTTACAGATGTTACCACATCATCAGGCCAACGCCGATCTACACACAAGAGAATTCAAACTTTGTCCCATGCTGTGCCACCTTCACAATCAACTTATCCTCGTGTGCAAGTCCCTGAGTGGTACAAATGGTTATTGACAGGCGGAAAATTCTAGTCCACCTAGAGGTACCTGGGGAAAATGGCTTAGTGAACTACTTTAGGAAAATCAGCATTGAAAACCCCATGCAGCAAAGTTGAATTATACATACACAAAGCAACTGTGAGCTGGAACCATTTTAATAGTAACTTATTAATATTTTTTTAGATAAAGATCTGGGTTCTCCCCCAAGACTATTAAAGTTAAAGCATGTCCTTTTGAGAACATTTTTAAGTGCAAATAACATGAAATTAAAAGTTATTACTCAACAAAAGATAACAGAAATTAAAAATTATACCTTTCAAAGTTTTGCCTATAAATCCATTTATTTTTTTAAGTCCAAATATACATTTTTCAAAAGTGGAGATTGGTGTTGTAGAGGGTAAGCACTCAGCAGCTGCCTGAAAGGTCAGGAGTTCAGATCAGCTAGCTGCCATGCAGGGGAAAGAACACACAAAGCCCACAACATACTGCAATGCTCTTATATATGACTGAGTTAGAACTGACCCACAACTGACCCTCCAGCAGATTTTTCAGAGGTAGTAACTAATCACGTAAGTGTAGACTGTCCATCTTTCTCCTGCACAGCTGGTGGTTGATTAACTGTGTGTCTGTAAGTTGGCATCTCAACGTCCTACCACTAAGTCATTAGGGCTCCCATGAAAGTAGTTGTGAAAGTATTTTTAGAAAGACAATACTGGAGCAAATCTGATGGATGGAAAGAGATCCCGACTATTTACCACAACAGTCCTGTGAAGAAAATGACAACATGGTTCTTTTTAAAAAAACTCACTATTAAAACTAAATTTTAGCTAAAACAATTATGAAAAAGAGCAATACCACACATTCTAATTTCAGTTCACTACAAAGTTCTGGGCCAACTGGCAGCATCAGGATGGATGGTGAAAAGATTAACAGCTTTAGTTTGCTTGGCTCTACAGTTTAACAATCATGACACCAGCAGCCAGGAAATTAAAAGGCGTATCATGATGGGAAAGTCAGCTGTTAGGGACCTCTCCAAAGTGCTGAAGAGCAGTGGTGTCACTTTGGAGACTAAGGTGTGCCTGATGCATGCCATGATCTTTGCAATCACTTGCTATGCATCAGAGAGTTTGACAGTAACTAGGAAGGACAGAAGGAGAATTGATGTCTTTGTGTGCCATGGTGCTGGAGAAGAGTATTGAATATACCATGGACCGCTAAGAAAACGAACAGGTTCATACAGGAGACGGTAAAACCAGGCTGCTCCTTCGAGGCAAGGATTCTGAAGCTTTGTTTGACATTCTTTGGACATGTTGCAAGGAGGGACCAGGCCTTGAAGAAGGACGTCATGCTTGGGAGAGTGGAGAGACAGCTCAGGAGGGAAGAACCTCTATGAGGTGGACTGATTCAGTGAATGGGGAAATGGGGGTAGGTGTGTTGGAGACAATAAAATTGGCACAGGATAGAGTATGGGGGTAGGTGTGTTGGAGACAATAAAATTGGCACAGGATAGAGTAGGGTTTAGGGCTGTTATACACAGGGTTGCTATAAGTCGCATGTGACTCAAGGGCACGTTAACAGCAACAACAACAAAGTTCTAATAATCAAAACAGTGTGGTACTGGCAAAAGGATGAAAACATCAAAGGAATGGAATCAGAGTTCAGAAATAAACCCATACCACCATGGTTGATTTAAACAAGGAGCCAAAGCCACTCAGTAATCTATGTATGGTGTCATAAGTGGTGCTAACAAGTGGATCTTGCACAAACGTAAAAGATGAAAGTTGGAGCCTTACCACACATACTCTATATACCAAAACGGATTCAAATGGTCCAAAGACTTAAAATTTAAAACCAGACTGGATAAACAAGATGTAGTCAAGAGGAATACAAGAGACTATTATTCAGCTATAAAAAGAAATGAAAAACTGATATATTACAACACAGATGAACCTTGAAAACATTATGCTATGCAAAAGGAGCCAGATGCAAAGACCACATATACTATGAAACCACACGTGTACAATTTCTAGAACAGGTAAATCAAGAGAAAACTCAGACTATAGGTGGCCTGGGACTAGGAAGAGAAGGGGCTATAGGGACTGTTTTCTCTACTAGTATGGGGCTTTCATCTGTAGCCATGAAAAATTTCTGAAAAGTGGCAATCGTTGCCCAATATTGTGAATGTACTTAAAGCTTCTCAATTACACCTTCAAATGGTAAATGCTTTTAGGTGTATTTTACTAAAACGGAAAGGGAGGATGGGTTGTTTACACAAATTGTTTCAAGTTGTGGGCATGGAAGAGAGCTAATATTTAGTCCAGATCACTTTAGAGACCATGCTCAAGACCAAGACACAACAACCAGAGATTCAAGACCAAGACAGAGAAAACAGAGATTCTCTTTCAATATGATGGAAATTAGTTTAACAATTCATCTAACAATGATTATTTTCCCCAAATCAAATGGAATGTCTTGTAAAGAGTAAGTGAAGAAACAAATCCACAGTCAGTAGACACAAAGGACCTGGACAAGTATTCCTATATGTAGCAAGAAGCTGCAAGCTCCTTCCAACTCTGAAATCTTCTACTTCATTGTTCCTTTTACATAGTCGAGATCCATGCTTCGAAAGAAGGGACAGTGAAGAGAAGACGACCCTCACCCAGGTGGACTGACACGATGACTGCAGCAATGGGCTTGAGTCTGTCAGAGACTGTGAGGACAGTACAGGGGTTCAAATCTGTTCACAGTGTTGATATGAGCTGTACTCGCCTTGAAGGCACCTAACAACGTCCCGTATCATCAAGAAGCTGCAGTATGCCCTTATATACTCCAATCAGAAATAGTTGAAATTGTTATTTGTTGTTGTTATGTGCCATAGAGTCGCCTGTGACTCATAGCGACCCTATGTACAAGAGCCCTAAACCCTACTCTGTGCCAACCTTGCCGTCTCAAACACACTCATTCCCACCACTCCACTCACAGAATCGATCCATCTCATCGAGGGTCTTCTTCTCCTGTGCCGTTCCTCCACTCTTGAAGGGACAGTCCCTCCTTGCAAAATGCCCAAAGTTATGTCAGATGAAGCTTTAGAATCCTTGACTCCAAGGAGCACTCCAGCTTCACCTTCTCCAGGACAAACCGGTTTGTTCTCCTAGCAGTCCATGATATATTTAACACTCGTCTCCGGCACCACAGCTCAAAAGCATCAATTCTCTTTCTATCATCCCTATTCACTGCCCAACTCTCCGATGCATAGTACGTAACTGTGATGACTATAGCCCGGATCAGGCGCATCTTAGTCTCCAGCCTGACGTCACTGCTCTTCAGTACTCTTGAGAGGTCTCTCACAGTTGACTTTCCAAATGCAATTTGTCTCTTGATTTCCTGGCTGCTGTTACCAAAAGTGTTGACTGTGGAACCAAGTAAACTAAAACTGTTAGCAATCTCAATCTCTTAACCAGTAAAAATCTCAAACGGCAACACATCTTGGATAGTGACATCTCTACCATGTCCCAAACAGTCCAACCAAACCCATTGCCTGCTTCCTGTCATTAAGATGCATTCACCTTCCTCTCAAAACAAGCAGTAATGATTAGAGCTGGGGTTCAACAGCTGCCGGATGAAAAACCCTATCTTTAAATGCTTCCTCTAGACTCAGTCCAGTGATCTGTGAATATTGTGAAAGGAACATCAGACTCACATTCTCCAGCTCCTTCCAGGGAAGGTATCAAATAGGTGTTGTGCTGGAGGCACAATCAGCTCCACTACATTCTTGGCTGGCATTTCCCTCCCTGGCACAGCTGAATTTCAGACATAAATGATTCAGAGAAACTCAAGGCTCCTGTAAAGCAGGTGCTATACTTTCATTACCATTTATAGATGCTGTCATTAAGAATAGATTCTCCAGTTCTACCTAATAAAGTAAAAACAAACTCTAAAACTGACTTAATGTCAAATAAACACTCGGGCATTTTTATAGTCCTTTAGACAATGAGGTGGCATGGCAGAGAGGCAATGGAGCCTGACTCGGGGCCATTGGCACATCATGCAGCTCCAGTGTTTTCATCTAATAAAGGGACTAACTTATAGGGCTGCACAATTTCCCGCACAAAACACAGAATCAACCATGTAACTGTGGTTAGGATCATCACCTCAGACAAACACTAAGCACTTCCTGGAAATACTTAGTGCTCAAAAAATATAAGCATTTATCACCATTTTACATGCTTAGAATGTCAATGGATGGTGCAAATACTAAAAACAAAAACCCATTCGCTATTAATTTTATTTCAACCCACAATTTCAATTTCATTACCCTCCACAGGTAATTGAAGACTGGCTTTTCGGAAGTAGATCACCAGGTCTTCTTTCTGAGGTGCCCCTGGGTAGACTTGAACCTTCAACTTTTCAGATAGCAGATGAGTATTTTAACTGTTTGCATCAGCAGGGGCTCATGAGAAGATGTGGCTGTTGCTGGGTGCTGTCGAGCTGATTCTGATTCATGGCAACCCACATACCTGGGTGGAACGGCTGTGAGTGCCTAAGTGCTCCCCAGGATTTTCCTAGAATGTCAGGTCTTTCCTTCACAGAGCCACTGGATAAGTTTGGACTTCCAACCTTAGAATTAGTTGCTGAGTGCTTAACCATTGTGTTATGAGGTACTGCTATTAGATAACATCAAATCAGTTCTGACTCATAGAGAACTGGACATACAAGAGAACAAAACACTGTTTAAATCCTGTGCCACCCTCATAATCTCTGCTGTCTAAATTAATTGTTGCAACCACTGTTACCAACCCTTCTCTTCAAGGGTCTCCTTTATCAAGGATCCTCCGGCATACCAAGCATGATAAAATGATAAACTTCTCTACTGACGATCCCTTCTGATAACATGTCCACAGTATATGAAACAGTCTCAATCCTTGCTTCTAAGGAGCATTCTGACTGTACTTCTTCCAAGATGGTGGAAATACAAGGTATAGTCAATATTTTTTTTCTCTACTAGTTTATTTACAAAACTCAAATACAAATTTGAACAAATTCTTTCAATTTCCCTCACCCCCTCATCAAATTGTTCAACCAAATGATTAATCTCCTCCTCCCCCTGCACATCCACATCCCTCTACTTCTAGCCTCTCCCACCCCTCCTTATACTCATTCTACAATAATAGCTTTGTACAATACTTATCCTTGTGGGACTGCGTTAGTTCACTCAGCATAATGCTCTCCAGTCCCCCCAAGTTAGGTAATAATTTACAAAGTTAGTGCTCCTGTGTGCTGCATCGTATTCTATAGGGTGAATGAACCATAATTTCTCAATTAATTCGTTTGTGGTCAGACATCTGGGCTGTTCCCATGTTCTTGAGATGGTGAATAATGCTGAATACAGTCAATATTCTTGAAGATCTTAATTAATGTGAAAGGTTTGTGATCTCATAAGTACAAAATTACTTCTTAGTGCTATTTACATTCTAGACATCCTTCTGTAGAGGTTAAGAGCCAAGTCTTTCTATAACCTAATGCAACCATCTTTCTAGTAGGAATAAATGTCACATCATAATGCAGTGAATTATGATTTGAGTTGGAATAATTTGATATTATAATTAATTCAAGCCTGCATGCAATTCCAGTATTTATTAAGAAGTATTAAAAAAAATCTTAAAAAAAAAAAAACCTTTCAGTTAAGTTTCAAGTCCAGATTACTACTGTTTCATGGTCATAATATTTTATTAAAATATCATCTATGGATTTTAAAAAGACCCAGATGTTTAAATTAATACCCTATGATCAAAGATGTCTCACAGCATTTCCAGTCATTCAGTCACTGAAGGTTACTTTTGCCACTACTTACCCTTTTCCTGCTGTAAAATCAACAGCTTCAACATCAGAGTTTCTTTCTGATTCAAAGGATGCTTTCTCCATCTTCTGTTTCTACGCTATATCTACTGAAGCCAAGTAACCTTAAAACCTAGTATCTTCACTTTCAAATATTAATGTCTTTAATTATGTTTCCGAAACATCTCAAATCCATTTCCCTTTAGATCCTCTTGAAAGTTACTTCAAATTTCAACTAAATTAACTATCAAAACAGTGGAAGCACATCAGACCTCCAGTTTCCTCTCTGGCCTTCGCAGCTCATCAACCTAAGAAGGCCCCTTCAGTTTTTCCCCCTGAGAATTATTTTTAAACCAGTAAATCTTCTCACACTTCAAAGGTGTCCCTGTCTTCAACTCCTACTTTCTCTACTGGAATTTGTCAAACAAATCTTGAAGGCTGGCTTCTTACTACATCCACTCAACATGTCTCCTCCACCACTCCCCTCGCCTTCCTTTACTATTCTACTCACTGCCATGAGTTCCGCCTGACTCACAGCTGACCCTTCAGGCTTTCAGAAGCCTGTGACTAGAACAGCAGAGCTGGTTCATCTTTCTTGTCAGGAGCCCTTGGTGGAGTCAAATCACCAGAGGTGCCATGTTTGGATTAGGAGTCAAACTCCTTATGCCATCACGTCACCAGGGCTCCTCACTCAGAGAAAGCAAAGGAGACACACTGGAATTACCCACACAAAGTTTCTGAAAACACTGTTCACTCCAACACTGAATAACAAGAAGCACGCAAAAACCACACATAGCCTGAGTGAAAACAATCAAACCCAGAAAGTACAAAATACCTCTATACAATCCACACAGTGATGGCTGGAATGTGCTCCTAAAGCAGAAGGCAATCAAGGAGAGTGTTGAAGAAAATGATAAACGTCTGGAGGGACTGGATGGCAGGGAGAGAATGGAATTTTAAGAAACTGGTATTTTAAGAAAACCAATACTTTTAAGAAAAAGATAAGAAACCGAGACTGCTGAAAACAGGAGGGAGAAGATCACCAAACACAGCTTCTTAAACAGGAAACATTTAAAACTCTGAAGCACTGAAAAGAATGTGGAATATGTAGCTATTTATTTAAATTTTACTTATATGCTACCTAGTTGACAAAAATAATTTGAGGAAATCTAGACAAATTATAAAACAACACAATTAAGTGGTAAAAAATGATAGAAATAAAGACAACAAACTTACACACTTAAATTGATGCAACTAGGTAGCATATATGTTCTAAACATTACCGTGTAATTAAAGCTTTAAAAGTATTCAAATATAACATTAAGAAAGTTTTACATTCAAAGTGTAAAACTAGGTATTACATTACAAATGGACATTTCAAAATTATAATTTCCTATAATCCCCTTCTCTTTTTACCCATAACATATTTACAGTACCTCTAAAACCACATTCTGACCTAAGTAATCTAAACACATAGTCATGCTTCTAACACTCATCTGACCCGCCATAACTTTCTGTGATAATCTTTGACAAATAATGAAAAAAGAGGGGAATGTGTAGCATTTATCAGGTACGCTTTGTAAAGAAAAAGTAATGCCAGCTCCATTTTTTCATGTTTAGACTAGTCATTTTAGCCAAACCTGAAATGACAGATAAGATCACTGACATTTAACAAAGGATTTAGAGGGAAAAGTGTTGAAACTGTTTTATCATCATTCTAGGATGCTCTGATGGCTTCAAACCCACAGCTGCTCAATGGGAGGAAGATGTGATTTAAAGCCTCTGAACTGGAGCATCAGCTATGAGTTTGATGAGACCCAATGGGACACAATCACACAATCATCACTCTAACCTTAGAAGTCACAGAAAAGAGATTGTACAATCCTAATCAAGTCCTTCCTTCTTCTTCCCTTCTTCTAGACTGAGAACTAAAACCAAAGCCATCCAGTCAAGGGCGGACCCACAGCCCCCCCTCAAGAATGGTGTGGACACCAGAGGCTGGAGCTCACATGATGGACCGCCACTCTATACATTAGTCCTAATGGTGACAAGGCCTTCCCTGTAAAGTGTTCACTGCAATGCAGCACCAGCAGTGGATCTCACACATCACTGCTGGTAGTAAAGCTACCTTAGACAACTTCTCATTATAAGAAGCATCTTTAAACTCTTCCAAGTTGCAGCCAAACATGTAGACGGTATAATTTATGAGCTGTTTCATCACAAAGAAAGTAAACACCACAAGTGGAGTTGGTCAGAAATACAACCTACTTAGGACTGGAGAGTATTAAAGAGAAACAAAAACAGGACTTCCAAATAAAGACCCAAATCACTACCTCGCTGTGTACAAGTCTATGCATGTATGTGGTGTACACACAAAGTGGAAGCCATGGGGTCACAGCAAAAAGAAAGGATTTAAAATAAAGATGGTCAGCACCTAGAGGAGATGGCAAATGCACTTTACATGACAGTTTCACAAGCCAACGCAAGGAATTTTAAACTCCACAGGCCGCTTCCAGCTAATGTTGCTGTGGCTGATGGATGTTGGGAAGTACTTTAAAACAATGCATATGCAGAAATAATGGCTACTGATAAAAAGACCCAAGCTATATTTAAAACAGTGCAAAATGTTTGATACTTCAATTTGACTCTGTACTACTCCCTACTATTGAAAAGGGCTCAAGGTTAAGAAGGATTCAGGCTGGTTGTTCACAGGGTCACTATGAATTGTACTCAACCACAACCACTTGAAAGGGTGCACTGG
Organism: Elephantulus edwardii; assembly: GCF_000299155.1. Classification (NCBI taxonomy): domain Eukaryota; kingdom Metazoa; phylum Chordata; class Mammalia; order Macroscelidea; family Macroscelididae; genus Elephantulus; species Elephantulus edwardii. Next base: position 2,057,977 of record NW_006399847.1, read on the forward strand.
TGGCTTAGTGGTAAGGAATTGTATGGCCAACAAAGGTACCCGGTATCAATATCAATCTGCCATACCAGTTCCTCCTAGGGAGAAGAGGGGCAATCCCTTCCTGTGTGATTTACTGCCTCTGAAAACCTTCTGAAAGGCCAACTATGGGTGGGTTCAGACTCAATGCTATACAACAGCAACAATCATTGGAAAAGAACCTCCAGCAGCACTTGGTTAAAGTGCTCGGCTACTAACCAAAAGGTCAAAAGTTCAAACTCAGCAGCAGCAAAGGAGGCAGTTTTGTCTTGTAGGATTAGAGCCCTGGAAACCCTCCAGTGCTATTCTACCATGAGTCATAACCAATCCAACACCATCACCATAGAAAGTCACCAGAGTCAGTTCTACTCTGACACACAGTAGCCACCATGAATCAGTTCCAACTTCAGGTCATCCATTCTGTGCTTGTTTTCTTTTGAAAGTAGGGCACTGCCAGGCCTCACATATACAGGAAAACGAGTGAACTCACTGAGGAAGCTACAGCCTTTCTCTGGCTTAATGGTAAGGATCTGTTCTGCCACTTCAAAGTTACCCAGTTCAAGTCCACCAGCTGCCCCGTTGGAGAAAGATGGGCAATCTCCTCCCCAAAACCCACTGGAGGGCCAGCTATGCTCTGACTCTGCAGTCCACAACATTCTGGCCATCTAATTCACACGGGGTAGCTCCAAGGTTCTGCCTTTATAGGCTCAAGGTCTTCTGCAAAGGATGGTCCAGTCAAACAAATTTACAACATAAATACGTTTATTGTACAAGAATGTAGCAAAAAAGGAACACAAAGTCCCCAGTGGCTCCAGGACTGTTCACAACAGTGAATTCACTGGAGTCTTCAATGGTTAGTGAATTCACTGGAGTCTTCAATGGTTTTCAAGCGCTCCCAATTTCTTTTTCATCTGTTCTGTGGAATTGTACCACTGAGATCCTAAAGCAGAACATGACATTTCATTTCCAAAACTGAGGTTATCTCTACAAACAATGGAAGCTCACCACAGCCAACTGCACAGTCAATCGGCAAGAAGCAGCTGCCCACTGTGTCCCTCCTCCAGTGGCTGCATCCTGTGGGGGCTCTCTGGGGTCTCCCCGCATTACCTGCCCATCTTCAAGCCCAAGCTGCCGAGATCAACACCACGCAATCACACTATCATAGGCCATTCAATAACGAGATTATTTCAAGATACATTTCAAAATCAACTTTGCGTTATCGAAGCATTAGAAGCAGGCCAAGTTTTAATAACGAACACCAGTTACCCTCTACTGGGCAAAGTGCTTCAATGGAGATCTGAGATCGAGCTAATTTAAAAAAAAAAAAAAAAAAGCTTCGACAATAACACCCAACATGTGCATTAAGAATTAATCTAATGGCTTAAACAACTTCTGGGCATTTCCAAATATTCAGAATTCTAGCACTGTTTTTGGAAAGTGCTAAAAAGACAGATGATGACTTTCTCACTTATGCCTCCAAAATGTCACTACAAATTTTCATTTAGAATAGTCTCTTAATTTGTTCCTCGGAGAAAACGGATCCGCTGCGGTTAAAAGTTGAGAAACAAGTTCTTAACATTAACTCTAACTGTACACACCATATATGCCTGTATATACAATCTGAATTTGCATACGTTCCACATAAACTAAAACTCGCAGGAGAAAGGGGATTACGAAGAAAAAAGCTCCCCACTCACTCCCAGGTGGATCTGCGGGCAAAGGCGCCCGGCGGGCAAACAGCCACAAAGAACAACAACAACTTCCAGCCCCCGGAGCCGATCACGTGTCGCACCCCCTCCCAGGGCCGGGGGCGGGCGCCCGCGCCTTCTCCAGAGGGGCCCCACTCCACCCGCGCGACCCGGGTTCGAGACATCGCGCCGGAACCCGGAGATGGGGAGGTGGAGGGGCGGTCTCAGCAGCGCCGGCAGCGCCGCATTCTGTCCTGGCGCTCGCGCTCCTCCGGCCACTGACCGCGACAAACCCTTTGCCGGCCCCCAGCCTCAAGCCCCTTTCTGCGGTCGCTGGGGCCGCGTCTACGTGGCGCGGCGGCGGCAAGGCTGGAGCTGGCGGCAGTCACGCGGCCTCCGCTGGGCAGCAGCGCCTGCGCGGCAAGGCGACCCCACGGCCCTCAGCAGAGACCCAACGGGCGCGGGGACTCACCTGAGGCGGCTCCGCGGCCGGCTCGCGCCGGTTTGCACGGACGACCGAG
>NW_006399847.1:2060645-2073199 GCF_000299155.1 Elephantulus edwardii
CCGCGAGCCGCACGTAGTCCGCCGGAAGGAGCGGAAAGCTGCGGCTTCGGGCCCGGCGCGCGCGGTCATGTGCTCAGGCCGCCCGAACGTTACTTTTTTTAAAAAAAGTTTCGTCTGGTCCCCATGGCAACACAGGCGTATCACGTGGAGCTTAGTCTCCAATTGCAAAAGAGAATGAATGATGCTAAAGTGCTAAAAAGGTGAAAGGCGTTCATGTTTTAGAAACCATTTTCCGCCAATAGCACATCTGTCTGTTTGCTTATTTCTTTCCCAAACCATATTAGAGCTCCCCAGCACCCTTTTAAAAAATAGACCAAGGAAAAGGCCTCTGGAATATTGTTATTGCACGCTGACTTTTATCTTTTTACATCTTAGTCTCTGAGTGAAAGTTCTTAAAGTAGTCCAAATACTACTTTCAAATTTCAGTAACTCCTCCAGATGCATTTTTTTTGTGCATGATGATTTACATAGCTTTGAGGGTACTGAAATCTACATTTATATAGGTGGTGGTGGTTATTACGTGCCTTCGAGTCGCCTGTGACTCATAGCTACCATAAGTACAACAGCCCTAAACCCTGCTCTATCCTGTGCCAATCTCACTGTTTCCGATACACCTACCCCCATTTCCCCAGTCTCTGAATCAATCCACCTCATAGAGGGTATTTCTCTCCTGAGCTGTCCCTCCACCCTACCAAGCATGATGTCCCTCTCCAAGGCCTGGTCCATTCTTGCAACATGTCCAAAGAATGTCAGACGAAGCTTCAGAATCCTTGCCTCCAAGGAGCAGCCTGGTTTAACCCTCTCCAGAATGAACCTGTTTGCTTTCTTAGCAGTCCATGGTATATTCAACACTCTTCTCCAACACCACAGCACACAAGGGCATCAATTCTTGTTCTGTCCTCCCTAGCCATTGTCCCATTCTCTCATGCATAGCAAGCGATTACAAAGACCATGGCCTGTATCGGGTGCACCTTAGTCTCCAGAGTGACACCATTGCTCTTCAGTACCCTGGAGAGGTCTCTAACAGCTGACTTTCCCATCACAATACCTCTTTTAATTTTCTGGCTACTGGTGCCAACAGTGTTGACTGTGGAGCCAAGCAAACTAAAGCTTTTAACAATCTCAATCTCTTCACCATACATGCTGTTGCTGCCAATTGGCCCAGTGGTGAGAATCTTTGTCTTCTTGATATTGAGCCTCAGTTCATATTGAAGGCTGCAGTCCTTGACCTTTTGTAGTAAGCGCTTCTGATCCTCCTCAGTATAAGCAAGCAGGGTTGTGCCATCTGCGTAATGCAGATTGTTGATGAATCTTCCACCAATCCTGATGCCACACTTCTCTTCATACAGCCCAACCTCCCAGATTCTGCATATAGGTTGAAAAAGTATGGAGATAGGACACATCCATGGGGTACACTCTTCCCAATTTGGAACCATGCATGCAGTGTTTCCTTGCTCTGTTCTGACAACTGTCTCCTGGTCCAAGTACAGGTTTCACATTAGACAATTAAGTGTTCTGGGATTCCCATTCTTCTCAGAGTCAGCCGTAGTTTGTTATGATCCACACAGTCAAATGCCTTTGCATAATCAGGAAACATAAATAGACATTCCTTTGGTACTCTTTGCTTTCAACCAAGATCCATCTAACATTAGCTATAATATCCTTAGTACTACAAACCCTTCTAAAGCCAGCCTGAACTTCTGGCAGTTCTCTGTTGATGTGCTGTTCCATTTGTTCTTGGATAATCTTCAGCAGAATCTTGCGTGCATGTGATATCATGAGACATATTGCACTGGGAAAGTCTGCAGTCAGGGACCTCTCCAAATTCTTGGAGAGCAATGATGTCAGTTTGAAGACTAAGGTGCATCTGATTCAGGCCATGGTCTTTCTGATCACCAGCTGTACATCTAAGAGCTGGACAATGAATAAGGATAATGAAATAAGAATTGATGCCTTTGAGCTGTGGAGTTGGAGAAGCATACAGAACATCGCTTGTACTGACAAAAGAATAAACAAATATGTCTTGGAGAAAGTGCAGCCAGAGAACTTGGAGGCAAAGATGTTGAAGCTTCATCTCACAGTCTTTAGACATGTTGCTAGAAGAGGCTATTACTTGGAGAGGGACATAATGCTTAGATGGGTGGAAGGAAAGGAAGATCCTTAACCAGGTGGATTGACATAGTGACTGCCGCAGTGGGGTCTGGTGTGTCAGAAAGTGTGAAGATGCCACGGGACAGGACAGAGTTCAGATCTGTTGTTCATAGAGTAACTATAAGTTATACTCGATGGCACCTAACAACAACAACATAGGTTAGGTGTAGTGGTTAAGCCCTGGGCTGCTAACCAAAAGGTCAGGGTGGCTTGAGAAAGCTGTAGCAGAGAGGAATGATGACTGGGCTGTACTGGAACCTTTGAATTTGCTCCCCCACGCAGGTCCAGTCTCTTCCTGCTTTAGTTGAACAAAGTGGGTGATGACTTCCTCAGAAAAGGTCCTTCTGCCTTTCTCTAGAATTCAGCTGAAGTTTGGCCTCCTTCCTGACTAAGGTCTCTCGGAAACCAGTGTGGTCTTGTTGGCCCATGGAGGCTAGGACTTGTCACCATCTCAGTGCCTCGGACCTGATTTTCTCAAGTGAAACAAAATTTTTAAAAGATAAAGAGGGCATCTGGTTGTCATCCAACTGCCCATATATCAGTGTTTTACTTTGTTGTGGCGAAATGGAAACAGAACAAGAACCTGAGACAGTCTTACCAATAGAGTGAATATAGCAATGTCTTTCTCGGTCATTCCAAGGGTTATATGTATTACCTATAAATTTCCCAATTTAGCTCAGTCTGGCACCTTGATGGAACCTGCTCAGTTATTGTTTAATGTATTCCATTCCAGCTCCCACTCCATTAGATGTCTCTGTTTCTTTCAACTATCTTTACTACCTTCTGCCTTGGGAGGAAAATATTCTAGCAAACTTCTTCCTTCCCCAAACCACCGTGGATTTGTTATTTCACCACATGATTCATTCATAATTCTACTATGTTCCTCATTCCCAGCATCTAACTTACACTACCGCTTAAAATAGGGACTCATTATTTGTTGCATGATCTGTCTTTCCTTCCTGTTGTTGACACCTGGGAAGTGTGTAGGAGCCACCTCATTCCCCCTTACACCACTGGAATGCCAGCTCTTCCGTCACCTGTGCTCTGACGTCACCACTTTCTAGTTCGGTGGAAAGGACACACACCCTGTTCCTCTTCCTCAGTCTTGTTCCATCTCTTAATATTAACAAGTTTGGGCCTCTCCTGCCATTGAAGAAGAAGGAGGAGAAGTAGAGGATTTTTTGTCTCCTTATTCTCCTCAGATCATGGACTTACTTTATATATTCCATACACAACTGAAGTACCTTGAAAGATGACTCTCTACTTCTTTATTGTAGTCTCACTCCTGCAAAAGCCATTCTGTCTAATGTGACTAAAGACCTTTTGGATGCTAAAAAGAATGGATCTCTTCTGGGTCCATTATTAGGCATCATCTCTGGTAAAACTCTGGTGACCAATAGTTCTTCCTTGAAAGTCCCTCTTCTCCAGCATCCACTTCCCTGTGCCCAGTGGCTTTTTGACATCTTCATCAGAATATATCAAAAAACCCAAAGCAAGCCGCTAGCCATCAAATCAATCCTAACTCACAGTTACCCTCTTGTTGAGGGATTGTTAAGGCTGTAATTCTTTACAAAGAGAAGATGACCGACCGCTAACCTTTCTGTTAGCACACCAACACATAACACACCACACCACCAGAGCTCATTGCATGGCCCACGCTGTTGCTGTCATGTGCTATCAAACTGACTGTGACTCATAGCCAACCCACCTCATTGAGCAGCTTCCTCTCTTTCCCTGACTCTTAACTTTTCCCAGCCTAATATTTTTTCCAAGGACTGGCCCATCCTGACAATATTCTTGTAGTATGTGAGGCCAAGTTTTGCCATCCTTGCCTCTAAGGAGCATCCTAGTTTCACTCCTTCTAAGAAAGATTTGTTTATTCTTTTGACATCTATGGGATATTCAGTACTCTTCTCTGTCACCACAGTTCAAAGGCATCAGTTCTTCTGTGTGCATCCTTTTTCATTATAATGATTTCAGGTGTATACAAAGCAATTAAAAATACCATGACTTAGGTCAAGTGTACTTTTGTCTTTAAACTGACTTTCCTACTTGTTAGCACTTTAAAGAGGTTCTTGAGAGCAGATTTTCCCAATACAATAAGTATTTTGACTTCTTGACTGCTATTACAAAGGGTGTTGATTATAGATCAAGTAAAAGAAATTGTTGATAATATCAATATTTTTTCCATTTATCATGTTGCTTACTGGTCCAGTGGCGAAGATTTATTGTTTTTTTAATGTTAGATCATAGTCTTTGATCTTCTTCATAAGTCCTTCAAGTCTTATTCACTTTCTAGAAGCAAAGTTCTTGTTTATTTCAAGGCTTAGTATTTCCACCTGGGCAAGTCTTAGTTGATAGACTATTGACATAGTAGGATTCAGAAACTTAATTTGCATAGCCTTTTGATACATCACTGCAAGGTGCATACCAATCACATGGCAGATTGTAGCCCACCTGTCACAAAAAGTACCAAAGGAGGTTGTTTACATAGTAAGTAGGAAATGTCAATCACCTTCTAATAGCTAATTCCCTATAGGGGGACAGGGGAGCACCGAGTGGATCTTCCAAGCTGTTTTCCCAAAGAACCAAGACATTTATTAAAGAAGCAACGTTTCAGGTAAAATAATTTATTTTACTACAATGGTTATAAGTGAGTTTAATCTAGTTTTCTATTCTAATTTTAATGACTTATACTAGATTTTTGTCCACTCTAACTTTTTTTAAATTAAGTGGCATAAAAGTGTGTGCCACTATTTTAATATTAAATATTTAAAGTTTTTCTCTTTCAAGGTTCTGTGCTACGCATGGCTGTAGCTTTTTCTTCATTCCTCACGTTGTTGTACCTTCTCTTTTCATTGATCATTTTTCATTAAAGACTTGTAAAGTGTATTCATTTTTCATAAATCCAATGTTTGGCTTAGTCCTTTCTAGTGTGCACATGATTTTTTATGAATTAGTTTTAGTTTTATATTTATTATTTTCTTCTCTGTATGTGTCTTTCTTTTGCTATTCTTTCTATATCTTTTTAGCTGTTTATGTTTCAAATAATTTTTTCCCCTCTTTTAATGTGAGGCTTTAGGTCTTCCCTAAAAACTGCTTGGTTAGTCTTTGTCCTCAAGCTTTGACACGTGTTCGTTGTTGGGTACCGTTGAGTTAACCACCACATAGCAAGCCTGGAAACAACAGAGCTGAACTTTGCCCTGCTCTGCACTATCCTCATATTCTCTGCACGGTAAGCCCTTGGTAAATAATATTTAAGTATTTTCAGGTCATTCAGAGTGATTTTTGCTTTGACTCATGCACTTCTAAGCAAATGAGTTTTTCCAGACTAAGATAACTTCTAATGGGCCGTAGGAAATCCTATGAACAGCAGTGGAATATTTTGCATAACTTTTTATTACTCATCATCTATCAATTTTACTGAGTGCAGCTATGTCTACATGAAATATTGTTGAAATAAAAATTGCACATAGTAAAAATCATGAAGAAAACTAGAGAAATGAATAATAGAAAAGTCAGGGTGAGATTAGGACACCAGTGGCATCTGAGAGGGACAGGGGCAGTGTCTGGAAAAGAGTGGCATATTATTTCTTGTCTTGGACAAAGGTGTGTATCTTTTTAAAAAAAATTAAGAAATAAAAATAAAGGAAGGAAAAATTACAAATGAGCTAACAGATACCTTTCTGTGTTGGCTTAAAAGAGCACACACATATAATACTTTCCTCGTGTATTAGGCACATGTGGTATGTTTGGAGCCTCTGACATACGGCAAAAAATGGACTCATTTCAACACTGCTTTGCAATTTGCTTTGTAGTAAAATCCTTCTAAATGACAAGTAAGAAAAAGTGAAAAATGGGTCAGAAATGCAAATGGAAACAGCAGAAGCAAGGACGCTAGATAAGTCAGTCACAGTGTGACAAGCCGGCTGCTGTCGGGTCCACTCCGGTCCTGGTGACCCCATGTATGTCAAGCAGGACACTGCTCTGGAGGTTTTCAGATTCATAAAACCAGGGACTGTAGAGGATCGGAACTGCCATTGGAGCCAAAGTCCCCTGTGGGGTGTGATTGTTGCCCTGTGTTTGAATCCCTTGGCTTATGCACAACTGATCGTGATGAGGTTAACTTGTGCCATGTTTAGGCAGTAAGAACCCTTGCCCTACTAAGTAGTCAGACCATTTGTGGAAACCATGTGAGGTCTCAGTGTCGTCCAGCCCTCTTGCAAATCCATTTTTCCAATGAGGTATCTTCCATTTCCAACCATATACCATTTCCAACTGACTGTTTAAAGAAAATGTATTCTGTAAATTCTGTATCAGAAAAACTTGACTTAGCACCTTAAGATTTCTCTGCTCCTTTGTAGCACCAAGCCTTTGTCAGCATGTGTTTTACAAATAAACAAGCAAATAGTAACAACAATAATGCTTTCAGAAGTTCTGGAGGGAGGACATGTCTTCAAAGGCACTCGCCCAAGAGGGTTCACTGTCCATGAACACAGGCAGAACCCACCTAAGTTCAGCTGTGGTACAGCCATGCTTCAGTGGCCAACTAAGCCTGAAAGCCTTCCGTATGTGAGTATTAACTTTCTTGTACCTCCACATTGCTTATTTCAGCACCCACCCTCTACTTCTTTCCAGAGTAGCCACTAATTTAAATGGAATGTCTGACAACCACGAACTTTTCTTAAAGATCATGTTTCCAGGCGGCCTGCTCTCCTTAAACTGCTTTTTAAAAAAAATATCAAAAGCCATCCTTTCTCTCTCCTCACTATTTGGACGTTAGCTTTCTGCAACAATCCTTGGTGCTTTGCACAGTCTGCATCTGTGGGATGTGGGGTCTTGTTGGGGAAATGACCCCAATTCAGTACAAAATGAGCCCTTTCCTCTCTTTCCTTCCTACCCCTCTGCACTTTCTCTTTCATGAGAGTCCTGAAATTTTTTCTACCTATATCCATTTTCTTGGCAACACAAAGGGTTTTTTACTTTTCCCTTTTCCTTCATATTTCTCTAAGTTGATAAGGTCATTATGAGCCATCTTTGATTTGACAACACCTGACGACAACAACAACACAGTACTCTAAACTTACTTCTGAAGATTATCTGTTCTTTTAGCAGTCCAGGGAGATTCAGTACACTTCTCTAACACCATGGTTCGAAGACATCAACTTTTCTTAAGTCAGCCTTATTCATTGTCCAGTTCTCAGCAGCATAGCAAGTGATTGAAAAGGCCATGGTCTGAATCAGGCACACCTTAGTCCTCAAACTAACACCATTGCTCCTCAGTAATGTGAAGAAGTCCCCAACTGCAGACTTTCCCAGTGCAATACACCTCCTGGTCTCCTGTATTGATTGTTGATCCAAGTGTATTAATTGCTGATCTAAGCAAGATGAAGTCGTTGAGAGTTTTAGTCTTTTCTCCATCCAAATAGATGGCACATAAAATTAACAACAAGCATTAAGTAAAGTTCTTCCAATGTTAGAGAAATTGAGAGGGAAGTATATCTTGTTAGTAGATTGTTTTCTTGAATTAGAGTTTCAGAGTTCTCATGAGCAGGTTCTTTTGTCATTGAGTAGTAATCTTCAGAAATTGTAAAGTAAGTTTCGAGTACTGCATTGTTAAGCAGCATCAAGTTGAGTGGAAAGATCTGGACTTTTCCCTTCCTGTACTATCTTCATGTTCTCTTAATTAGCTAATCGAATTAAGAAACATGGCTATGCATCCTCCATAAACTTTTGTAAGGGGTAGGGGGTAATATCTAAATTTGAACCCAGGGATGTTCCAGTTGGCAAGCATTGACTTCTGAGTAGAGAAGAATACAGCACTTGTTCCAAAGACTACAGGAAGTCTGAAAAGGTACAGCCAGAACAGATTCTCAAATGCTTCATTGTTGGAACAGCTGCTATCCCCAACTGCTTTCACCCTCAGGCCACCCCATCCCAGCCCTACTCCATCCTCCCTCCAAAACACAGCGCAAACACTGTGGTTTTAGCTTAGAAGGGAAAGGAAAAGGGAGGTAGAACAGAACAGAGGGGTGGCAAGGAGGAAAATAATGAGAGATAAGTCCACGGCCCTGACTGCAATCAGAAATCTGTTTAATAACTGCCTGCTGTTGTTCGTAGGATCCTTATGAGTTGTAGTTGGCATATAACACCAATAAACAAGCAAGGCCCATAGGGAACTCTTCCCCATGACCATGCTATCGCCATCAGATAACTAACTTCCCTTCCAAATGTCACGTCTTCTCAAACTTTCTGGAATTTTTCTATGATCTTGTGCCAGAAAGCATGTGTCTACAGTCCCCAAGGGTAGGGAGCCTCTGGAATGATCACACAAGATGCTCAGAGAAATTCAGACAACTGGGAATGTGGCATTTACACTGAGAACAAACCCTGAGTGCGCCATCCTGTTTTCTGATTGGAGCCTAAATTTAGACCACAGCCTAGAGAGCCTGGAGAGCGTTTCCTGTCTGGCTGACATCTCTTTACCTCTGCTATTTTAGTCTGAGAGAAAAGGTTGTTAAAGGTTCGTTTTGGAGACAGGCTTGGTCTTCAGGGCAACCTTATGCTGATGTTTGCTAAAACTTCTTTCCCCATCATATTGTTAGTGAGATCCGAAGGATGTTTGTGTGCAGTCAATAAATACAGTTGGCGCTGCTGTCAAGTGGGTCCTTCAACTTGTGGTGACCCAGGCACATGCTGCATCTGATTTCTTGTTATCCCCAAGATGTCTTATACACTGAGCCTTTTCATTGGTTAATTTCAGTTTTAGTATAAACATGCTAGAGAACTGGCATCATGACAACATGCAAGCTTCCACAGGCAGATGGGAAGCTGTGTTTGATGTGCACTGTCTGGGAGTTGAAATCAAGGTGAGAAACTTACCACTGAACTATCAGTGCCCTTGATGTAGCTGTCAGAAGCCAGCTACTCCCAAATGTAAACTCTCAGTAGCTGTCTATGCTCTCCGTCTTTAAATGCCTAGACAAGTTTTGACAGAAAACTTAGCAAACTACAGATATTCATTCACATCAACAATGCCATTCATCTGGCTGTGGTGCATGCATGAAATCTTGGAGATTATGATTGCATGGCTTTCTCTAACCCTTACTGTTTCTTTCATCCTCTGGGCTCAGCTGTTAACTGGACATACTTATCTTCCCACCTGACTGCCTTAGCTCAGGCTGGTCCCTCTATCTAGAATGTGCCCCTGTTCCCTAATCCCCCTGGTATCAATTCCATGTATTCTGATTCTGTGAAAATTCATTCTGGGACTCCTTTGGGATCTTCCTTTGTTGTTATTGTCATGTGCCATTGAGCCGGAACAAATACATCACTGACCCTGCAGTGGGTTTTCAGAGGTACTAAATTGAACAGGAGGAGATTGCCCTTATTACTCCTTCGGAGCAGCTGGTGAATTCAGATCACATGCCTTCAGATTGGTAGTGAGTTCTTACTGCTAAGCTCTCTGGAATCTGCCTTAGCAAATTTCCTCTAATTTTACTCAAGGGAACACAAATTTATGCATACCTGACATATGGCCCTGTGCTATTTACAAGTCCAGTCTCTTTTTCAAAAGTATTAGACACTTGTCTGCCTGATACCTGGCTATTTTGCTATCATTTCTTCAATAGTGTGCTAACACATAGAAGAGGCTCTAGAAATGTTTGATGAACAAATAGATTAAGGGTCTTGGCACCAGCAGCCAGGAAATTAAAAGACGTATTGTGTTGGGGAAGTCTGCAGTTAGAGACCTCTCTAAGGTACTGAAGTGCAAGAATGCCACTCTAGAGACTAAGGTGTGCCTGATACATGCCATAGTCTTTGCAATCACTTGCTATGCATGAGAGAATGGGACAATGACCAGGGAGGATAGGAGAATTGATGCTTTTGAGCTGTGGTGCTAGAGAAGAGTATTGAATATACCATGGACTGCTAAGAAAACGAACAGGTTTGTCCTGGAGAGGGTGAAGCTGGGCTGCTCCTTGGAGGCAAGGATTCTGAAGCTTCGTCTGACATACTTTGGACATGTTGCAAGGAGGGACCAGTCCTTGGAGAGGGACGTCATGCTTGGGAAGGTGGAGGGACAGCGCAGGAGAGAAAGACTCTCAATGAGATGGATTGATTCAATGACTGGGGTAATGGGGGTAGGTGTGTCAGAGACAGTGTGATTGGCACAGGATAGAGCAGAGTTTAGGGCTGTTGTACATAGGGTCACTATGAGTCCCAGATGATTCGATGGCACATGACAACAACAACAACTTATGAGATGGCCTGACACTGGACATCTAATGTTCCACAAGAAGAAAGTCATACAGCAATGAGTCATGTCCCCAGCCCTTGTCCCCAGCAAGAACACTGAATCTAGTACATTAATCTCCACCCATCTCCAGCCCATTTCCCACTGCTTCTCATTGCACACCAGGCAAACCCAGCTTCTTGTCACTGCTAGAAAAAACATCACCTCCATTTCCAGTCTGTAGCTTTTGTGCCGACAGCCATCCTATCTCCTTCTCCTCTGTTCCTAATTATTTAAATCTTGCCTTTCCTTTCCTTCAGGGCTTCAAATTCACCTCCTCCAAAAGGCTTCCCTTAACCAGTTTAGTCCTAGTTTAGCAGCACGGCAAAAATTATTAAACACTTGACCTGTCAAAAGGTTGGAGGTTCCAACGTCACCAGATACACCTTAGAAAAGAGGCCTCACAATCTTCGTTCAAAAAGGTACAGCCTTGAAACTCTATGGAGCAGAAATTGAGTTGTCATGAGGCAGAAGTGACTAGATGGCAACCAGCAACAGCAGTGAAGAAAGGGCAGGCTCTACCATAGCTGGGCTCTAGATTCCATTCTGGTGGTGCTAAATCTGGTTGTGGTAAATCACATGGGAGGGGCTTGCCTAGCTTTCTTCCCCCTGAGCCACTGGTGTGTTGTATTGTGTATCATCGAATCAGATCCAACTTATAGCTGACTCTCCTGTGGGTTTTCAGAGGCAGTTAATTGCAAGGGAGGAGATTGCTCATCTTTCTCCTGTGGAGCTGCTGGTAGACTCAAACTGTGTGCCTTTGAGATTGCCGGGCAGCTTCTTGCAACTAGACCACCAGAGCTCCCCCTGAGCTTCTGATTGTTGTTATGTGCCGTCGAGTTGCCTGTGACTCATAGTGACCCTATGTATAACAGTGCTAAATCTTGCTCTATCCAGTGCCAATTTTATTGTCTCTGACACACCTACGTCACTGAATCAATCCATCTCATCGAGGGCCTTCCTCTCCTATGCTGTCCCTCCACCCTCCCAAGCATGACGTCCCTCTCCAAAGACAGGTCCCTCCTTGCAACATGTCTTAAGTATGTCAGATGAAGCTTCAGAATCCTTGCTGGTAGATTTGAAAAAACCAGAGGGGCACAGCCTTTGGATTCAGTGCAGCTCCCTACAAACTATGCCACCAGGGCTCCCTGAATAATGTATTTACTTTCTCTCAACCTCTAATTCCTCATCTATAGAGTGAGTTACTGGGTTACATGGTTGATGAGGTCTCTTCTACTTACTCACTGGCTCAGTACCATCGGCTAACCTCCCAGTGGGTCTCCAGGGCTGTAAATTGCCTGGGAAGAGATTGATCATCTTTCTCCCATGGAGCCACTGGTGGGTTCTTACCACTGCAGAGGTGTGGCCTTGGGGTAAACAGCACATCTCCCTGTGGACTAGACAACCAGAAGTTCCTTTCTGCTTCACGCTGACCCTTGAGCGGGTTTTCAGAGACTGTAACTCGCACAGGAAGACTTAGCTCATCTTTTCCTCTCAGAGCAGCTGGTAGACTTAAATTACTTGCCTTTGGATTGGCAGCACATCTCCTTACCCATGAAGCCACCAGGCCTCCAGTGTCTCCCATCTGGGAACTTGGAGTATTTACAAATGGGGATTAGGGATTCTCATCTCCAGACAGTCAACAAATGCACATATAACTTAGGGTTGACACTTGAACAGGAATCCTGGTGGCATAGCCTGTAAAGGATTGCATTGCTAATCAAAAGGTCAACTCTTTCTGGGGGTTCAAATACACCAGCAGCTCATGGGACAAAAATGAGCAATCTCCTGTGCTATTACTATTATAGCCTTGGAAACCCAAGGGCGGGTCAGCTATGAGTTGGTTTCAACTCAAAGGTAGTGAGAATGGCCACTGAACAAAGTGGGTTTGAACCCTGCAGACTCTAGTGTGATATCTATTTCAATGCTGTGCAATGCCAATTACCTCTATGTGGCCACAGACATGATTGGCAACCTCCATCAAAACAGCATCAGGAAAGGGAGCTCTGATGGCCTAGTGGCAAGAAGGTGCACTGCAATCCAGAGGTGTGTGGTTTGCATCCACCAGATGCTCTGCTGGGGAAGGAGGGGCAATCTCCTCCTGTAC
>NW_006399847.1:2073324-2080754 GCF_000299155.1 Elephantulus edwardii
TTGTTGTTGTTGTTAAGTGCCATTGAGTCGCAGGTGACTCATAGCGACCCTATGAAGGAGAGTCCTCGACGTTTGTGTGTCTTTCATCCTCTCTCCAGGTTCATAGGATTTCCGGAGGCAAGCTATTACGGAAGTGGATGCCACTCCTCCTTCCAAAATAATAATAATAATAGTAATAATAATAAAATTTTAAAAAACAGCATCAGGAAAAGAAATCTGCATATAAGCAATTCCGAGCCATTCAAACAATGTTCCATGGTCAACTCTGTATTGTCAACACTATTCATTTGGTGCCATTCCTGGACTGACCTGAATTTTTGTTTATCTTTTCATATACATGGCTAGTTCATTCAGCTCATTTGTAAATTTTCCAAGGACCAATAATGTATCTTTGATGCACTTGCCATCCCATCATTTATGATAAAAGGGTTTGATAACAAGAACAATAATACTGTTACTCATGTCTCTGCCTTTTCCCTAATGCTGCTTTGAGGATGCTGTTGCTGCCACAGATAAACTTTTTCTTCCTGGACCTTTATTAGGAGTTTTCCGCAGTGTAGGTAGTACTCATAGATGGCGCAGGATTGGACAGGATTTTGCTCTGTTGTACGTGAAGTCGCTATGAGTTGAAGCCAGCTTGATGGCATTTGAAAAGAACAACAACTTAGCTAGCAGTCAAGACAATGGAACCTACCCCTTATTGACCCTGTGACTTCGATTTTGTTGTGTGCCATTGAGTCGGAACCAACCCATAACTGACCCTCCAGCAAGTTTTCAGAGGCAATAAATCACATAGGAGGAGATTGCTCCATTTTCCCAACAGTGCAGCTGGTGGATTCAAACTATGTAATTTTTGATTATCCAGAAATGACTGGAACAGTACATTGACAGAGAACTAACACAAGTACAAGGTGGATTTAGAAGAGGTCATGGCACTAGAGACATTATTGCCTATGTCAGATGGATCTTGGCAGAAAGTAGAGAGTACCAGAAGAATGTCTATCTGTGTTTCACTGACTATTCAAAGGCATTTGACTGTGTCAATCATAACAAATTGTTGGCAAGCTCTGGTGGCCTAGAGGTAAGATGCTGCACTGCAATCCCAGAGGTGTACGGTTTAAATCCACCAGATGCTCTGCTGGAGAAGGAGGAACAATCTCCTCCTGTACCAGTCAGATCTGATTTGACGGTACATACACACACACACACACAAGCAATAAAAAATTAAAAACAAAACAAATTGTGTCTAACTTTGAGGAAAATGGAAATCTCAGAACACTTGATTATACTTATGTGAAACCTATACTTGGACCAAGAAGCAATCCTCAGAACAGAGCAAGGAAACACTGCATGGTTCAAAATCAAGAAATAAGTGCATCAGGGATGCAGCTTGTCCCAATACCTTTTCAATCTGTATGCAGAATGGATCATTCGGGAAGGAGGGCTTTATGAGGAGGAGTGTGGCATCAAGATTGGAGTCCTCAACAACCTATGATATGCAGATGACACAACCCTGATTGCTGAAACTGAAGAATACCTTAAGCACTTGCTGCAGAAGTTCAAGAATTGTAGTCTTCAATATGAATTGAAGCTCAACATCAAGAAGACAAAGATTCTTACCACTGGGAAAATTGGCAGCACCATGATAGATGGAGAAGGGATTGAGGGTGTTAACAATTATAGCTTGCTCGGATCCACAATCAACACTCTTAATACCAGCAGTCAGGAAATCAAAAGACGAATTGCATTGGGAAAGTCTGGTGTCATGGACCTCTCCAGAATGCTGAAGAGCAACAATGTCAGTCTAGGTACAAATGTGCTCCTAATCCAGGCCATGGTTTTCTCAATTACTTGTTATGCTTCAGAGAGTTAGACAATGACTAAGGATGACAGAAGAAGAAAAGATGCCTTTGTGTTGTGGTGCTGGAGAAGAGTCTTGACCATACCATGGACTGCAAAAAAAAAAAAAATCGGTCTGTCTAGGAGAGGGTGAAACCAAATTTCTCCTTGGAGGCTAGGATTTTAAAGCTCCATGTCACATATGTTGGGCCAGGAGAAACTGGACTGGTCCATGGAGAAGGACATCATGCTTGGAAGGGTAAAGGGAGAGTGCAGGAGAGGAAAACCCCGGATGAGATGGATTAATACAGTATCTGGGGCAATAGGGGTTGGTGTGTTGGAATTAGTGAGATTGGCTCAGGACAGGAAGGCCTCAGAGTTGCTATACATAGGGTCTCTATACACCACAGGTGACTCAATGGCACATAACAACAATAACAACATACTCTATTGGTTGTTTTTTTTTTATTTAAGCCTCTTTTTTAGAGTCAACAAGACCTCGGGGAGGGCCTTTGTGTTTAAAAATTGGTTTTTATATTTTGGAGAAACATTCTTCTAAGTGGTACAGCATTCTTCTGTCAATATGCTATACTGAGGTAACCTGGGTTGCTGTGATGCTGCACCTTGTGCCATTGAGATGTAAAATGCCCTAACGGTTATCCATGTTGGACAGTGTTTAGGGGAGCTCCCAGTTTAAGACAGGTTTGGAAGCAGGAGTGGCATCCAATTCCTAAACAACATGCCTCTGGAAACTCTGTGAACTTTGATAAATGACAATAGGTATAGAAACGCCTTTTGTTCATAAGGTCGCTATGAGTCATGCTTGATGCAATGACAATCAACAACAACAACAACAACAGTATAATTTAAAAACTCAGTATTTCCCTATGCTTTTTAAAAAAACAAAACAAACACCTTTCATCTCGGCAGGTACAACTAGCTAGCCAACTTGGTTTCCATTTCTAATTTTTTGTCTCTAATCTATGTTACTATGAAGGCTACAAAAGTAGATTGTGCATGCCAGCCTTTCTTGTAATAAGTATTGTCATTGGGGCATAGCTCTCACCAGGAAGATAGAAATGAAAGTTTGTAGGTGTTGCTTCTCTTTAGCTCTTCTCTTAGTCTGCCACTAACACATGCTGACTGGAGCTGTGGCAGACATTTTTGTGACCATGAGAGAACAAGCAGGAGGTAAAACCCCACAAGCCAAAGCTGGTGGAGCAGAAGTGCGTTAAGGACCTGGGTCCTTACAGGTTCACTGAGCAGCTGTGTTAGCCCTGGGTTGTTGGTTGTTGCTGAATACTGTTGAGTTGGAACCGACCCATAACTGACACTCCAGAGTTCAGAGTTTTCAGAGGCAGTTCATCCCATAGGAAGAGATTGTTCACCTTTCTGCCATGAAGCAGCTGGTAAATTCAAACCACATACCTTTGGGACTGCAGCACAACTTCTTACCACTAGGTCACCAGAGCTCCCTTGCTGGGATTTGGGTGTACCAGGAAAATTCTTCCAACTCCCAGCTATTTAAACTATGCCACTAAAGTTTTCTATTACTTTCTGATACAGTTGGCACACCAGTGATAGATATAATGTATAATCTCCTATAGTAACTCCTCAATAAAGGGTTACTGCTATTATTATTTTATCGAAGTATGTCTCCATTACCACCTTGTCTTCTTCCCCCAAACTTTTAAACTCTCCCACACCTTAGGCATCTGAACTTCTTAAAGGTAGAAATGTTAATAGTCTATTTTTTCAACTTGTAGCTGACCCTCCAAATAGGATTTCAAAGGCTGTAAGTCACACAGAAGGAGATTACCCATCTTTCTCCCATGGAGAAAGATTTGAACAGGGAGGGTCCACATTTTAGTTAGCTGTGAAACACTCTGTAGACTACACACCAGAGACCCTTTATTTGCTTAGTTTTCCCCTGTGAATTATTATATATAGTACATATAGTTCATAGCAGTATTATTCCAAGAAAATACCAAGAAAATGGAAACAGCCTAAATGTCCATAAACAAATAAATAGATTAAGAAATTGTGGTACATTCACACAATGGAATACTATGCATCACTCAGGCACAACAATATTGAAAATTACTGTATAACATAGGAGAGGCTAGAGGATGTTATGCTGAGTGAACTAACTTAGTCTCATAAAGACAAATACTACATAAGATTATTACTGTACAACTCGAAGAATAATTAGTAAGACATGGATAAAACTCTACATCCTTGTAGGGAGACCAAGGGGGCTGAAGGTGAGGAAGGGTGAAAATTATGGGGATGCTGAGTTTGGTGGGGAGATGGTAGGGATAAAGAAATTGGGATTGGCCCAGTGAGGACTTTAAAAGATGGGGTGATAGTGAACATAGATCAATGGTGATCAATTTTATAAAACACAGTTATGGGGATGATGATATAAAACACAGTGTGAATGAAGGAAAGTGAGAAACCCAATGAACATGAGTGAAGCACAATATATATGAATTCTGTATGCAATCCAGTATAAAATAAAATTTTAAAAATAAATATAGTTGTTGTTGTTGTTTGCCATTGAGTCATGACTGACTCATAGCTGACCCTTCAGTGGGTTTTTATAAATTACATAGGAAGAATTTGTCCATCCTTCTCCTGCAGAGCAGTGGTGGTGGATTCAAACCACATACATTTGGGATTACAGTTCAGCTTCTTACCACTAGACCACCAGAGCTTCGTCCTGTGATTTATTGACAAAATTCCTATCAGATGCCATCATAAGCAACATCTTTATAAAGGTCAAAAGAATTAGAACACGAAGATCTTTCCCTCCACCATTCCCTCCACCACTCCTCTGGGAGCGTCCCTCAGACCTTACTTTGTTCCTCCACTCGCAGTCTTTGACCCATGGCATTCCTGAATTTCTTCCCTCAAGCTATTCACATGCTGGTTTATTTGCAACCTTCAAGTATCAGCTCAAGTAGCTCTTCCTCAGAGAGACCTCCCAGGCCGCTTTTTCTGATCTTTCCCCCGTTTTCCTTCATATCACCCTCTCTTCCCTCCCTGTATTATGAAGCTGTGATTATCTTATCTCTCCATTGAGAGTTTCCCTTCTGCTGGGCTGTAAGCGTCATTAGGATTTGTTTTTGGTTTTCAACGTGATACCTAGAATATAGTACAGTGGTTGGTATTTAGTATGTACTCAATAAATATTTGTTAATTTAGTTAAAGGGCAATCTGGTGGCTTGCTATTATTCTTATTGTTAGTACATACCATCAAGCTGACTATGGCTCATAGTGACCTTATGAACAATGGCTATAAATCCTACCCCATCCTGAGCCAACCTCATCATCTCTGACCAGCTGACCACATCTCCACAGTCAGGTGTCAATCCATCTTATCCAGAATCTTCCTCTGATGCACTGACTCTTTACCCTTTCAAGCATGAGGTCTTTCTCCAAGGACTAGCCCCTTCTGACAACATGCTTCAAAATCCTTACTTCCAAGGAGCAAACTGGGTTCACCCTCTCTAGGACAGATTTATTTGTTCTCTTGGCAATCCATGATATGTTCAATACTCTCCAGCACAACAACTCCAAGGCAATGATTCTTCCTCTGTCATCCTATTCAGCTCTCAGATGCGTAACAAAGAACTGAGAAGATCATGGCCTGAATCAGGCAAGACTGAATCTCTAGATGGACCTCATTTCTTTTTAGTGCTCTGGACAGGTCCCTGACAGCATATTTTCCCAATGTAGCTTATCTTTTGATTTCCTGACTGCAGATGCCAAAGGTATTGACTGTGAATCTATCTGAGCAAGATGAAATTGTTAATAACCTTATTATTTCTCCTTTTATCACAATGCTGCCCACTGGCCTGGTGATGAAGATCTTTATTTGCTTATTTGAGATGCAATATTGAAGACTGCAGTTCTTGACCTTCTGCAGCAAATTGTCAAGTCTTCCTCAGTTTCAGCAAGCATAATGCAGGCTGTTGAGGAGTCTTTCTCAAATCCTGATGCCACATTCTTCTTCATAAAAGTCCAGTCTTTTAAATGATCTGTTCAGCATACAGATTGAAATGGTATGAGGGAAAAACATCATATCCCTTACACACTCATTTCTTGATTTGAATCATGCAGTGTTTCCTTGTTCTATTTGGACAGCAAGTTGGTATGTTTCACATGAGGCCAATCAAGTGTCCTTGGATTCTCATTCTTAATGCTATCCACAGTTTGCTGTGATCAACACAGTCAAATGCCTTGGCATAGTCAATTAAACACAAATAGACATTCTTCTGATACTCTGTGCTTTCAGCCATGCTCTATCTGATATCAGCAATGATATCCCTAGTGTCATTGTCTCTTTTAAACCCAGCTTGTATTTCTGACAGTTTTCTGTCAATGTACTGTTGTACTCATTTTTAGATATTCTTCAGTAAGACTTTGTACACAACATTAATGAGATTATTCAATAATTTCCACATTCTGTTAGATGACCTTTTTTTTTGAAAATGGGAATCAATATAGATCTCTTCCGTCAGTTGGCCAGGCAGCTGTCCTCCATATTTCTTGGCACAAGCTGGGGAGTACATCCAGGGCTGCATCTGTTTATTAAAATATGTCAATTGATATTCCATCAATTCCTGAGGCCTTATCTTTTGCCAGTTCCTTCAGAGCAGCTTGAACTTCCTCATTTATTATTATTAGTTCCTGATCATAATGATGCTTCATGAAATATTTCAGTGTTAGCCAATTCTTTTTGGTGTAGTGACTCCATGTATTCCTTCAATCTTCTTTTGATGCTTCTTGGATCATTCAAGACTTTGTTCATAGCATATTTAAGTATTGCAATTTGAGGCTTGAATTTGTTCTTTAGTTCCTTCAGTTTGAGAATGCCTAGCAAGTTTGTCCTTTTTCTTTTTTTTACTCCAGTTCTTTGCACATTTCATTTTAATTCTTCTGCTTTGTCTCTTCGAGCTGCCCTTTGAAATCTGTTCAACTCTTTGACTTCCTTCTTTCTTCCCTTGTTTTGGCTTCTTGGCATTCTAGCGCAATATTCAGAGTCCTTTCTGACACCCATTTTGGTCTTTTCTTCCTCCTCTGTCTTTGTAATGACCTTTTGCTTTTTTTGTAGATGAAATCCTAGATACCAAGAACTGTATTGCTAACCTGAAGGTACATGATTTTAATCTACCAGCCACTATGTAGCAGAAAGATGGCCAATCTCCTCCCTCATGATATATTGCTTCCTAACACTCCCTGGAGGGTTACCTATGGGTTTGTTCTGACTCACAGTACACAAGAACAACAATTTAGTTAACAAATTTCCAAATGCTCGAAGCAATTTTGGTCTGCCTTATACAAAAAGAAGTCCTTGCTAATAAAATAGTACAGATAGGTGAATTATCATCAGAACAGAGCAGGGAAACACTGCATGGTTCAAAATTGGGAAGGGCGTAGGCCAGGGATGTGTCCTGTCTCCATACCTTTTCAACCTGTATGTAGAACAGATTATCTGGGATGCTGGGCTCTATGAAGAAAAATGTGGTATCAGGATTGGTGGAAGATCTATCATCAATCTGTGTTATGCAGATGACACAACTCTG
>NW_006399847.1:2081374-2083484 GCF_000299155.1 Elephantulus edwardii
GTGATTAGCACAGGACAGAGCAGAGTTTAAGGCTGTTGTACGTAGGGTCTCTATGAGTTGCAACCAACTCGACAGCACATAATAACAAAAACATGTCAGAAGGACCCTTTGTTTTATAAAGAGTTTCAAGAAGAAAAGCAAACTTGTATGACCTTGAGACCAGAACTAGATGGTGCTGGCTACTACTGCTGATCTCTAAAAGGAATCATGGCCAAAGATCCTGGATGCAGTGGGATGAGGATGTGGAACAAAATTCAGAAACACAAAAAAGGCCAGGCTTAGTCCATGATATAAAAATGCTGACAAAAACAGCCAGAAATACATAACCAGGTGAGGATAAAATTGATGAAATGTGACTTTCTAAAGATTAAATCCCTGTGCTCGTCAAAAACTTTCTCCCACAGAGTGAAAAGAAAACTTATTGAACCTACTGACTGGGCAAAAACATTTGGCAACACCATCTCAGACAAGGATCTCATAAAAAAATTTTACAAGGGGAGCTCTGGTGGTCTAGTGGCAAGAAGCTGCACTGCAATCCCAGAGGCGCATGGTTTGAATCCACCAGATGCTCTGCCGGGAAAGGAGGGACAATCTCCTCCTGTACCAGTCAGATCTGATTTGACGGTACACAGACACACAAAATAATAATAAAATAAAATAAAAATTTAAAAAAAAATCTTAAAAAAAATTTTACAGAATACAACAGGGTCTCTGCAAGAAAAAGACTGATAACCCAATTACAAAATGGACAAAAGACAATGAAAGACTTTTATCAGAGAAAGGCATTTGAATGGCCAACAGACACATGAAGAAATGCTCAAAATCGTTGACAACAAGAGAGATACAAACAAAACCACAATGAGATACCATCTCACTCCATTAGCAGTGGCAAAGTTTAACAGGACAGCAAGCAAAAAATGTTGTAGGGTATGCAGAGAGATAGGAACTCTCATACACTGTTGGCGGGCAGTTTGGTGTTTAAGCAAAAACCTGAACATAGAAATGCCATATGACCCAGCTCTTCTACTGTTTGGAATATATCCCAAGAACCGAGACACAAATAGAGATTTCTATACCAATGTTCATAGAATTGTTATTCACCATCACAAAAACATGGAAACAGCCCAATGTCCAACCACAATAGAATGTATTGAGAGGTTGTGGAACATTCACATAATGGAATACTATGCAGCGTGCAGGAGCAATGATTTTGAAAATTACTACCTAACTTAGGAAGGACTGGAGAGCATTATGCTGAGCGAATTCAGTCACTTAAGGACAAATACTGTATAAGACCATTATTGTAGAAATAGAAGGATAACTAGTAAAATACATGAGGATTCAAGGCGGGGGAGGGTAGGAGCAGAGGAGTGAGAATGGGCAAGGGACTATCATATAGTCGCACAATTTGGTGGATGGAGGAGGGAGGGGTAGGTAAAGGAAATGGGGAAAATCTCGTGGCGAACTAGGAAGAGAGGGTAATGGTGGGCATAGTTCAATGCTGATTAATTTTATGAAATATAATGAGTGGGGACTTCCTTGTAAGTGTATGGATATAATCCTATCACTCACAATGTTGTACTTCAAGATGGATCAAGAAGTTACTTTTTTAACTATGAAGGCAACCCCATTTTTCCTCATCTTGTTATCTCCAGAGTAATATATCATATGATCATCTGATTCAAAATGCCCGATGCCAGTCCATCTCATCCCTCCAATGCCTAGTATGTAAATATTTATGCATTCTATTTCTTTCTTAACAATTTCTAATTTTCCTACATTCATGGTTCTCACATTCCATGTTCCAATCACTAGTGTCTGCTTGCAATTTTTCCTCTTCCTTTATATTTCCAGACTTGAAATTTCTACCTAGGTTGTCCTTTGTGTTAGTTAGTCTAAGTGTGTTCTGTTGTACATAGGGTTTTCAGAGAAGAATGGGAATCCCAAAACATTTAATCGTGCTAATGCAAAACCATCAGGTGAAATCCAGGTATACAACCTGCGTTTATGTCTCTTAAAAAATGTACTTGCTATGAATAAGTCATTGATTGTGCAAAATTCGATCATTCTCTCTCCAGCTCCATTTCTGTCACCGAGTCCATGTTTTCCA
>NW_006399847.1:2091415-2093270 GCF_000299155.1 Elephantulus edwardii
AGAATTGACGCCTTTGAGCTGTGGTGCTGCAGAAGAGTATTGAATGTACCATGGACTGCCAAGGAAACAAACAGATTCATCCTGGAGAGGGTTAAACCAAGCTACTCCTTGGAGGCAAGGATTCTGGGGCTTCGTCTGAGATACTTTGGGCATGTTGCAAGGAGGGACAGGTCCTTGGAGGGGGATATCATGCTTGGGAGGGTGGAGGGATGGCGCAAGAGGGGAAGACCCTCTATGAGATGGACTGATTCAGTGACTAGGGTAATCGGGATGGGTGTCTCAGAGGCAGTGCGATTGGCACAGGATAGAGCAGGGTTTAGGGCTGTTGTACATAGGGTCGCTATGAGTCGCAAATGACTCAATGGCATATAACAACAACAACAATGAGTGGGGATGATTGTATGAAACACAGTGTGAATGAAGGATAGTGTGAAACACAATGTACATGAATCTTTGTAAGTAAACCTGTTACTGAACGCAAGGGGTTCTTTCGGTAGTCAATTGCCAGTAAGAGAAACGGATTGCAATATCCATAAGCACTTTATCTGTGGAGGACAGCGTTTCACCAGGTTTTTATACTAAAATCAAAGAACTTCTATATCTGAAAGAAAATCATTCACACCCAGATACTCCCTTTCCCAGCAAACAGGCAGATTGAATTACAATTTATATATGACTGGGATGACTGGGCAAAATAGCTTCAAAGAACTAACAGCTAATCTGGGAGATGCATCTCCTCTTCTGATAAACAAAAAGAGTAAAGAAAGGACACTAAGAATTCCAAGGTCAAGCAACTAGCCTTGCAGGCTGGAGAAAACCGATGCCAGTTTTATAACTATAGTTCCATAACTGATACATACATAGAGAGTTCTGAACTTATTAGTACCACCCCATCAAGCCAATATTCAATAAAAATTTATTTTTTTTAGTTGTTCAAAAAGATAGCCAGTTTTACCAGTCCAATGGAGATCAATGGAACTTTCGGTGCTATGGCCCTTAGCCACCCTTCAAACCTGGAACAAAACTCACTTCTGGTTTACCTTTCAGTGAAGAAACAGACAGGCCTCAATAATACCAATCTCCTTCCACGTGATTTATAGTCTCTGAAAACCTGGTGGAGGGCGAGTGATGAATCAGTTATTACTCGACAGCACGGAGAAGGGAAGGAGTAAGGTCAAAAGAGCAATGTTGGCCCTAGGATTAAGTTCAGAAGGCGGGAAAAGGTAAAATGTTGTTGGGTATCAAGGAGTCAACTATGATCCTATGAACAATAGATGTCATTTATGGGTGTGTGAGTCCAGTGTGTGGTGCACACACATGTACACATGGGCTTACAAGATAAAGTAGATTCCTACAGCTCGGGGTCACATATTTGTGAAGTGTTGAGTTAAACTATTTGGAGGGCATTGACAATATTCTAGGAAATTTTGAATCTCAGTATTTCAAGGGAGGAGGAGTAATGAGTACATCTAAGGAAAATATGAGAGCAGGATCTTGCTCTCAGGAGGCAGGAATAAATGTAGTATAATAGTGCAGGAAATACAAGTTTTCATTAAACCTAAAAAGCTTAACAATAAAGTCCAACATTAATGAAAGGAAAGACCAAGAAGAAAAGGTTTTATAAATAAATGTCCAGGAACTAGAATTTCAGCATTTGGACACATGACAGGATAATACTTTTACATTTACAATTATATAAATAATAAAGAAATGAAGATAAAAATGGTAGCTAGCAAGAAATTTTCTAAAATTTTTATTCATCTAAAAAGTAATCTCCTGGGGAGCTCTTGTGGCCTAGTAGCAAGAAGCTGCACTGCAATCCTGGAGGTACACAGTTCGAATCCACCAGATGCTC
>NW_006399847.1:2093885-2110208 GCF_000299155.1 Elephantulus edwardii
AGAAAACAGTGCAACAATGAATGAATGAAAACCCAAAATCTCTGTAAATGTTCATTAAAACTAATAAAATTTAATTTAAAAAAAAAAAGAAAGAAACCCAACAGCAGGTCAGCTGAGTTGGTTTCAACTTGATGGCAATGAGAATTGGGGGAAAACCACTTACAATGAGATTAAGTATATGAAAAACATCTTTTTTTTTTTTTTAATTTGGTAGAAACACAATTTTATCTCCAGGCACTTTTCAGCCCTTCCTTAATCTTGATATTATTCTAGCTGGGTCAATCCATTCATTTCTAAACTGGTAGAGAAAAGGGCAACAAACGGAACAAGTCAGGTGACTGAGCCAAAGGCAGCCAGCTAAACAGGGCGGGGCAGAGCTTGAACCCCTGACTCACTGCAGACCTTTTCCTGCTTATGAAACCACTCTGCTTCCTGTTTACATTTTCACCTAACTGACACACAAGTTGTTGTTAAATGTGGCACAAGGCAAAGTTTGTGTTTTCAAAGAGTTCAGATTCCAGCCAAAGCCATTTCCATCTGCATGGGGTGAGAAATACAGGCTCCACTTTAAAAAAAAAAAAGATAAGGAACACTTGCTGTGCACTTCTCCAGTCACCATTTAGGAGATACCTACCTGCTGCGTGTCAGGCACAATTGGAAATACTGTAGGTCATTCGCAGTGAGTAACGCAGACTGGTCCCTTGTCCTCCGGCAATGTATGTTCCAATATGTCAATATCATGGGTTGCTAAGATTTTGCAAAGTCACTGGCAAGATATTAACTTGTTAAATAATGTGACACTCATTTTTTGCCAATCTGGAAATAACTGAGTCTTTGACTCAAGGACTTCCTGTTATAGTTTAGAACACATTTCGTTTTTACTGCTGGCTGCCACTGACTTAGTTCCAGCTTAAAAAGACCCCACATACAGTAGGACATGTCATTCATTGCCAGTCCTGTGCCATCTTCACAGTTGTCAATACATCCTTACCTGCTGTTGTGACCACCCTGTATCTTGAATGCTTACCAACCTCGGAGACTCATTCTCCAGCCCTCTATCAATGTCCTGCTAAGATACATAGCATTTCTGCCGACTGTTTTAGCAAAGTATCCATCATCAGGCCCTACTTCCTCGTCTGCAAGCTCAGTATGAACCTGTCCATCAGGTGAAAGGTGAACCTGTTCCTATTTAAAATATCACTGGTATAGCTTTCTCTAGACATCCTAGCAACACTAGACACCATTGTGTGTTAGAGGATGGTAAAAAAAAATAGCTTAGAAATTTTCCTCTGATAAGTTATGAAACAAAGCTGAATATTAAGACAAAAGATTATGACATTATGAAGTTTCATTGACATTAGGAAGTTTGTGTCTTACTGGTAGCAACATACTCTAATTTCAGAAACTACTTAAGGTTAAAGGGAGCTCTGGTGGCCTAGTGCTAAGGAGCTGCACTGCCAATGTAAAGGTACACAGTTCGAATCCACCAGGTACTCTGCAAGAGAAAGGTCAGTCTCCTTTGTGATTTGCTACCTCTGAAAACCCACTGGAGGGTCAGCTTGCTATCAGTTAGTTATGACTCAATGATACTCAACAACAGCAGCACCAATTTAAGATTAAAAAATATATTAAAGGAAAACTGACTTGTTGATTTATAAAGAGAAGGAAGTCACTGATAGATGACTGAGTAGACTGAACAGAATGGTGTTCTGGGTTCAGAGTAGAGGAAACCCTCAGAACCAAGTAGAAATCTCATGAGTCAGTCAGTCTGGTGTGGCTGCCGGACACAGGACAGTGAGGGCTGCACCACTGGCCAGCACTGCATTGGGCACTCCAAGGCTCACACCCACTGGGGCCACCCCTGCGTTGTCCACTATTCCTTCTTCTGTGTTTTGGTTTTTCCTACCATTATTCATACAGTGGGACCTTCCCTGAATCTAAGAAAAGCCATCTGGACTCTGGGAACGACGAGTCCTTAGCAAAGCTTCAACTCTAAGTAGAAATTCCACAGTGAAGGCATATATATCGCTCCTTAAAAAAATGGCTCTTTAGTAGAAGTTGGCAACTAAGGTCAATATAGTGTCTATCTCAAGCACTTTGGCGTTTAATGTTTAGATTTTTTCTCATGTAACCTGCTAAAGAAATGTATTGGCTTTTTACACAGTCATAAAGAAGATATAAACATCTATTAAGTCATATTTTTACCTAAAAAGTTTCCACTAAGTATTCTGATGAGAATAATTTTGTGGTTTGTTTAAGTAAGGCTATTATTTATTGAATAATAATAACAAACATATAGTCTTAATAAGTGCTTTACATTTATTAACTCAACCTTAACAACTCTGAGAGGTGTTATTATTATCTTCATACTCTAGATGAACACACTTGCTCAAGAGAGTAGGTAACTTGCTGAAGGCCACACAACCAGCCTGTGGCAGTGACCCCAGGTTTGCCACAGAGCCTGTGTCTTTGGCCACTGCAATGTAGAAGGCTCAGTAGTACACTGAAAGTGGACGGCCCTACATTTCTGCTTTATATAGTGGCTTCACAAAGCTTCATTCACCCCTTACATATTTTCTTCCTTGATCCTTCAAAATGTTAGAAGTCAAGGAAAATGTCAATAATTTTACCGAATGTGGAAACTACAGAACAATTTCACTGATTTCACATGCAAGCAAGATTTTACTGAAAATTATCCAAAAACGACTGGAACAGCACATCAACAGAGAACTACCAGAAGTCCAGGCTGGTTTCAGAAGGGGTCGTGGTACTAGAGATATTGTAGCTGATGTTAGATGGATCTTGGCTGAAAGCAGGGAATACCAGAGGAATGCCTATCTGTGCTTCATTGACTATGCAAAGGCATTTGACTGTGTAGATCATAACAAACTGTGGCTGACTCTGAGAAGAATGGGAATCCCTGAACACTTGATCGTTCTAATGCGAAACTTATACTTGGACCAGGAGGCAGTTGTCAGAACAGAGCAAGGGAACACTGCATGGTTCAAAATTGGGAAGGGCGTACGCCAGGGATGCATCCTATCTCCATACCTCTTCAACCTATATGCAGAACAGATTATCCGGGAGGCTGGGCTCTATGAGGAGAAATGTGGGGTCAGGATTGGTGGACGATTTATCAACAATCTGCGTTATGCAGATGACACAACCCTGCTTGCTGAAACTGAGGAGGACCTGAAGCACCTGCTGCAGAGTGTCAAGGACTGCAGCCTACAATATGGATTGAGGCTCAATGTCAAGAAGACAAAGATTCTCACCATTGGACCAATCGGCAGCATCAGGATGGATGGTGAAGAGATTGAGATTGTACACAGCTTTAGTTTGCTTGGCTCCATAGTCAACAGTCTTGGCACCAGCAGCCAGGAAATTAAAAGGCGCATTGCCATGGGAAAGTCTGCTGTTAGGGACCTCTCCAAAGTGCTGAAGAGCAGTGGTGTCTCTCTGGAGACTAAGGTGCGTCTGATACAGGCCATGGTCTTCGCAATCACTTGTTATGCATCAGAGAGTTGGACAATGACCAAGGAGGATAGAAGGAGAATTGATGCTTTTGAGCTGTGGTGCTGGAGAAGAGTACTGAGAATACCATGGAGTGCTAGGAAAACAAATAGATTTGTCCTAGAGAGGGTTAAACCGGGTGGCTCCTTGGAGGCAAGGATTCTGAGGCTCCGTCTAACTTACTTCGGACATGTAGTGAGGAGAGACCGGTCCTTGGAGAGGGACATCATGCTTGGGAGGGTGGAGGGAAGGCGCAGGAGAGGAAGGCCCTCTATGAGGTGGATTGATTCAGTGACTGGGATAATTGGGATGGGAGTGTCAGAGACAGTGCGATTGGCACAGGACAGAGTGGAGTTTAGGGCTGTTGTACATAGGGTCGCTATGAGTTGCAGGCGACTCGACGGCACATAACAACAACAACAACATTGTTATGTGTCATTGAGTTGACTAAGACTCATCACAACCCTGTAAACAACAGATCTGAACCTTGACCCATCCTGCACCATGCTCACCGTCTCTGATATGCTCAGAGAGGCAGTTACTGTGTCAATCCATCCTGTTGAGAGTCTAACTCTGACTCTCCACCTTTCCTAGTAAAATGTCTTTTTCCAAAGACTGTTTCCTCCCCACAACATACCTAAAGCATGTGAAACCTAGTTTCCCCATCCTTGCCTCTAAGGAACACCCCTGGTTGCACTTCTTCCAGGACACGTGTTTCTTTTGGTAGTCCATGAGATAGTCGGGACTCTTCTCCAAATCCACTATCTAGGGGCATTGATTCTTTTTATGTCATCTTTATTTTTTTTTGTCTAATTTTCTGATGCATATAAAACTATAGAACATATCAAGGCTTGGATCAGAAACACCTTAGTCTTTAAACTGACATCTTTGCCCTTCAGAACTTTGGAGAAGTCCTTGAAAACAGATTTCCCCAATGCAGCAAGTATTTTAATTTCTTGATTGCTGCTACCATGGGTCTTAATTGTTGGATCCAAGCAAAAGAAAATAGTTAACTGCTTCAAATTTTTTCTATCATGATGCCACCTATTGATCCAATGGCAAAGATTTTTGTTTTCTTAATGTTGATATGTAATCCATATTGAAGGTTATAGTCTTTGATCTTACGCAATAGGTGCTTCAAGTTCACCTCACTTTTAGCAAGCAAGAACATGTTATCTGCCTAATACAAGTTGTTGATGAGCTTTCCTCCAAACCTGATGCCACATTTTTTTTAAATTTTTTTTTAATTATTATTTTTGTGTGTGTGTATCATCAAATCGGATCTGACTGGTACAGGAGGAGATTGTCCCTCCTTCCCCGGCAGAGCATCTGGTGGATTTGAACCGTGCGTCTCTGGGATTGCAGTGCAGCTTCTTGCCACTAGGCCACCAGAGCTCCCCGATGCCACATTCTTTTTCATGAAGTCCAGCTTCTCAATGATTTACTGAACATACAGATTGAATAGGTATGGAGAAAAAACAACGACTGTGATGCACAGCTTTCCTGATTTTAAACCATGCAGTGTTCTCTTGTTCTGTTCGGATAACCACTTCTTGGTCTAGGAAAATCTTAATATCTGTACTTATCAGTGTAGCCAGGAGGAATAATGAAGAAACACAAAAGGAAAAAAAAATTATTCTTAAAACTCCTTAAGGGCTGGGAGGGAGCTCTGAGGGTGGAGTCCATAGGGAGTTGAGCTGTAATTCCCGGGGCGGTGCCTCTCTGGCTGTTCAAACCCACCAGCTGCTTCTTGAGAGAAACATGAGCGGTCTCCTCCCATACGCTTTACAGCCTCTGAAAACCTGCTGAAGGTCAGCTGTGTGGTTCTGACCGGAGAGCAATGAGTTGAGTTTTAAGATCTCATACAAACATTACCAAATCAGCTAGTGTTCTTCACCTTTCAGACACATGGTAACTTTTATTTTTTCTTGAGAAACAGTTGTCATGTCTGTTTCTAACATTTCATACTGTGATAAAAAACAAAACAAAACAAAAACCCCACAAACCACCAGGATGGTACAACAAGAAAGACCAAAATAGACTCCACAAAATCTGAATTTAAAATAAAACCAAAATGCACGGGGCTCTTCAAAGGGTAAACGTCAAATAGATCACTACTGAGCACATATTCCTGCCTTATGTAAATCAAAAACACCAGAGACTGGAATGAGGTCACTTATTCTCATTCCCCAGTCTCTAATCTCATGTCCTTGTTCTTCTCTTCACCTGACATTCACTGTCTAAAGCTTTCTGCCATGAAAGATTTCTTCTTGCGTGCCAGTACAATCCTTTTTTTTTTAAGTGATTTTTTGTGAAAGTTCACAGACACATTGGTTTTCATATATTTGTTCATGTATTTTCCCCTCCTTTCTTCTCCCGTAAATCACTTTTAATTGCTTTGTCCTGTTTCAAATTGTTGGCACACACATAATGCCTAATCTTTCACTACCTGTCCTTACAGATTTTTTTTCTTTCTCATAATCTTTTACTTATTTTCTTTTCCAGTCTGCTACTCATTTCTTGCTTCACTGAATCATGGTGACTTGAGTTGTGTAGAGGTTTTGTTTGGAGTTTCTGGGTTAAATCATATGAAAGGATGCCTTCTCTTGACAACTGCAAGGCAAGGAGACCTTTATGTCAAGAGGTTATTGGGGGGTGGTCTCCCAGTGTCTACCTGTAATCTGTTAGTTTTGCATGACATAGCTGGAATCCTGAAAGAACTTGCTGTCCTAAATTACAATCCCAGCCACAGATTCTGGATGAGGAAAAGTGGGGTGAAGAATGCAAAATGGAAGAATAATGGAGACATGTCACCTGCCTGTCTCACTCAGGGCTAACAGATTAATTAACATTAACACGGGATTGATACTGTTGGATAAATGGATCATAGAATTTCCCACCTACCTCCACCTCAAATTTGACAAGGTAAAGTGCTTGCTGAAACTGAGGAGGACCTGAAGCATTTGCTGCAGAAGGCCAAGGACTGCAGCCTTCAATATGGATTGATGCTGAACACCAAGTAAACAAGGATTCTCACCACTGGGCCAATTGTCAGCATCATGATAGATGGAGAAGAGATGACAATTGTTAATAGCTTCAACTTGTTTGACTCCACAATATATAGTCTTGGTAGCAGCAGCTAGGAAATTAAAAGACAAATTGTACTGGGGAAACTTGCTTTCAGGGACCTCTTCAGAATTCTGAACAGCAACGACATCAGTCTCAGACTAATATGCACCGGATCCAAGCCATGATCTTCGCAATTACTTCCTATACATCCAAAAGCTGGACAATGGCTAAGGATGGTAGAAGAATTGATACCTTTGAGCTCTGCTGGAGAAGAATATTGAGCATACATACCATGGACTGCCAAGAGAACAACCTGGTTTGTCCTGGACAGGGTGGAACCAGGCTGCTCCTTGGAGGCAAGGATTTTGAAGCTGTCTCACATATTTTGGGCACATGACTAGTAGGGACCAGTTCTTAGAGAAAGACATCATGCTTGGAAAGCTGGAAGGACAGCACAGGAGAGGAAGACTCCAGAAGAGATGGATTGACACAGTAACTAGGGTAATGGGGATAGGTGTGTCAGAGACAGAGAGATAGGACAGGGTTCAGAGCTATTGAGAGTCACTATGAGTCACAAGTGACGTGATGACACATAACAACAAGAACAGTAAAAAGCAGTTTAAAGGTAAAATAGTAAAGTGAATGGCAAAAATCTGAGGCATCCCACTGTTGTAATCATCCCAATACTCAGAGTGAATTTATGAGCCCCTATATTTCTTTAAGCAAGACTTAACTCCTGCTGTTAAAAAAAACCAAAACAGGCGGGGAAATAAGATTTGTTAGCACATTTTCTAGATAGCTGCTGTCATGAATACTTAGCATGTCCTCAGAAGTAGGTCTTTTGCTCTGATTCTTATGTTTCATCTCCGCTCACTTTTCTTATGGCCTTTGACTTGCCTCAAATGGCATTTCTTAGTAGAACTAATACTGGGTGAGAGTACTGAGAACTCTTATTTTCTGAATCAGCATCACAGTGGATACTTTTGCATCTTGATCAAAGAACTCTCCCACTCTGACTTCTGTCATTAGCTGCTATGGCATATGACCTAATTTATGACACAAAGAAATGCTGTCCCGTCCGTCTTCCTCATGATCTACCATGGGTCAAACTGCTGGGATCCATGGGTTTTCTCTTGTTAACTTTAGGAAGCAAATTGCCAGGCCTTTATTTCTAATCCATCTAAAACTGGAAGCTCCAGTTAATCTCCACTTACAGATGGGTAGTGTCTATGTGTGAAGGGCATTGGCCAGAATTAAATCTGAACCTCTAGTATTGAAGGAGAGAATGCTTCCACTGAGCTACCAATGGTCTCATAATGTCTTTTTTTTTTTTTTTGAGGGGCACCTCGTGTTTTTTTAATCATAAAAATATTTTCTTTTCATTTTTCCCCATTGTTCCACATTTTATTCTCTTGCCCCTCCCCTAGCCCTCCTCACAATGAACCCCTTGTTTTAGATTGTTGTCATACATACAATGCCTACTCATATATTGCTTAGACAGTTCTTCCCATCTGTTCTAACACAGTATTCATTATCCATCCACTCTTTTCCCATTCCCTCTCTACCTCCCCCATGTCTGTCCTATTTTATAACAGCAGTGTTATGCAGTATTTGTCCTTTTGTGACTGAGATATTTTACTCAGCATAATGTACTCCAGGCTTTTTTTTTACAAGTTCATTTTTTCAATGCTGTGTAATATTCCATTATGTAAGTGTACCATCGTTTTTTCTATCCATTCATTAGTTGATGGGCACTTGGATTGGTTCCATCTCTGCTATTGTAAATAATGCAGTAATAGACATAAGTGTGCATTCATAATGCTTTAACAGCAAGTCTCTAGTGACTAATTTATCTTAAAAGGAGATTTCCTTATTCAACCCTCTGGCATTCATAAACCAATGCTTCAATGAAGCTGTGAGAAGGAAATAACTAGAGGTGAGGCTTTAAGAGACCTGGGCTCCACTCTTCATCTCTGACTAACCTGTTACATAACTGTGAATAAAGGGCTTGCCCTTCAGGTATTACTTTTCTCATCTTTAAAATAGGTGCAATACTCTCAATCTGAACTGTTTCATATGACTGTGTATAGTAAGTTATGGTGCACAAAAGGGCTTTGACAATATTAAAGCACTTTATTGAAATGGGTTTATACAGAATGAAATAGCTGAGGTGAAATTTGTAGGCTACCTGAGTGGGAACACCTCCCACTTGTCTGTTCACTGTACTGTGATGACATGTGAGTTGTTGTGATTCTGGAAGCTAAGTCATCGGTATTTCAAATACCTGCAGAATCACCCATGGTGAATAGTTTTAGAAGAGCAGTTTTAGATTCTAGACTAAGATATACTGGGAAGCAGTCCTATCCATCCCTCTGAAATAACAGACTCTGGAAAATCCTGTAAATAGAGTGGAACATTGTCTGAAATAATGCTGGAGGATCCAGCTCTCAGATCAGAAGACAAGCCAAATACAATTGGGGAAGACCTTCGCCTCAAAAACAAAGTCTATCTTAATGGATAGAGTGCCTTCATTTGCTGATGTGACATGACTTAAAATAAGGAGAAGCAGCTGTAAACATCAATTAATAATAGGAATGTGGGATGCATGAAGTATGGACCAGGAAAATGGAAAATGGCATAAAATGAAATGGAACATAAAGAACAAAACCTTAGGTGTCATTGAGCTGAGATGAACCAATATTGATCACTGTTAATCAATCAGAGAGCTACTACACTGGGAAAGATGAGTTGCCTTCATAATCAGGAAGAATATTTCAACATCTATCCTGAACTACAATGCTGCCAGTGATAATATATTACCCACACACATAAAAAAGAAGACATACTAAAATAACTATTAATCATATATATGCACCAACCAATAAATCAAAGATAAAGAAATTGAGGATTTCTTCCAACTTCTGTCATCTGAAATGGACAGATACATAGTCAAGATGATTTAATAACAGTTGGTGAGGCAAGCAAGCTCTGGTGACTTAGTGGTAAGGAATTGTGTTGCCAGCTCAAAGGTACCCTGTTTGATTTCACCAGCTGCTTCATGGGAGAAAGATGAGCATTCTCCTCCCATGTACTTTTTTGCCTCTGAAAACTCATTGGAGGGTCAACTGTCAGTTGGTTCTAACTTGATGGTACATAACAACAAAAACAGAATGTGAAAGCTGTACACAAAAGATTGGTAGTTGGAAAATATTACTTTGGTGACAGAAATGGAGCCATAGTTAGAACTTTGTTCATTTATGATTTATTCGTTGTTAATAACAGTTTAAAAAAATGGTGACACATGGGTGTTGCTCAATGGACTGCACAGAAATACAATTGACTACGTCTGTAGAAAGACAAGGTGGAGATATTCAGTATTAGCGGTCAGAACAAGACCAAGGGCTGCCTATGAAACCGATCACCAATTACTCACATGCAGGTTCAAATTGAAGCTGATGATAATCGAACAAGTCCATGAGAGCCAAAATATGACCTTGAACTTATCCCACTATACTTTTAAAACCACTTCAAGAATAGATTTGAGGGGGAGCTCTGGTGGCCTAGTAGCAAGAAGCTGGAACTACAATCCCAGAGGTGCATGGTTCGAATCCACCAGATGCTCTGCCAGGGAAGGAGGGGCAATCTCCTCCTGTACCAGTCAGATCTGATTTGACAGTACACGCACACAAAAATAATAAAATAAAAAAAAAGAAATGTCTAAACAAAAAAAGAAGAAATGTCTAAACTGAAAAAAAAAAAAAAAGAATAGATTTGAAGGGAACTCTGGTGGCCTAGAGGCAAGAAGCTGCACTGCAATCCCAGAGGCATGCAGTTCAAATCCACCAGATGCTCTGCTGGAGGAGGGGCAATATCCTCCTGTACCAGTTGGATCCGATTTGACGGTACACATACAGAAAAATAATAAATTAAAATTTAAAATAAAAATTAAAAAAAGAATAGATTTGGTGCACTGAACTATTAATGACCAATGACCAGATGAGTTGTGGGATGATGTTATTTATGAAGAAAGCAAAAAGTCATTAAAAAGATGAGAAAGAAAGAAAAGACCAAAATGAATGTTGTGTGTTTCTGTGATGCTGATTAAGCTTCAGTAAAGCTTTTAAACTGAGATGAACTAAAAAACAAGGCCTGGAGATCCACTTCAAAAAATCAGCCTGAGGGAGTTCTGGTGGCCTAATGACAAGAAGCTGCACTGCAATCCCAAGTGCAGTTCAAATCTACCAGATGTTCTGCTGGAGAAGGAGGGGCAGTCTCCTCCTGTGCCAGTCAGATCCAATTTGACGGTACACAACAAGGGGGGGAAATTAGCCTGTAAAAACTTCTAGAATGCTAATGGTCTGCTCTGGAACCCATCATGTGGATGACATGGTGCCAGTTCCACGGAAGCTCACAAGAACAACAAGAAGCTGCACAGGAGGACCCTTTTCTAGTTAGGGTCCCCAGGACAACAGAAGACACACCCAAGTCCTTCCCTTTCCCATTACAGAGCTTCCCCATTGCCCTATCTACGCTGGAGTCTGTCAAATGAAAGTGATGGTGCTGGACTCCCTTGCACTAACAAACTGAACAAATAGCCTTTGTTTGTTCTTAGTTGGATGCTCTTTGTCTGTTTGCACAGGATTCTACTCAACCTGCTTACTAGTCTGCAGAGCAGTGAAATTTATGCACACAAAGGATTTCTTTTTTTCCTTAAATGGCCTTAATCAGACAAGCTTTCCGTGTAAGACAGAGAACTCTTGTTTGTGTATAGTGAGTCCTATTTTGAATAGACTCAGTCCTAATTATGGGAACAAGAAGGTACTTAGATGGCAATATTTATTAAGATAAGGCATAATTTGATGAAAAGGATTCTGTAAGCCATGTTTTCTTTAAAAAGGGAGTTGTATATCAGGATTTTTTTGGTCCATTTTTGTAACTGACTTTACATTATTTCATGTGCTAGCTTTCCTTGGTTTGGATTTTTGCTAAGAAAAGAAAGCAGTTATGACATTGTTCATTCTTTAGAAATAAACATTTATTATTGTTTTTAGGTGCTGTCGAGTATGACTCATATCAACTCTATGAACAGCCAGCCTGAACAGTGACCTATCCTGTGTCATCCTCATCTCTGACACATCAGAGCCCATTGCTGAAGTCACCATAATAATCTGTCTCTTCCTCCATCTTTCCAAGCATGAGGTCCAAGATTTCCATGTATGATGTCCCTTTTCAAGGAATTGCCTCACCTAGATACATGTTCAAAGTATGAAGACGATGCTTTGCCATCTTTTTGCCTCCAAGGAGCACTCTGGCTGCACTTTCCCCAAGATTCTCTTTTGGCAGTCCATGGGATATTCACTACTCTTCTTCAACACCACAAGTCAAAGGCAATATTTATTCTTCTGTCCCTCTTTACACATTGTTCAGCGAGGGCCCTGTTCTACTTCTCCTACATGGCTGGCCTAGCACTCCTAGACTTTCTCATGCCCCTTGACCAGCCTTGTGAGATTGTCCTCATTGTAGAGAAGTGGTCAGTGAATCTCAGGATATCACATTTAAAAGGTCTAAAGGTTTTTATATTTAAAGGTTATATGCAGAACAGATCATCCGGGACGCTGTGCTGTATGAGGAGGAATGTGGCATCAGGACAGGTGGAAGACTCATCAACAACCTGCGTAATGTAGACGACACAACCCTGCCTGCTGAAACTGAGGAGGACCTGAAGCGCTTGCTGCAGAATGTCAAGGACTGCAGCCTTCAATACGGATTGAA
Source organism: Elephantulus edwardii (assembly GCF_000299155.1). Classification (NCBI taxonomy): domain Eukaryota; kingdom Metazoa; phylum Chordata; class Mammalia; order Macroscelidea; family Macroscelididae; genus Elephantulus; species Elephantulus edwardii. Next base: position 2,106,240 of record NW_006399847.1, read on the forward strand.
GCTCAACATCAAGAAAACAAAGGTTCTCACCACTGGGCCAATTGGCAGCATCAGTATGGATTGTGAAAAGACTGAGATTGTTAACAGTTTTAGTTTACTTGACTCAACAGTCAACACTCTTGGTACCAGCAGCCAGGAAATCAAGAGATGAATTGCATTGGGAATATCAGCTGTCAGGGATTTCTCCAGAGTACTGAAGAGCAATGACGTAGGCTGGAGAATAAGGTGTGCCTGACCGGGGTTAAAATCTTCACAATTGTGTGCTATGCATCAGAGAGCTGGACAGTGATGACTAGGGATGATAGAAAGAATTGATGCCTTTGAGCTGTGGTGCTGGAGAAGAGTGTTGAATATACCAGGAACTGCTAGGAGAACAAACAGGTTTGTCCTGGGTAGGGTGAAGCTGGGCTGCTCCTTGGAGTCAAGGATTGTGATGCTTTTTCTGGCATACTTTGGACACGTTGCAAGGAGGGAACAGTCCTTGGAGAGGGACATCATGTTTGGGAGAGTGGAGGGACAGTGCAGGAGAGGAAGACCCTCGATGTGATGGATCGATTCAGTGATTGGGGTAGTGGGAGTAGGTGTGTCAGAGACAGTGAGGTTGGCACAGGATAGAGCAGAGTTTAGAGCTCGTGTACATAGGGTCGCTATGAGTCGTAAGCGATTTGATGGCACATAACAACAAAGGTTATCAACAAGTCTGGTCTAGTTTCAGATTGTGAAAACTGACTAGCTGGCAGATGATCCTCCCACAGTGACCAAGGTTGGGTTGACCAGCAACTACTCAAGCTGTCTGAACACAGACCAAGTTCTAGTAGCATGTGGCCACCATCTAGAACAACACTAAGTACTCAGGGAGGGGCCACAGAGGCAAGGGTTGTGTTTGTCAGGAGACAGAGTAGAAATTTCCCTCTAAGATTTGACTGGACTCCATGGGTGCTGATTTCATGGCCTAGTCTCGATAGGGAGTTGTGCTGCCAACCCAAACCCAGGAGGTTTGAATCCACCAGCTGCTCCAAGGGAGAAAGATGGACAGTCCCTTTCCACATGTGGTACAACCTCGGAAAACCACTGGACAATCACCTGTGAGTCGGTTCTGACTCTGTAGCAATGAGATTTTTTTTTTTTTCTTTTCTTTTTGAGTAGGGAGATGAGAGGTTGAAGATATGGAGACAGAAAGTCTGCCCAAGCAGTTGTGAAACAGAATAGGTGACATGAGGCCATATGGGAAAGAACAGGAAATAGCTAAGGTTCCAACCTTATCTTATCTTCTCTTTGGTAGAACACCACAGCCTGTGCAGAAGCTGCTGTCATACCCATGTCAATATCCTCTCTATCTGTGTATTTAGACCTGATGTTTGCTTGCGCTTCAGACCTAAATTTATGTAATTACTTGCTAGACAGCAGTTCTAATTCAGTACATCCAAAATAAAAGTCATTATTTGTTTCCCAAACTCGACTTCTTCCCTTTTAAATAATTCAGAAAAACACCTTACCATCTTCCCAACCATTCTCTGCTTCCTTCACTTATGCTGCTGAATTAGTCTCCAGATGCTGTTTTTCCTAAGTTTCTTTTACATCTTTGCCCACATTTCCCTTCCTTCTGCTTCTGCTGTAGTTCAGGGTATAAGAGTATGTGCTACAGTTACACTCTGTAGTTCAAGGTGGAAGGTATGTTCTATAGTTAAGTGTCTGCAGGCAAAGGAGGCTAGCAGAATCAGATTTGGTTTCTGATTGCATGGGGATCTTAAGAACGAGGTCTAAGTGAATTGTTGGGGGACTTCTACTTTCTCATGTAAGAACCCTCTTAGTGCTGTCAAGAGGATTAAATAACATAATATTTAAAGAACTTCCTAAAATGTGTGATACATGTTGTTGTTGTATACCATCAAGTCAGAACTGACCCATAGCTGACCCTCCAGAGAGTTTTTATAGGAATAGGAGGAGATTGCCAATCCTTATTCTGCAAAGTGTTAGGTCTTCACAATGGATGTAAGGCCAAGGACTCAAGGAAGGGACCAGAGAGCTAGAAAGAAAGTTTAAAGCTCCCTTTATTAAGGGAGCTCCTGGGTTACATTCCTTGGTCTCAAAATGGAGAACAAGGAAGTTGTTGTTTCTTGTGAGTGGAGCTGAAGGAAGACTAGCAACGCAAAATGTAGTTCCAGAAGGCTAGAAGCTATCTCGGGCTGATAACTCTGAGAAACTCTAGAACTCCTGCTTTCCTTAGCATTCAGAAACAAAGAAATAGTTGACAAAGAAATGGAAATTTTAAGATTACTTCATAGGGCCAGTATGGGCCAAGTACACAGATAGATAAAAGACATACATTCAAGCAAGACTTCTTTGTATTAATAAATTGTGTCTTCTTTTATTTGCAACAATCATATAAAGAATGGGAACATTTGCTTCTACTCTCAAAGGAGTAAGTGTCTCAGGACATATGAGAACTGCTTGCAGTCCTCTTTCTGGGGATGCCACACATTCAAGGCATGTAACTAAGTCCTGAGGACATGTTTGCCCTGAAATAACCCTACATTAACTCTACATTAAAGTAACTCTACAGTGCAAAAGTTCATTGTAAAGACGGAGGAGGAAGAAAACACCAAAATGGATGTCAGAAGAGACTCTGAATATTGCACTGGAGTGCTGAGAAGCCAAAGCAGAAGGAAGAAACCAAGACATTAAGGAGCTGAACAGAGATTTCAAAAGGCTGCATGACAAGACAAAGTAAAGTATTATAATGAAATGTGCAAAGAGCAGGAATCAGAAAATCAAAGAGGCCGAATTCGCTCGGCATTTCTTAAGCTCAGAGAGTTGCAATACTTAAAGATGCTTTGTGCAGAATATTGAGTGATCCTGCAGGTATTAAAAGAAGATGGAAAGAGTATACAGAGTCATTATACAAAAAGGAATTGGTAGACACAGAAGAATTTAATGAAACAACATATGAGCAAGAGCCTATGGTGATGAAGGAAGACGTTCAGACTGCTTTGAAAGAATTGGCTAAGAATAAGGGCCCAGGAATTGATTGTATACCAACTGACATATTTCAAGTAACAGATACTGCCCTAAATGTACTCACCAAGTTGTACCAAGAAATCTGGAGAACAACCACTTGGCCAACTGACTGGAAGATATCTATATTTGTTCCCATTCCAAAAAAAGGTGATCCCACAGAGTGGGATATTTAACAATATCATTAATATCACATGCAAGCAAGATTTTGCTGAAGACTCTCCAAACACAGCTGGAACAGCGCATCAACAGAGAACTGCCAGAAGTCCAGGCTGGGTTTAGAAGGGGCTATGTATGGCACTAGGAATATTGTAGGTAATGTTAGATGGATCTTGTATGAGAGCAAGGAGTACCAGAAGAATGTCTATCTTTGTTTCACTGATTGCACAAGGGCATTTGACTGTGTGAATCACAACAAACTGTGGCTAACCCTGAGAAGAATGGGAATCCCAGAACACTTGATTGTGCTAATGCAAAACCCATGCTTGGACCAGGAGACAGTCGTCAGAACAGAGTAAGGAAACACTGCATGGTTCAAAATTGGGAAGGGTGTACGCCAGGGATGTATCCTATCTTTATACCTTTTCAATCTTTATGCAGACCAGGTTATCCGGAAGGCTGGGCTCTATGAGGAGAAATGTGGCATGAGCATTGGAGGAAGAATCATCAGCAACCTGTGTCATGCAGATGACACAACCCTGCTTACTGAAACTGAGGAGGACCAGAAGCACTTGCTGTGGAAGGTCAGGGACTGCAGTCTTTAGTATGGATAGAGACTCAATATCAAGAAAACAAAGATTCTCACCACTGGGCCGATTGGCAGCATCATAATGGATGGTGAAGAGGTTGAGATTGTTCACAGTTTTGGTTTGCTTCGATCCACAGTCAACACTCTTGGCATCAGCAGCCAGGAAATTAAAAGACATATTGTAGGGGAGCTCTGGTGGCCTAGTG
>NW_006399847.1:2110363-2111637 GCF_000299155.1 Elephantulus edwardii
ATAATATTGTGACGAGGAAGTCTGTGGTTAAAGACTTCTCTAAAGTGCTGAAGTGCAACAATGTCAGTCTGGAGACTAAGGTGCACCTGATACATGACATGGTCTTTGCAATCACTTGCTATGCAAGAGCTGGACAATGATTAGGGATGATAGAAGGAGAATTGATGCCTTTGAGCTGTGGTGTTGGAGAAGAGTATTTAATATACCATGGACTGCTAGGAAAACAAACAGGTTTGTCCTGGAGAGGGTGAAGCCAGGCTGCTCCTTGGAGGCAAGGATTCTGAAGTTTGTCTGACATACTTTGGATATGTTGCAAGGAGGGATGTCCTTAGAGAGGGATGTCATGCATGGGAGGGTGGAGGGACAGTGCAGGAGAAGAAGACCTTCTATGAGATGGATTGATTCAGTGACTGGGGTAATGGGGGTAGGTGTGTCAAAGATGGTGAGACTGGCACAGGATAGGGCAGAGGTTAGGGCTGTTGTACATAGGGTCACTATGAGTATCTGGCGACTTGACTGCACATAACAACAACAACAACAACATTAACCTTACAGGTGTCTTTGGGAGATTTTTTTAAAAATTATTAATTTTAATGAAAGTTTACAGAGACTTAGGGTTTCCAGTCATTCATTGCTGCACTTTTCTCCCTGCCTACCCTCTCCCCCCCAATTCACTCTTCTCCTTGAAAAGTGAAAGAAAAACTCTTTCATTGTTATGCAATCCCTCCCCCCAAGTCCACTCCACTATGCAGCCTTTATTCAGGACTTCTGTAATGACAATAATACCCTATCATATATCCCTTTTAAACAGTTCTCTCCTTCATCTGTTTCAATGTAGTATACAGCATTCCTCCCCTCTTTTTCTGTCTTCCTCCTACCCTGATATCAGTCCTGTTTTACAACAGTAGCCCTATGCAGTATTTGTCCTTTGTGACTGAGATATTTAACTCCACATAATGTCCTCCAGGGTCATCCATTTTGCATAATATTACATGAGTTTCTTGTTTTTCAATGCTGGATAGTATTTCATTTGTGAATATACCAGTTTCTCTATCCATATTGATGGGCACATGGGTGTGCATATATCTGCTTGGGTGGCAGTTATGGTCTCTTTAGGGTATATTCCCAGTAGTGGAATTGCTGGGTCAAACGGTATCTCTATTTGCGACTTTTTGGGAAAGCGCCATACAGCCTTCCATAGAGGTTGCACCATTTTACACTCCCACCGACAATGAATAAGGGTTCCAGTTTCTCCACAATCTCACCAGCATGTG
>NW_006399847.1:2116131-2117103 GCF_000299155.1 Elephantulus edwardii
CCTTGGAGAGGAACATCATGTTTGGGAGAGTGGAAGGACGACGCAGGAGAGGAAGACCCTCGATGAGATGGATCGATTCTGTGAGTGGAGTGATGGGAATGAATGTGTTTGAGACCTCGAGGTTGGCACAGGATAGAATGGCGTTTAGGGCTCTGTACATAGGGTCACTATGAGTCGCAAGCGACTCGATGGCACGTAACAAGAACAACTCATCAATGCCCTTTATCACCTCATCTCATCAAGTCCCCATTGCACTTAGCCTATTTCTTCAATCCATCCATCTACTAATCTCTGCTGCCTGAGTGGTTTTCCCTGTCCCACTCCTTCCCTTCTCTCTCCTCTTTTGAGTAGCTTTACACACTCTCTTTCTATTTGCTCATTGCAATAGCCATATTGTCCTTTCATCACTTCTTCCGTGTTGATCCTCCCTTGTCCTGATCCTGTTATAGTGTTCATTGTCTCTACATTCTATCTCTGCTCTCATCTCCCCGACATCCAGTTTCCTCCTATTTTCACAATAGCAATCTTTTGCAGCATTTTCTCTTTTGTGACTGAGTTATTTCACTCAGCACAATATCTTGCCCATGTTGTTCGTACTTTATTAATTATTTTTTGTTCCTTAGTGCTGCAATGTGTTCCATGATGTGACTGTACTGCAGTTTCTCTATCCATTCATTTGTTGGTGGGCATTGGGACTGTTTCCATTTCTTGCTATTTCTGCCTACCAGGAATATAGGTGTACACTGGCATAGGTTTACATTGAAATAAATATTGTTGAATTAATCAATCAATCAATAGAAAGAATGATGCCCTGGGTTTTTAATCAGAGTAACATAGGAGAATTGATGCCTCTGAGCTGCGGTGCTGGAGAAGAACATTGAATATACCATGGACTGCTAGGAGAACAAACACATTCGTCCTAGAGAGGGTGAAACCAAGCTGCTCCTTGGAGGCAAGGATTCTGAAGCTTCG
>NW_006399847.1:2117203-2128615 GCF_000299155.1 Elephantulus edwardii
TTTATTATTTTTGTGTGAGTGTACCGTCAAATCAGATCTGACTGGTACAGGAGGAGATTGTCCCTCCTTCCCCGGCAGAGCATCTGGTGGATTCGAACCATGTGCCTCTGGGATTGCAGTTGCAGCTCCTTGCCACTAGGCCACCAGAGCTCCCCCGATTGGGAGAATTTTTATAGCAGGCTCTTCAGGGAGGGAAGGAAGGGACATTCCACTGCGGTTTATGGTTCATCCATGTGGGTGAGGCTGTTCACTCCTTTTGTTGATGTGTCCTATTTTTTTAATTCTTTATTCTCCCGCTGGATCTTCGTCTGCGTAACACAAAGGAACAGTGGATTTGAACTACATGCCTTTGGAATCATAGCACAGTACCTTACTGGTAGACCTCCAGAGCTCCCTGTGACACATACAGACATTAAATAATGTTCTATTTTCCTTTTACAAAGATCACTTAGATTTGTTTTACTATTTTTAATTCTCCTTTTAACCTATTTGATACAGCAGACTCAGTTATTTTCATAAAGTCATATTTAACACTGTGCTGTTTTCTTCAATAATTCTCTATTGCCTGAATAAAGGGCATATCCTTGAGAATATAGCCAGGACAATCTATGATTTGTGACTATTGATGTCATTCAGTCTATGAGCACTTCTGAGGAACTTAGATCCTGTAGGACTGCTGTGATATCTTTTATCCACTTTTCTCCAACTCAGTGGCTGAAATATAGTAATTAATTAGAGCTGGGGTATTCTGGATACATCTGCTACAACATTTACTCAGTCTCACCAAATATGTGTACATTTCCTTTAATAAATTACCTCTTGGACATACTGACTATATGACAGGACTTTTGAGGGTTTTATATTTTGGTATTCTTTATTAAAGATGTTTTAATATTGGGAGTGATTGAAGGTGCATTATGTTATTTTATGCACGTTTGAGAAATATATAAAAAGTTGAGGGTTTCTTTAATGTGGAGATTTTTATTGTATTCTCATAACTGAAAAAATAAAACATCATTTTTCAAGGGCAAAAGCTTCAAGACAATTCTGAGTACAAGTGACAACAAAAAAGACAACAGAAGAGATGTAATACAAAGAAGTCTGACTCCCATGACTGCTACAGGGAGTTAACAATTAAAAGAAAATACATTAACATACATTTTAAAAGAAAAATGTATTCAGGATTTATACCATTTGGAGTGATAAATAGTAAGATATAAAACAAATAGGAGCGGGGGAAAAGCCAGAAAACCTCACTCTCAATGAGGCTAAAAGTCTCTCTAATTCCAAAGCTACTGTTCTGTTCTGCCTCTCCACTCGGTCAAAAGATCCTTCTACATAATTAACTAAGATTGTTGGATTAGTTAGGATTTCCCAGAAAAACAGAACAGAGAGAGAGAGAGACAGAGAGAGAGAAAATGTGTGTATGTGTCTATGTCTGTGTCTGTGTGTGTATTTGGTGGTTGTTATTAAAAAGTTAAGTTTTAAGAATGAAAGCATTAAAAATTAAAACCAAAATAATAGGTGGGCACAAATTAGCAAAACTTACAAACTTCTGTGCAATCTGATAATTTTATTCATTCCACGTATTATTTTCTCATCCTTGTCAAGGAATAGGGAAGACCATTAATCAGCCAACTAGAAGCCTTGAGGGCTAAGATGGCTAAAGTCATGGCCTTATCAATTACCTCATATGCATCTGAAAGCTGGACAATGGATATGGAAGACTGAAAAAGAATTGATACAATTGAATTATGGGGTTGGCAAAGAATATTAAATGTATCATGGACTTCGGGAAGAATAGATGTATATCTGTCTTGGAAGAAATACACCTCAAATCCTTTTTCTTATTGTTGTGTGTTATTTAGTTGGGACTGACTCATAGTTGACCCTTCGGCAGGTTTTCAGAGGCTGTAAATCACAAGGGAGGAAATCGCCCATTCCAGGGAACAGCTGGTGGATTGGAACCTCATGCCTTTGGGATAGCAATGCAGCTGCTTACCACTAGGCCACCAGTGGTGGTGGTTGTTAAGTGCTGTTGAGTCATACGTGAATCATAGTGACCCTATGAACGAAGTCCTGGACACCTGTTTGACTTTCATCCAGGTTCATAGGGTTTCCAGAGGCAAGCTATTATGGAAGTGGATGCCACTCCTGCTTCCAAGCTTGTTTTAATCGGGGCGCTCCACCAAACACTGTCCACCCTAGGTAACTATTCTCACATTTGACTCATCAGCATCAATACATGAATGTCTTATTTACAATATATGTGATTGTTTTCTCTCCTCCAGCCCACCTTGGACACAATAAGTGACCCAGTCCCTTCCTTTCTGACCTTTCCTCTTTTCTTTCAATTTCTATCTCATCAGCTTTTCCAGCTTCAGATTCATTGTCTTGGGCAATAGAAAGGGGACTGCATGGGAGGTAGCACTTAACAGGACCAGGTATTGATTTCTCTGCATCCTGGGTGGTGGACACTATGGCAAGTGATGCCCTAGCAAGTCCTCCTTACCTGCCTCCTGTCTGACTCCAGGAAGACGCCCCAGTTTATCTTTGCCAGACCTCTCAATATGGCATATCCTGAATCTCAAGTCCCTGCATTAACCACATTTTCCAAAGCAGGAGCATTCAGTTAAAGTAATAAACATGTATTAGAGAAAGAATGCTGTGCCTTCATGTCTGGTTAAGGGGATCACATTTTCTGGGAAGAATAATTTCTTTCTGAAATCAAGTTACTCAGTTTGAGTAAACGACTTCTTTTTGCTAAACCCTCTCAGGATAAATGCTGTGGATTGATTGAGTCTTATGGTTTATGACTAAATGTACTCATATTTAGTTTTGCTTTTATAAAAAAAAATAGAGGGAGAACATAATTCTTCCCTATATATATAAATTGGAAGCAGGAGTGGCATCCACTTCCTAAACAACATGCCTCTGGAAACTCTATGAACTTTGAAAAATGACGATAGTTATAAAAAAAGGCTTCAGATCTTTGATTGCTACAAGTCGTGCTCAACTCAACTGCGATCAATAGCAATAAAATATATGTATAAGCACTTAGTATTTACACCCACTTTTGGTAGATATCATTATTTCTCTGTGTTAATTGACATGTTTTTTTTAAGTTTGAAAAAAGAATATGTATCTAATACCTCCCCTTTCCTGATTAGGCAATATACCATGAGTATTCTTCCCTGTTAAGGGGCTCTGGTGGCTTAGGAATTGCATTATCAAAGCAAAGGTATGCAGTTTTAATCTACCAGCTGCTCTACAGGAGAAAGATGGACAATCTCCTCCTGTGTGATTTACTGCCTCTGAAAACTCATAGGAGGGTCAGCTATGGATTGATTTCAGCTCAATAGTACTCAACAACCACCACATTCTTCCCTCTTCTGGAGCTCTGCTGGCCTAGTGGGTAAGTGATTGTGCTGCCAACTCAAAGGCAAGTGGTTTAAATCCACAAGCAGTTCTACAAAAGAAAGATGGATAATCTCCTATAGTATGATTTACAGCCACTGAAAACCTGGAGGGCCAGCTTTGAGTCAGTTCTGACTTCCTTGTTAATGACTGCACAGCTTTCAGAACCTTCTAATCTATTATTATTATTTGTAGGTATAGACTCGATGGCACATAAAACAGCATTGCATTCCTTCAAGTTGATAACTTTAAATAATCTCCTAATAAAATATTAATACTGCTGTTGTTATTAATATTACATTGTTTTATATCTTTGATATTGCAGATAATATAATGACAAGTATTCTTATTAAAATATTAAAACTGGGACTCTTAGTGCATTGTTGCTAGTTGCTGTAGAGCCAGTTCTGACTCTTGAGAGTCCCATCTGTGCAAAGCATAGTAGCTTCAAGGCTGGGACCTTGTAGGAGCAGATTCCAGGTCCATATTCCGAAGTACCGGCCTGGCTGCATTCAAGCTCAGCTTTTGGCTAGTAGCTGAGTGCTAACCATTTGTATTTTTCTGGAGACTCCTCTTCATACAGTACTTATAACTAATTCCTTATGGTAAATTGTTTAATGCAGCTTTTCTATGTCCAAGGGTGTATGCTTTGTAGATTAACAGATATTATTGCTTTTATTTCCTCTTTCATAGCATGTAGTTGTGCTCTGAGTCTAGGGAAATTCTGCCAGGCAGGTGACTGGTGATGGCCCAATCTTCTTCAGTTGCTTGGTGCCTTTGCCCTTTCCCACACAAACACCTGCTCTCTGGGAGTAATGTGACAGATTGATTCATATAGAAAGGAGGGATTAGTGAATGTCAATGACACGAAGCTGTGTCCTAGTAGGTACAGCACAGGCCTTTGGATGAGTCATAAACAACCTGATAGGGTGGAGTAGAACTACCCCACGGTGTTTCTAAGTTTGTAAATCTTCAGGAAGCAGATTGCCAAATCTTTACCCCTCAGAGCAGCTGGTGAGTTCAAACCTCTGACCTTTCGGTTACCAGCCCAGAGCTCATCCACTGTACCCCAGGTCTCCTATCCTTTGGTCTACCCAAACCAAAAGCAATCCCACTGCCATCGTTTTTCCTGACACAGGCCAGCCTCTACTGAGTTTTCCAAGGCTATACATATTCATGGAGAGAGACCACCCATATTTCTCTTGCAGAGTGTCTAGTGGATTTGAACTGCTGACCTTTTTCTTTTTTTAATATTTATTCATTAATTGTTTTACATTTTCCTCCTTCCCCTTCTTCTCCCTTCCCTTAGTCCACTTTGCCGTTTACCTCTTGTCTAGATTGTTGTCATACACAAAATGCCTAATCATATATTCCTTTCAGATTGTTCTTCCCCTCATCTGTTCCAGTGCAGTGTCCATTATCTATCTACTCTTTTCCTATTCTCCCCTCAATCCCCCAATGTCAATCCTGTTTTATAACAGTGGTGTTATGCAGTGTTTGTCCTTTTGTGACTGAGAGATTTCACTTGGCATAACATCGTCCAGGCACACCTATATTGTGTAATGTTTTACAAGTCCATTGTTTTTTCATGTTGAGTAATATTCCATTGTGTGAATGTACCATGGGTTTTCTATCCATTCGTTTGTTGATGGGATCTGGGTTGCTTCCATCTCTTTGCTATTGTAAATAATGCACTGATGACCTTTTGGTTAGCACCCTGATCGGTCACTCAGTGTGCCACCAGGGCTAAGATGTGCCTACCAGACACTTAAAGAAGACGTGCCTATTCCCCATAATGATTCACAGTTTACTAAGAAGTAATTGTATAATAAATCCAGCTGCTGTAAGTCAACTCCGATTCATGGAGGCCTGGCACACCTTGGCTATCTCCATATGCCTTTCCTTGTGAAGTAGCTTTGCAGGGACCTAAGTCAGAAGGACAGGCCGTCTGGTTCTGGCTTGATAGTAGGCTTTTCTTGATAGTTGACCTCCCCCACCCCCACCCCATTCGATTTTCTCCCCTTTTCTCTCTTGTGAGATAAGGATGTTACAGGCTATACCCCAGGGAAACTCCTCTCCATAGAGGACTGCTCCATAGGGTTTTCTTGTAATCTTTTCAGACAGATTGCCATAATTTCCCGAACTTTTCACGTTTGTCTTCCTTACATCTGTGGTCTGAATTGCAAGCTGTTTCTTCTTTGTCTTCCTAGTCAATTACTTAAACTGTTGGTTGAAACTATGTCAAATATATATATATAGTATTGCCTCTCTTTTCCAAGCTCCTTTGTTCTTTCCCCTTTATAATATCCTATTTCTTCTTCTATCTCCTCCAACATTTAAAATGCCATTTTTCTTAAAGGTTCTATGTCTATTATTCTCTTAACTGCCCTAATTCTTAGATGGGAAGGATTTTTTTTTTTGTGATTCTTCCTCATGGAGGTTCATTTCCTGTATGGTGTATAATTTTTACCCATGAGCTCATCTGTAGTGGGTGTGGGTTAAGTAAATTACAGGGCGAGCAGGCCAGCTTCCTCTGGAGCACTGGTTGCCCAGTTGGAGTATTCTAGTCTATTTGACAGATGAGACAACTTTCTGGCTTTATAATTTCAATTTCATGTCATACAGGCTAGTGGCCATGCCTTTCATCCTGTATGAACTTCAAACCCCAGCCCCCAACTCCTAAAGCTCATGCCAAATGTTAATATCTTCCAGTCAGTTTTACTCTTGCATACTACCTTGCAATTGAGTTTCCTTTGCTTTTTCCTTTATGGCCCCGAATTTTCCTTTCTCTTTTCATCCAAGAAATGTTTTTAGAATACTTCAAAATGTGTCTATCAAATTCTAAACACCAGAGATTTAGCAATAAATGAAAGAATGCCTTTTTCTTGAAGGATTTTATATTCAAGAGATCTCTCTCTTTTTCATTCTTTTTTTTTTAAATTTTATTATTTTTGTGGGTGTACTGTCAAATCGGGTCTGACTGGTACAGGAGGAGGTTGCCTCTCCTTCTCCAGCATCATTCATGCTTTTAATGTACTAAAAACATTTTGTTATTTTGCCAGCATGTGTGTGTGTGGGGGGGGGCCGGGGCAGGGAGGAAGTGTCATCCTATATAAGTTGCATCTGCCCTAACAGCCAGAAATCCCCTATCTTTGCTCTTAGACCATCCCTATCTGTGGCCTCTGAAGGTTGAACAGATACTAATATATTAGGTGGCATATCTTGAAAATGAGGAAAATATTTCTGACCACATTCAACCTGAGAGACAGCTGAGTATAAGTTAACTATTAAGAGCATGGATTTGAGAGTCTAAATTCCTGCATTCTAAACCCAACTCAGCCACTTACTAGTTTTATGACCTTCAACCAAAGTCCCTTTCAGCACTTCAGGTTCTTAATATGTTTCCTGATATGTTTATTGATAGGATTCAGTGAGTAAAGTGCTTAGGGCAGCCCCTGGTGTATTGTAAGTACTTAATTAGTGGTCGCTTCAATAAAAACAACAGTGATTCAGTGCCAAGCACAATGCATCACAACTAGGAGATCTTCAATAGATGTTCACGGTCACCTCTGTCCTGCTCTGTGTTTTGTTTTCTGTCACCTGAGTACTTCACAGGTCAGAGATCAGGGCAGGCAGGTGAGTTGTTCTGTCTCAGTGTCCAACCTGTGGCTGGCTGAGCTGTTCAGCTGGAGCAAGTTTGGGAACCAAACCAGGGTCCCATCAGGGAATGCATGGAGTCCCCTTGGGGAAGAAGTAATTCTGCTCTGGGAGAATTCTCGTAACTTGCTCCTTGCCAGACCCACCTGCTTCCAGGATGCCTTCATGATGCCCAGTGATTTCTGACAGGAACCCTCCTCCTCTCAATCTCAAAGGCATTCCTTTAGGGTGAGCTGAGCAAACAGTTCATTTACTTGGCTGCTAGCCAAAAGGTTGAAGGTTTAAATTTACCTGGGGCTCAGGAGAAAGGCCTATGGGTATAGTTAAAAAAAAATCAGCTACCCAGGGCCTGTGGAGTGTGGTTCTGATACAGACACAAGTGTGCATGGTCATCCCTGACCAGAAGCAACTGGTCAGCAGCTCATTTTTTGTTTTGCTTTGTTTTTTCAAATTGCAAAATGACTAACTGCTCAGATAAAATAACCTGCTCAGATAAAATGCTTTTGCTTCCACAAGACTTTTATTTTTTTTTTGTTTCAAATTTCTCTTTATTCCAAGATATCTATCTTTTCCTTTTCTAGATCGTAATTGTACATTCCATGTCCTCCTTTATCCTCCCCTCATGGCAGAGGAGGCATTTCAGCTTTCCTCTGAAGCCAGATAACAGCATTCCATCTGTGTCTTCCCTACCACCTTGTCGTGTCTGTGTATATGTTCTATTATTTGTTATGTAGAGATCCCGATTATTTGTTATTGCTTCAGTGAGAAGTCAACATCCTGGTGCAGGTCACCATCTGATTCATCTGTGTTTGCTCCCAGTGCTTTGCTCAGGAAATACTTGTTAAATGACTGATAAACAGTCACAGAAACATTGACCTCTATTTCATACCTCAAGTCAAGTATTGGGAAATTCCAAAAACCTCTCATCAATAACTGACTACTTTTTCTACCAACCAGTAGATGTACTTCTTGTTATTGTCATGCACTGCTGAACCGGAACCTGCTCATAGCTGCCCCTCCAGTGGGTTTTCAAGGGCCGTAAATTGCATGAGAGGAGATTTTCCATCTTCCTCAGAACAGCTTGTGGACTTGAACCACGTGCTTTAGGGTTAGCAGTACAACTTCTTACCAGTAATCTGTAAGAGTTCCCTTGTAGATGTACTTAGCAGGATTTTTTCTACCACACAAGTAAGCACTTCAAAACCCTGCTCCCGGGATGCAAGAGGCTTGTCATTTATGGCTGCAGGCATATGGTTATCTTTAGAAAAGAGATTAATTTCATGCTATCATGATGTGGAATTCTCCAGGACCATACACTAAAGCAGAAGTGAATTGGGTTAGATTTTTTCCCCCCAGTGATTTGCCTAATCTCCACATAAAATACTTCAAAGGAAATAAACAAATTCTTACTGTTTTTTTCCATTTGACTTTTAAAGGGAGTTCCCCATAATTTGACTTTCATTTTGAATGATGACTTTGTAGCAAACTTCCCATGTTAACAAAGGACATGTTGTATTTTATGTGGTTACCATAGAAAAGGGGAGCAATTCCAAAGTACTATCAGGATACCATTCTCTAAGAGAAGCCGCTTAACCTTCATCATGTTTGTCTCTCTGTAATATACAGCTATAGGCCAAGGTTCAGATCCTTTGCTCATAAGGTAATGATGAGTCCTCATTGACTCAATAGCATCTAACAACAACGATATACTATATTATTATTATTATTATTATTAATATACAATTATGTCCCTGTATAGGGAGCTCTGGTAGTCTAATTGTAAGCAACTTCACTGCAATCCCAAAGGCACCCAGTTTGAAACCACCATCTCTTCAAGAGAAAGATGGGCAATTTCTGCCTGCACAGTTTATAGCCTCTGGAAAGCCACTGGAGGGTCAACTATGAGTGAATTCCAAGTTGATGGTATGTAGCAAAAGCAAGATGTCCCCATGTAATTTATAACACAATAATTTATGCCTATATCTGGGAGCATTAGTGGTTAATTGTGCTGCAATCCCGAAGCCATGTAGTTCGAAGCCACCACCTGCTCTGCAGAAGAAGGATGGAAAATCTCCTCCAAAGGGATTTATTGCCTCTGAAAACCCTCTAGATGTTCAGCTATGGTTAGTTCTAACTCAATGGTACGCAAAACCAACATATCTTTATATATCTATTGTAAATATGTCAAGAAACTTTTATTTTATTTTTTAACTTACCCTCAATTTAACCTTGCTCTTAACTTTTGTTGCTTTAAATTATTTACCACCAAAGGTCTGAATGTTTGCAGAATGTCCTTAGCTTTGTGCTGATCATGTTTTCCTGCTATTTCAGTTTTGTTTTACAAAGTGAGGCTGGAAACAGTGCAAACTAATTCCAAAATTGTGTTGTATGGACTACACAATGGAATACTATGCAGCACTCAGGAGCAACAATTTTGAAAAATATTACATAACTTGGGAGGGCCTGGAGAGCATTATGCCGAGTGAGCTAACACAGTCTCATAATGACAAATACTGCATAAGACCATTATTGTAAAAATAGAAGGATAACTAGTAAAACATGTACAAGAACTCAAGGGGGGAGGGAAGGGAGAGCCGAGGATAGGTAAAAATGAAACCACAGGGCTGCATGGTTTGGTGTGTGTGTGGGGGAAGCAAATGGGAAGGATCCAGGAGAAAAGACAGGGTAATGATAAGCAAGGTCCAATTGTGGATGATTTTATAAAATATTATGCATGAGAATGATTGCATAAAACACAATGTGAATGAAGAATAGTGTGGAACACAATGTATATAAACTTTGTAAGCAAACCAATTAAAAACTAATGTAAAATAAAATGCATATGAATAATTATATGAAAAACAATGTAAATTAAAGCTTGTATAAAATACAATGTTTATGAATGAAATATAATGTTGAGGAATTATTACATGAAAACCAATAAAAATATTTTTTCAAAAAAGATGAAAAATAATGCCAAAAAATTATGTTGTATAAAATATCAGTCTGGTTCAGCTTTATGAAGGCTTTTAGTGTGCTATTCACATTAGTTTCTTGTGGGACTCAGGTCGTCAAAATATCCCTACTTCATCAGACAAAATTATTTAACATGATTCTATTTTAAAATACAAATCAACTTTTATAACATCAGCTAAAATTGTTTATCATTATATCTTCACTTAAAGCTTTACTATTCCTTTGGTGCCTCACAGTTGAAGGCAAGATCTTCTTGCGTACTACGCATTAGAATTGCTCAACATTAACTAAAAAAGTGCTTGGGAATTTTTTTGAAAGATTGTTGTTGTTGTTATGCACCATTTAGTCAGAACGAACTCATAGCCTACCCTCCAGCTGGTTGTCAGAGCTTGAAAACTGCATGAGCGGAGATTGCCCATTTTACTCCTGGATTTGAACTGTCTTCCTCTGGGTTGGCAGGGAAACTCCTCCTTAACCCTATCTACCAGACTAAGAGCCGTGCTTTGGCCTAGATAAGAAAGAAAATTTAGTAAAACCTCAAGAAAAATCCTGATCAAAATCTTCAAACAAAATGGTCTAATTCTTTATGAAATTTGTCTATAGAGGCCAGTTAATATTTTATGCCCCTTTTCTCTGTCTTCCTGCACCTCCTAGACTCAGATACATCAGGAAAGTTCTCTAGTTACCCATGGCCCTTCAAATGGGAGGGAAAAAACCAATTTTTTTACCTCAGTTCAATGGAATTATTTCTGGACAGCCTGCTCAGAGGTTAAACCAGTTAGTAGTTTTCCACTTACACTGTGCATAAGCCTGCCTAAAACACAGGAATTTTAGAGAGCAAGGCATTCGAGGTGGCCAGCAGTCATGGACCTGGGATGAGCACAGCCAGACACAAGCCAGGGCTTTTGGGTTTTTTTAAACAAACAAAATAGCTCCTTGTGCCTTCTTATATGTGCATTTGTACTGTTATTTGTTTCGATTAATTTTGTTTGCAGTGTTCCTTTTTTCCTTCTTCTAGGTTTTTTTAAAATAAATTATTTTCATATAATCATATAATACATTCTGTTTAATTCACGTGCATTGTGTTTTATACATTCAAATACGTTATGTTTTATGTAATTACTATCATTTGGACTAACAGACATGGCAACTGAGATCTTAGAAATGGAAACACGGAGAAAGAGAAACAGCTGTAAGGAGACACTCGTGATTGGAACGTGGAATGTGAGAAGCATGAATGTAGGAAAGTTGGACATTGTTAAGTAAGAAATGGAACACATAAATATTGACATACTAGGTATTAGCGAAATGAGATGGCTTGACATGGGACATTTTGAATCAAATGATTATATGATTTACTAT
>NW_006399847.1:2132278-2161158 GCF_000299155.1 Elephantulus edwardii
ATGCTTGGGAGGGTGGAGGGACAGCACAAGAGAGGAAGACCTTCGATAAGATGGATTGACTCAGTGACTGGGGTAATGAGGGTAGGTGTGTAAGAGACAACAAATTGGCACAGAGCAGAGTTTAGTGCTGTTGTACATATGGTCGCTATGAGTTGCAAGCGACATGACAGCACATAACAACAACAATAGGAAACATCTCTTTGTTCCAGCCATGTGGTTTCGGTTGTGATGTCTCTCCTTTTGGCTGGAAAGCAGCTCCTGGGAAGTGGAATAGCAGCTCCTAGATGCTATCATGGGTGCCAACCACGTTTCCAGTGGACATCTCACTCCTAAGTGTTGTGCCCTTCACTCCTTTTAAAATAGAGTGGAGCATGGAGTGGAGGACAGAGATGGTCAAATGGGAACTCAAGACAAGAGGGCCAGAGCCCTGCTTTCACACTTATTCAAAGCACAGCTAATTTTGCATTTCAACAAACCTTAGTTGTATATTTTTCTGGTTTTTTTCAGAATACAAATATATGCCCTTAAAAGTAGATGTTATAGGAGTGCGTGCTCGAGCTTGCTTGTAATAAAGATCTTCGTGTTTTCACATTGGGGGGAGGGGGAAGTAGATGTTATGTTGTTGCTATGTACTACTTAGTAGTAATAGACTCATGCCTGACCCTCCAACAGGATTTCAGAGATTATAAAGCATATAGGAAGAGATTGCTCATCTTTCTCTTGGGGAACATCTGGAGGATTTGAACCATTACCGTTGGGTTGTTAGCACAATTCCTTACCACCAGGTGACTCAAAATGATGCTTAATTATAGGCATAGATCAATAGTAATTGATTATATAAAGTACAGTGTATATGAATGATTGTATGGAACACAATTGAAATGAATGAAACACAAATAATCTAATTATTGTATGCAAACCAATAAAATATTTAAAAATTTTTAAAAAGTGGACAGGAGGGATTATCTGGGTACAACTGCATGCTTGCTAAACTTCATGACAAATATTATTATCATTTCTTAACCCTATATTATAATGCAAACATGTTTTTCAGAGTCAAAAAAATAAATATTTATAACTGTGTTCTAAGTAATTTTGAAAAATTTTCATACACATTTTAGAGCTTGAGATTTTCATTTACATGTACTAGTTTACTCTTCAGAAATGTTTTAAATCACCCAACAGTGTTCTTGGGAACCTCTGGTGGCATTATCAGGACAGAGTTCCACTGGTAATACAAAGGTGCCACCTCTCTGGCGTGGTTCAGATCTGCCAACGGCTGCAAGGGAGAGAGCTGAATGGACCCATCACTGACCCTCCCCCAGGTTTTCAGAGGCTGTAAACAACACAGGAATTTTGCCCATCTTTCTCCCTTAGAGGCATTGGTGGATTTGAACTGTCAAAGAGGTACAGCCTTTGGATTAACAGCACAACTCCTTACACCACCACAGCAATTCAACATACCTCTTTAAAGTGTTGAAAAACAAAGATAACACTTTGAGGACAAGGTTTGGTTGTCCTAAGTCATGATGTTTTTAGTCTCCTCTTCTGTATGCAAAGCTGGACAATGAATAAGGAAAATCGAAGAATTAACGCCCCTGTTGGAGAAGGATACTAAAGACACTAAATGCACTTAGAATGCCAGAAGAACGAACTATCTTAGGAGTGCAGTCAGAATTCTCCTTAGCTTCCGGAATGTTTCCAGAATGGAAGATGAAGTCTCATACCCTTTGGACAGTTTATCAGAAGGGACCATCCTTGGAGAAGGGCTTAGCATTTTTGGTAAAGTAGAGGGTCAGTGAAGAAGAGAAAGCCCCTCAAGGAGCTGGACTGACATCATGACTGCAACAATGGGCGTTAGCACAAGGGGGGTTGTGAGGAAGGAACAGGACAAGCCGGGGCCTTGTCCGCTGGCCTGGGGTCACCATGAATCGGAACTGACTTGATATCACCTCATGATAACAGCGTAAGAGTATCCTTAAAATTAACTTTTTAATGGCCATATTTATAAAATAGAAAAAAAAGATTTTAGAATCTAACTTCAAAGAGTTAGGATCATCTAAGTTGTTTTTTTAAAAATTGTATACTGGTTTACTTACAAAGTTCATATACATTTTTTTCACACCAGATCTTTAAGTTTGGGGGTTAAAAAAATGTTATTTTGTTGTTAAGAATATACACAGCAAAACATATTCCAATCCAATAGTTTTCACATGTACCATTTAATGACACTGATTAACTTTTTTGAGTAGGGTAACCATTCTCATCCTTTCCTGAGTGTTCTGCTTTCTGAAGTTCTTGTAATCTTCTACAAGATTTGATATCCTATCAAAGCCAGTACTTGAAGAATATAATGTTCAGGACAGACCTTTTCACTTGTTGTTGTTATGTACCTACCGTAGAGTCGCTTGCGACTCATAGCGACCCCTATGTACAACAGCCCTAAACTGTTCTGTCCTGTGCCAATTGCACTGTCTCCAACACATCCATCCTGATTACCCCAGTCACTGAATCAGTCCACCTCAGAGATGGCCTTCCTCTCCTGTGCTGTCCCTCTACCCTCCCAAACATGATGTCCCTTTCCAAGGACCCGTCCCTCCTTACAACATGTCCAAAGTATGTTAGACGAAGCCTCAGAATCCTTGCCTCCAAGGAGCCATCCAGTTTAACCCTCTCCAGGATGAGTCTGTTTATTTTCCTAGTAGTCCATGGTACAGTCAATACTCTTCTCCAGTACCACAGCTCAAAGGCATCACTTCTCCTTCTATCCTCCTTAGTCATTGTCCAACTTTCTGATGTATAACAAATGATTGCAAAGACCATGGCCTGTATCAGATGCACCTTAGTCTCCAGAGAGACACCATTACTCTTCACCTTTTCACTTGTTAAGTTAAACTTTTGTTTCATTTTAAGAGGATTTCAGGAAATGATTTTAGTTTAAAGTCACAAGAAATCTTAAATAGAGCCATAGTTTCAGGGACTCATCTAATCATTAAGGCTCCAGAAAGTCTCAAGTTCATGAGAAATTTAGAATCTATTCTGCATTTTCTTCCTTTTGATCATCAGGTGTCTATGGATTCTGTTGAAAATACTAAGGTCTGTTTTTTCTTACTTTGTCCTTTTGTTGCACTGAGTGTTAGCTTTTATTAAATGAAAACAATTATGCCAAATCCTTATGGAGCTCCAACATGGTCTCTGAGCACCAGTGGCTCCCAGTTAATAAGTTAGAGAGTCCTGGATTCTTACGCATTATATAGACATCTTCAACTAAGTTGAAGCGGTAGATGCATGTTGTTGTTGGTATGTGTTATTGAATCAGAATCAACTTAGAGCTGTCCCTCAGAACTGTAAATAGCTTGAGAGGAGATTGTAGAACCTTCTCCCCAGAGCAGCTGTTGGATTAGAACCAACAGCCTTTGGGTTGGCAGTGCCACTCCTTACTAGTAGGCCACTAGAGCTCTCTGTTAGATCCATAGTTTTGTTTATATTCTTCCCTGTAGAATTTTTAAAAAATATACAAGGTCTTTACAATAGTTGAATTAATACTTGTAATCATTTCATTGAGAAATCTCAGCTTATAGAGCTACGATTACAGAGAGTTAGTTCTTTCTCCAGCTGCCACCAACTATGCCCTCTCCATCTATCCCTGACAAGTGGCATGGGTATTTGAACAGGACAGTTTGATTTCACAAGTTTTTATGCTGTTTCAGAATTCAGGGCATGCTATTTGTTTTAGAATTTCATCTGACTCAATGTACTTTATGTCTCCTCCCAGTTTGAGGCCAGTGCCTGGAGTGGAAGGTCCTGTCCCTACATACTTCATTCCCCCTCCTTCTCCAGCCCTGAGAACTCCGCTCTGGTTTTCTATGATGGGGCCTTTGAGATATCTGAGAGTTTCATGGGGCTTGTGAGTCCCTAAGTGGTGATTCTTTTATTTAGGTGCCAGCTGAAAGTTTGGCAGTTAAAATTTATCCAAAAGTACCAAGAAGAAAGGTCTTGTGATCTACATGTAGTCCCTTGACTCATAACATCCAAGTTATGATGAACTACACTTGTGGTTCTTGTTGTTATGTGCTGTCAAGTTGCCCACTACTCATAATGACCCTATGTACAACAGCTCTGAAGCCTGCCCTGTCCTGAGCCAGTCTCACTGACTCTGAGATACCAACCCCCATAGCCTCAGTTACCGTGTCAATTCATCTCATCTCGAGTCTTCCTCTGCTGTGCTGTCCCTCCACCCTTCCAAGCATGATGTCCTTCTCCAAGGATCAGTCCCTCTTGGCTACTTGCCCAAGGTATGTGAGATGGAGTTTCAAAATCCTAGCCTCCAAGGAGAAACTTGGCGGTATATGGTATGTTCAATACTCTTAGCCTACACCACTTAGGACTGCCTTTTTTGCTTGTTTTAGTCTTATGTTAGTAATATCTAGTACATAAAATGTTGCAGCATGCAATTTGCTGATGTAATCATTCCATGACAACCTTGTAGGCAAATAAAGATCAGAATAATAAAGATACTGATAATAAAAGACAATAATGAACTAGGGGGGGAAATGATATTCAAATTAGGTCAGAACTGTCTGATGGCAGAATCATTGGAATGGAAACAGGCAGTGAATCAAGGACTACCTGAACTTCCTCCCAAATCAGCTGTTAAAAGCCCTGCGCACACAGTTCTACTTGGACAGCACATGGGGTCACCATGGGTCAGCATCTACTCATGGCAACTGCTAAGAGTATAAATGGCTTGGGGTGTCACTGCCATGGGAGGGAGACCCCTGCTTGACCTCTCACCTGCACCTAGGCTTACCTCAGTAGTGTTCACACTGGAGTCCTTTTTTCTGGGTCCAGTGAACCTAGAAACGGTCCCTTCACCGCGTGGAGGCAATACCACAACCAGCTCTAGGCCTGCCCACTGGACTCACTCACTTGGCATGAGTGTGCATGTGGAAGTGGCCATCTGGTTCCTGTTGGTGCTCAGTGCCCAGCAGCACCAGGCACTCTGCTGTTCTCAAAAACCAGCAACAGACAGAGGAGCAGCCTTTCCATCCCCAACTCGTTAGGTGATTGTGTGTCTGTGTATGTGTATGATTGTATGTGTGAAGGAGTGTGGGTGTGTGCTCATGTGTGTGTGTGATTAGGAGGAGGAAGGGGATGGGGCTTCCTGTTTATGCTGGGAGGTTGCCTCTTTGAGGGGAGGGGCACCCCTAAAGTTGGCAATCCTCTGAACTTAGAATGTGGTTCTTTTTTTTTTTTAAGTTATTTTGTATTGGTCTGCTTACATAGTTCATATACATTGTGTTTCACGCTATCCTTCATTAGAATGTGGTTCTTTAATGTCTTTCATCCTTAGCTGGGGGGTCTTCACCAGCACCTTCTGGGACCAGATACCCCACACTGTCTTACTATACTGTCTCCACACATTCCATCCAGTTTCCTGAGCACACGGGGAGTCGGCTTGCTTGGTTGGTTTGATAACAAAAGTGGTGACTGAAGTTTCACACCCGTGAATGAACGGACCTGGTGACTTACCAATCCAATTTGCAGGTAGAGGGCTTTGACCAAAAGGAAGTTTAGCCAGAAGACATGCACAAGGAGTGTTGAGAAATGAGCATTAATCATTCCTTTGAGCAGAAGAGCAGAAAGAATAAGAGAGATATACTGGTGGTGCAGAGGAAAGGGGTGTGAGCTTTTTATTAACACCAAGGAGGCTTCCAGTTACAAGACACCAACTGAAACACACAGCAGTCCCAACAGCACAGGGCTGGCTACCTCATGGGCCTGTTTTGATGGGATGCTGAAGTATGATCACAACCCATGTATGCAGGTCAATGCTTAACTCAGTCCACACTCAACTCCACACCTTCTCCCTTCTCTCAGTGTCTCTCCAACTTTATTCTGGTCTTTTCCCCTTTAAAACATTTCCTCATATTTTTGCTACTAACACTTAGCATTGCCTTGACACATAATTTACTGATAAGGGAAAATAACTAAGATATTGCCAATAGATGCCACTTCTTTTTTTTTTTAGATATAAAGAAAAGATTCAACCATTTGTCCCCACCTAGATATAAAAGCAGGGGTTAGCAAGCCTCAGCCGCCCTCGGCTGGAGTCCACCCAGGCCCTCCGCACAGGCCCCGCTCTCCCGGGCCGCAGTCTGTGCACTGTCACTTGGCCTTCTTGTTCCCCTTGGGGGGCTCAGCCGCCTTCCGGGCCTCCTCCTCCGGGATGAACACGCTGACGGTGAAGTCACTGGTCTCGGTGCCATACTTGTTCTTCACCACCAGCCCGTACTTGCCGGAGTCCGAGCTGCTCACGCCCGTGATGGTGAAGAACGCTGTCTTACCCGCCTCGAAGCGCAGGTTGCAGTGATCATCGGACTCCAGGGCCTTCTCGTTCTTCAGCCATGAGATCTCCGGGGTGGGGTCGCCCCACACATTGCAAGTAAGATTGAGGGCCTTAAAAAATGGTTAAGGAAAAGGCTGATTACACTGAGTACTGAGATTCAGCTCAGAGAACACAATGGGTGTGAACAGTCCACGGGAAATTCATTTGCTCTGTAAATAGTTCCCTCAAACCACAATTGAAAAAGCAGGTTTATGGGAGGGAAGGAGTACAGCATATGGAATGACAATCCACTCTCAAGAATGCATTCATCGTGTAAAAACTATCAGTCTTGAAGAGTGTGTTCTTTTGAAAAATTCTTCTTTTAAGAATGAGTAGAAGAGAGCTCTGGTGGCCTAGTGGCAAGAAGCTACACTGCAATCCCAGAGGTGCATGGTTCGAATCCACCAGATGCTCTGCTGGAGAAGGCAGGACAATCTCCTCCTTTACCAGTCAGATCCCATTTGATGGTTCACACACAAAAAAATAATAAAATAAAATTTTTTAAAAATGAGTAGAGAGCTCTGGCAGCCTAATGATAAGGAACTGTGCTGCCAACCCAAAGGCCCATGGTTGGAATCCGCCAGCTACACTGTGGAAGAAAGGTGGGCAAGCTCCTGCGTGGTGATTTACTGCCTCTGAAAACTCGCTGGAGGATCAGCCGTGAATTGGTTCTGACTCCACCATACATAACAACAACAACAACAATAGAATGAATGGGTGATATCTATTCTAAAGCACAGAGGAAAAGGGTGGGAGGCAAAGAGCGTAAGTCAAAGGGAGTGAAAAAACTAGAGCAGAAATAATGAAACCACTGATGGCAACGTGCAGACTGCAATATCGGTGTTACCCTCATGCTGCCTAGGAGCCGCTGAATGAGAATGGGCTTTGTAGTGTATATTTTCATCAGAAAAGAGGAACAATCTTCTAGCTTGACATGATCAGATGGAGGATAAACACTAATATCACAGCAAGAGCTTAAAAGTATAATTTTTACGCAGCTGCATGAGTTTGAATTTTAAATTGAATCTGAGTAGCTCTCCTTTGGGTGAAGGCTTCCTGGCTGTTGTGGTACCATTGTTAAAAATATGAAGGAACCTATGTATATACTGATGTCATCACAGCACTGTTCACAGGGCCCAAAGGTGGAAACAACCTAAATGTCCATCAAGAAATGAGTGGATAAACAGAGTGGTATATATGCAAAGTGCAAAACCATCATGAAGAGAGACGAGGTCCTGATGCATGCCAGCATGCGGCAAACCTTAGAAACATGTGGAGGGAGGTAAATGACATGCAGGTCAACAAGTGCTCCATCATCCTACTTGCATGAACTCTACAGAGACTGGAGGTTGTTGCCAGGGTTGTTTAGGGTGCACTGAGCTTCTGTTAATAGTAACTTTGAGAACTCAAACTCATTGCCATTGAGTCAGAGCTGATTCTTAGCTGACCCTTCAGTAGGTTTCTGGAGGCTGTAAACTGCAGCAGAGGAGACTGCCTGTCTTTCTCCGTCAGAGCAACAGGTGGATTTGAAAGGTACCGCCTTTGGGTTAGCTGCTCAACTCTGGACAGACTACGTCACCAGAGTTCCGTTTGGAGATCAGGTGCCTTCAAATCCATGAAAATTGACTGCAGGCATGGCAGAGTGAAGTCGAGTTACATAATGTTTTCATTGGCGAGTTATTCTGAAATAGGCTGTTAAGCTTTCCTTGTGAGGTGTCTCTTGGTGGACTTGAACTGTTAACCTTTCAATTAAAAGCTAAGTGTGTCCAATGTTTATAATGCAAGAGGGCTCCTAATTTACAAAATGATAGTGTTAATAGTTGCACAGCACAATGAAAGTAATCAATATCACTGTATTATACATTAAAAAAAATGAGTGACTAGGCGAGTGCTTTGTTTCATTTCCAGTCTCTCTCTACTCATAAACCAGAGATACCTCTGGCTTTACTGTGACTTTGTGGATTCTGAGTAAAGAATATTGTTGCCATCATCACCTGCTTTCATTTGCATCTCATTTGCATCCCGGAGCCCAGCAGCAGATTCCTAACAGCTGTTCCAGATAATATACAAATTTTCAAATTCCATATTCTGTGCCCCAAATACCACCCAATTTGTCTAGCTGCCAAGGTGCCTTAGTAAGATGTTTATAGTTGTTATAATGCAATGTGAAAAGAACTGTAGTCGCAAAAGGGCTGAACTCACTCAGCATTTTTTAAACTGAAAGAACTGAAGAACAAATTGCAAACCTCGAGATGCAATACTAAAATATTTACCTAAATAAAATATTCCCATCTGGCCAGACCTTCTTATTCTAGAAGACCAATATTTAGGCCTACGGTTTTAGCTTACTTTTTGGATTGAAATGTGTGAGGTAACCGTAGGTTCACATGCAGTTGTAAGAACTAATACGACCAGTCACGTCCTTCTTGGGTCTCCTTTCCCAATTTCGCCCAAGGATACCATTTTGTGAGATTTTGCAGAAGCAGGACATTGACATTGAAAAGGGTCACTGATCTTATTTGCATTTCTCAAATTTATTAATGTGCATTTAGACAATGTGTGTGACCTGTTGTCTGCGTGTGTGTATGTGACCTGTGTCTGCGTGTGTGTATGTGACCTGTATCTGCGTGTGTTGTGTATGTATGTGTGTGTGACCTTCATTTGGTGTATGTGTGCATATGTGACCTGTGTCTAGGGGTGTGTGTGTGTGTGTGTGAGAGAGAGAGAGACCTGTGTTTGGTGTGTGTGTATGCGTATGTGACCTGTGTCTGGGGGTGTCTGTGTGTGGGTGCATGTTTGTGTGACACCTGTGAAGGCTTGTGAAGGTACGGAGTATTTCCATGACCACAGTGATCCTTCCTGTTGCCATTTTATCATCACACCCACATCTCCTCCTCTCCAAACTCATTCTTAACCTCTGGCATCTACAAGTTTGTTCTCTACCTCGAAAGTGTTTTTCACTCTGTAATTCCTAGGGCATTCATCCAAGTTGTAGAAATCGACAGGCTATCCTAGTTCATTGCTGAGTAATGTTCTTTCGTATGTATGTGTGGATATATCCACAAGGCAATACCTAGTAATGTTGAATTTATATTTTAAATTCCATTCTTGCATTTTTTTTTCTTACTGAAATCCAGAAATTATAAGGAAAAGAACTAGTCCTCTGAGTATCCTTTCTGAGTATCATATGGTCACTTGTTAGCTCTTCTGTGGCATGCCACTTAAAATTAGGTACATAAAGAGGTTTGTTTTCCTTCCACCATTAATTGGCGTTTCTTATTAATTATTCTACAATATATTTTGACAAGAAAAATAAGAGTTTCATTATTATCATTAAATTTACTAAGAAGACTAGATGTATGATTTAAGAAACTATGGTTATGTGAGGGTTAAAACTTCGACCAAAACCAAACAAAAATGTGTCATGGAAAATCATGTTCTGAATAAGAATTCACAAAGTGATTTCACACACAGACCCACTGAGTTGAGTATATATAACCTCATTTAGTAAGAACAAATGGAAAATAGTTTTTAAAACAAAAGCAGCTCAGCCAATTGTAGTTATATTTTCCACCCGTGAAGACATGGCAGCTGAATGAAGCCCAGCTAACAGTAAGGTGTTTATGTGGGCAATCCTTACTAGTCTTGCTCTGATCTTCCATTGCATTCTATCACTGCCCATCTGATCTGGGAAAGTTTTTGTCCCACAGCAAATACCATTCCTTTGTGGCTGGTACATTACATTTTGTTTCAAGGAAACATAGGCATGAAGAAAGTGACTCCAAGTTAGAAATTCTATTCATTGATTTTCAGAGGGATTATCATGGAGCCAGGAAATTTCAGTTTAAGTTCAAATGGAAATAAATCTGTTCTCCTCGGAAGAGAACCTGCAGAAAAATACACTGACCCCCATTTCCTTTACGGCTAAAGGAGCTGGTATTACAATCCAGTTTCTATTCTGTACTAGACATTGTGTCTTTCTTCAATTGTATTGGTCACATAATTGTGATGGACCTTCCCCAGCTTCTCATTATTTTAAAATGTAAAACTGGAAAAGTCATTGTTGGTGTTATGTACCACTGGGTCAGAAATTATTCATAGCTGACTAAATTTCATGAGAGGAGATTACCCATCTTTCTCCCTTTTGGATTTGAAACATGTGCCTTTGGGTCGGCAGTGCAACTCCTTACAACTAAGTCATCAGAGTTCTCTGTAAAGATAGTTATGGTCTATCTAATTCCTATAGGCAAATTTGTCTAATGCTTAGTGTAAAAAAGACCAAGATGACTGGAAAATGGAAATTTTAACCTTGAAATCAACTTATAAACACGAGGAGAAAAAGGTAAAAATAGTGGGAAGTTACATGTATGGTAAAATGCAGACAAAGTCAAGTATATTTCACCTGTTTTTGAGCAGGATGGAGACGGGGAGCAGGGCTTCTGTACATACCTTACCCTCCTGGATGGTGACCACATCAGGGAGGCCACCCAGCACGCGGGCGCGATCTGCACACAAGAAGTGTTTCCAGTTAGTCTCAGAAATGCTCACATAACCACCTACTGAACTAATGTCCCAATTTCTTTACCCTCTCCCTACAGTTATCTTAGACCTGGCTCTATATGCAAAATAATAATAATAATAATAATAATAACAACAACAACAACCCCTTGATTTAGAATCTCAATCAGACTCCTGCATGCACCCAAGGGCTGTGTCTATACTTTAAAACATCAGCTTGCTTTACTGGAACAATCTGCCATATAATGCAGTACAGAGGCCCTCCCAGAAAGTAGAGGATGGGGAGCTGGCATGCAGGCCTTCCTCCCCTGCCCGATCCAGGAGCTCTGCATATGATCACCCCAGACCCCAGGAAGGTGCCTCCTCTAGTTCTCAAAGGCACTCCTCGGGGCCTGAGGTGGTGAGAAATGAGGGCCTCTTTGAAGGCCTGCTTTACTGAATTTACTACTTTTTTCTTCTTATTCACTACTTTTACTCTCTGTCCCTACAATTCTCTCCATCAGTTGTAGTTGCACTATCTGCAATTCTCGTCCATGTTTTTTAATGCTATATTGGATTGCACACAATCATTCACATGTTGTGTGTTTCATTCATGCACATTGCCTTTTGTAGGCTCGCTATGTGGACCTCTGTGTCTGTGGAATGAGGGGTTGCGCCAGATCTGTGGGCATCTGCTCTCCCAGCCATGGGACATCTCTGGGGTACCCAAAAGGAAGTGTAGGGAGGAGACATTGTTTTAGGAATCTAGAAGCTCACCCTAATCTCAGTTATGTTTCTGTGATGTAATGTTTATATTCCCCTAACCCAGCGTCAATTAAGAATAACCCTGGTTTGACTTACTTGTTTTTTGAGTCTTTCGGGAGGGTTTTGTTTGAATTAAACATGTGATGGCTTATAAAAGTTTGAAAACACTGAGCATGGTGGCATCTTAAGTCTCCTCAAGCCCTGTGCTGTTGTGATGGAGAAAGCCGGGGAAGGGGCCATGAGCCAAGTGGGTCTGTGTAGCCCTAAGAGTGTTCAAGAATCAGTGAGGTCCTCACATGGTTGTGAGCTTGGGCCTGCTCAGTGCTGACAAGAGCAGGGAGGACATATAGGAGACTGGACAAGAGATTAGCCCTTTCTTCTTGGTACGATACACTCCTGGTCACCCCAGGTCCAGGTATCTGTCCCATTCACTTCTAGCAGCAGTATCATAAATGTGTGGCATGTACTCAGAGAAGGTCCAAGAAGAAAGGGAAGTGAAGGTCCCACTCCTGACTGACCTGGAGCCACTGGAATATGGAAGAAAGGCTTTCCTCTGACCTTTCCATTTCCCTTCAGTTCCCACTCTGGGTTGACTCTATAATTTTAACCTGCAACAGTTTTAAAATTCTGGCTCCCGTAATGAAAAAGAAACCAAAGTATGCTAACAGACTAGACAGTGGCCTCTGTTGCTGTGGTGGTGGTGGTGATGTACCAGCAAGTTGGAGCCAACCCAGCCCTGACCCTCCAGTGGGTTTTCAGAGGCAGTAAATCTCACAAGATTTGACAGCCCATCTTTCTCCTTCAGAGCAGTTGGTGGATTTGAACCACATAACTTTGCACTGGCAATACAATTCCTTACCACTAAGCCAACAGAACTCCTTAATGACCTCTGGGGTCGTATTGATTGAGTTCTAAACATCTTGTTTACAGAGGAACTTGTTGATAAATGAAGGGATGCGGACATGTGGTAATAGGCATATTTCTAGGCATCTAGACTGGAGAGTTTGGTGGTGGTTCAATTAGATGATGTCTAAGTGAAAGGAAATGTTAAAAGACTTAACACAATATGGGAATAAGGAGATGATCAGACATTGTGGGCATTGTAACCAATGTTAGAATGGGTGTGAATGCCTGAATGAAAAATCAATAGGCTTTGCAAACATTCACTCAAATTGTAATTAAAAAATTTTAGAACAAAAGTAACAATCTTACTGTATGTCTTTTCCCTCCACGGACATGAGGGCACAGTATTGGGAGACAAGTTACTAATAATTCACCTCATGTCAAATTTACATTTCTCGGTCTTTTTTTTTAATGCAATATACTTTTTTCCCCCCCTGCCACACTGCCAGCAAGTGATGACAACCTATTATGTGATCTCCAGCCAGGATGTCTGCTTGTAAGCTGGGTCAAGAGCTAGGTGACACCCTTAAAACGTAACCTGAGACCTTCTTTTCATAGGCATTCTTACTCAAGAGACTAAATGAAAACACGTGTAGAACACCTATTGTTTTGAAAATAGAAACAAAAGAAAAAGTACTCTTAACTTTTCTCCACCTGTTGTCTTCATCTCAAAGAAAAACATTAGGAAAGTATGCAGCATAAAGGGAAATACTTACTTTTCTCTGCAATGGCAGCTTGTCTGTGGTTAAGAGAAACAGACAAAAAAGAATTTCAAGTTAGTTCAAAGTAATTAACCTTGACCACATTTCTTTGCCTCACAAACATCTTGCCACTCATTACAACAGAGGAAAGTGGCCTTGAGCATCCCTGGAGGACTCAGAGGCTCTCTCTCAACTCTCAGATTAAGGAGAACATTATGTTCCAGCAAAGCCAGAACATTTAAGTGGTGTTTGCTAGGAAAAGCACTTACTTCAACCTCTGGAATTCAGCATAGGCTTCATCATATGCTTTAAAAGAAGAAGAAGGGGGGGGGGGGAAAGACAAGTTAGGGTTTCCTCCCATAGAATCGAGAACAAAGAGGGGCCGGTTATAATTCACATCTGTGATGGGTTCCAGACAGACTATGCCTATTTAGCAAGAGGAACAAATGCTTTCTGGGAAGAAATTACAAAACAGTAGATTTCAGGGGCCTTTAGTTTATCAAGAGGAAATTAAAAATCTCTCCCAAATAACTGTCTAACAAGCAGTGTGGTCAGCAAACAAGTTTTTCTTTCATTAAATTATCGGGGTGTGTGTGTGTGGGGGGAGTCTCCAGCCACGTCATCGTCGTCTGCCTGTGTATTGAGGTGAAAGGGCACCGAGTTACTCTAACCTCAGGCATGCCAGCACCTGCTGGGAGCCAGGGGGATGATGGAGATGAGCCAAGAGACAGACGAGTGAGTTACAGAAATTCAAGCTACGGAGTCTCGAAAATTTGCTTTTCCTTAGCCTGCAAAGTACATCACTTTAACTGAGGACTTCACGTTACAGTTAACACTGCTGGCTTGACATTAGAGCTCTCATCTATTTTTAGGCTTTCTTTTTTTCTAGGACACATAGCCTTTTATGTCCAGAAAATACACAGATAATATGAGGCTATCACTGTCATTTGATGAGACATGTAAATGTAAAGTCAGAGTTAAAGCCTCTGGTTCTTTTCTCCTTTGTGAGGATGGCCTGCATTGGTCAGTGCCAACTAAGCTAAAGCCTGGGGCTCTCCTTTCCCACCCACTGCACTGGGTGAGGGGTGTGCACAGCAGGGCCCCTCAGCCTCAGAAGAGACATGGGGAAGGGAGCCCTCAGCTTAAGAATGATGTGAGAGTTAAATAAGCTTAGATGGACCTGAGCCGCATTTACCCAGCTGTCTTTTTCTATTGCATTTTGAATGGTCAGGCGGACTGCAAAAGAAAGCCCAGTCAGTGGGCGTATGTGATAACTGGAGAGCCAGCATCCCTCTGGAGTGGTGAGGTGACCTGGGTAACTGTTGAAGGTCTGTCCAGGCATAATCGGTGAGGGTTAGGAGACTCGGCAAAAACAAGTGAATCCAGGGTTGAAAGGATGCTCTTAAAATTAGGAACATATTTTCTGAGGATTGTAAATTACAAAAGAATTGACAATTTAAAGTTATACAATTTAGATTGTATTTTGGTGTATTTTTTTTAGACTGCATTTTGATTTAAGAATATATTGAGGGAAAAGTCTGTCACCTCCCTTAGTAACTTCGCTTGTTGGTGCTGTTGGGTGCTGTTGGCCGATCTGAACCCTACCCTCTCCTGTACCATCCGCATGCTCTCCACATGCTTATGCTCACTGATACAATTAATATATCAATCCATTTTATTGATGGTCTTTTTCTCATTCATGGACCCTCTAGCATAGTTGTTTGTTGTTGTTGTTCTGTGCTGTCCTTTGGTACAATTTTGAGCCTCTGAAAACCTGCTAGAAGGTCAGCTACGGGTCTGTCTGTTCCACCATGACTACAACATTGGGGAAGAGAGAGGTACTGAAGAAGTATCCATGCTTCTCTCCAGAATCAATCCTTACCCCTCTGCTCTTGATCTCAAATCTTCTATTCTCTGGAACTTTGATGCCCAATTAGTTCTCTTCATTTATATCACCTGTCCTTCCAACAACTCATCAGACTTCTTTTTTTTTTTTCATCAGACTTCTTGAACTCTATGAAGATGCTCAAATTTCATTCACCTCAAGAAATATTATTTTTCAATATTTAGACATTAGAGAAAAATACTGCTTCACTGTTGTTGTTAGATGACATCAAGTATGACTCACAGTGGCCCTATGAGCAATGGATCTGAACCCTGCCCTATCCTGTGTCTTTTTTCATCATCTCGTATAGACACAAGCTCATTGTTGTTGTCACCGTGCCAGTCCATCTTGTCGAGGGCCTTCTTCTCTTTCACTGTCCCTCCACACTTTCCAAAGACTGGCCCCTTCTAACAATATGCCCCAACTATGTGAGATAAAGCGTCATGATTCTTGCTTCTAAGGAGCATGCTGGTTGTAATTTCTCCGAAAAATACTTGTTTGTATTTTGGCAGACCATGGGATATTAGCTGGTGATGGTATATCCATCTACCCTTGTTTGTAATCACCTTCATGAAGGAGGGACTTATACTTCCTGTCTCCTTTTCTTTTCCACGGATCCTCTAGCTTCTGAAGCCTGCCTTAATATTGCCTCATCAAAATCACCAGTGATTGTTCACATGTCAAATGTAACAGCTTCCGTTCACTCTTTATACTTCTTAAAATTCACTTTCTGTAAAGTTCTAACCTGCCAGAACATCACTTACCTTGTCCAGAAAGATCCACTGTCTTATGGTGTCCAGTTTGGCCATCGAAGAGCTCCATGACGTACTTGCCTTTGTCATTGGGGGTGGGCTCGTTGATTTGCAGCCAGATCTGCTCCCCTGTGACCCCAGTCTTAACCCTATCTGTGTACTTTATGGCGCTCCCACTGTGGAAATCAAAGAAAACATCATTAGTGTTTGCTCTCATCTAATGCAATCTTTGTCTCTTTTGGAAGGTGTTTGCCGTAACGTCTCATAGGCCTTCCCATGGCATGAGATCCACATGTGCTATTCCTCTCTTCAGAGAAACATTTGGCCCTGAAGCACAAACATGTATTCTCAGGCTCAGAGGCAGGGGAGGGGGCACTGATGGTCTGATATGAAATACATGTAATTCCCAGGAGGGAACTGGAGCCCAGTGCAGAGAGCAAACCAACACTTCTCAGTGGTATTAATTATCTTTGTTTTTACTGGTATTTATTTATAGCACTGAGGGAATCTTTAAAACAAAAATGCCAAATTACATGTTATTTCACACAGATGATCTAAGGTTACATATAAGCTTTTACAAGCTGGTCAAAAACACACTTAACGAGGCCCATCTGTGCCCAATATCTATTTATATGCTCGGTTACAGGCTATTTAAAACACATGGAAATATGCTTGAGGTAGTAAAAGTCAGTCAACGCAGAGTTCTGCCAGAATGAGGTGTGTTCTGAATGTGACTTTC
Organism: Elephantulus edwardii; assembly: GCF_000299155.1. Lineage (NCBI taxonomy): Eukaryota > Metazoa > Chordata > Mammalia > Macroscelidea > Macroscelididae > Elephantulus > Elephantulus edwardii. The sequence continues at coordinate 2,148,909 of NW_006399847.1, forward strand.
TCAGTATTTACAGTAAAGTCATGCGCGGCTCCATGCATTATATTCTCTACAGAAGGATAAATGGGAAGAACCATCCTTTGTCTTGTGTTCTCACAGTCCAGAAATGTTGTCTTAGACAAAATAAGAAAAAAGTAAGTAGGTATGTCCTGAGTGGTATTTAAAGAAATTTTATGAACAGTTTGTAAAAATGTGAGAAAATAAGAAAGAAAGAAAGAAAAAAAAAGAGCACCTTTATAAAACTATGTCCAGGTTCCACAATAACAAAATTAAGAGTTCTGGAATCTCTGTTCTCCACAATGTTATCCACAGTTTGTTATGATCTACACAGTTGAATGCCTTTGTATTATTAGTAAACTACATGTAAACATTTCTGGTATTCTGTGTTTCTGCCAAGAGCTTTCTGAGATCAGCAAGGCATTTCTCATTCAAGTGTCCTCCTGTGGGTCTGACTGAATATGTGGCAGCTTATTTATATGCATTTCTGCAGCTATCTTTAGCATATTTTTACTTATGTATGATTGAGGCTCAATGTCAAGAAGACAAAGATTCTCACCACTAGACCAATTGGCAGCATCAGAATGGATGGTGAAGACATTGAGATTGTTCACAGCTTTAGTTTGCTTGACTCCACAGTCAACATTCTGGGCACTAGTAGCCAGGAAATTAAAAGACATATTTCCATGGGAAAGTCTGCTGTTAGGGACCTCTCCAAAGTACTGAAGAGCAATGGTGTCTCTCTGGAGACTAAGGTGCGTCTGATACAGACCATGGTCTTTGCAATCACTTGTTATGCGTCAGAGAGTTGGATAATGACTAAGGAGGATAGAAGGAGAATTAATGCTTTTGAGTTGTGGTGCTGGAGAAGAGTATTGCGGGTACCATGGACTGCTAAGAAAACAAACAGATTCATCCTGGAAAGGGTTAAACTGGGCAGCTCCCTGGAAGCAAGGATTCTGAGGCTCTAACATACTTTGGACGTGTTGTAAGAACGGACCGGTCTTGGAGAGTGACATCATGCTTGATAGGGTGGAGGGACAGCGCAGGAGGGGAAGGCCCTCTATGAGGTGGATTGATTCAGTGACTGGAGTAATCGGGATGGGTGTATCGGAGACAGTGCGAAAGGCACAGAACAGAGCAGAGTTTAGGGTTGTTGTACATAGGGTCTCTATGAATCGCAAGCGACTCAACAGCACATAACAAAAACAACAACAATGATGCTAATAATATTATTAATTTTTTTCAGTTTGTTGTATCATCTTTATTTGGAATGAGCACAAATATGGATCTTCTCCAGTCTGTTGACCAGGTAGCTGTCTTCCAAATTCCCTGGCATAGATGATACATGCTTTCAGTGTTATATCAATTTGTTGAAATATCTGAATTGCTATTCTGTCAATACTGGGTACCCTGTTTTTTTGCAAATGCCTTCAGAGCATCAGTACCACTGATTGTTGATCATATTCTGCCTCCTGAAATGGTTAAACATCAGCCAGATATTTTTTCCACTGTAATCTGTTTATTCCTTTAAGCTTCTCCCCCCCCATTTTACAGTATTTTTTATTTAAAAAATTTTTTTATACTGAATTATTTACAAGGCTCATATAGTTTTTTACACTGGATCTTTCCCATTTCCTTCACCCACACCTACCTCCACTCATCAAATTGTGCGACCCTATCATTATCACCTGCCCCCCTCATCCATCCTCAATTTTCCTTCAGTTCTTTGAGTTTGGGAAATGTCCAGTTTCATCTTCTTGGTTTACTAACTGTGTACACCTCATTATAATACTTTATTTTTTGAACCACTATTTGAAATTTTCTGTTCAGCTCTTTTTTTCGCTCTCTCTTTTTTGTGTACAGTTGAATCAGATCCAGCTGCCACAGGAGGAGATTGCCCCTCCTTATCCAGCTAAGCATCTGGTGGATTCAAACCATGTGCCTTTGGGATTGCAGCACAGCTTCTTTCCACTAGGCCACCAGAGCTCCCTTTGTTCAGCTCTTTTACTTCAACATTTTCTTCCATTCACTTTAGCTATTCTATATTCAAGAGCAAATTTCAGAATCTCTTCCAACATCCGTTTTGATTTTTCTCTCTTTCCTATCTTTTTAATGACCATTTTCTTTCTTCATGTATGCTGTCTTTGATGTTCTCTAGTCATTGTTCTTCAATTAAAATTAATTTCAGTGAACGTTTACAGAGACTTTGGATTTCCATTCATTCATTGCTGCACTTTTCTCCCTGCCCACCCCTCCCCCCAGATCGCTCTTCTCTTTGAAAAGTAGAAGAAAAATTCTTTCACTGTTTTACAATTCCTCCCCCCAAGTCCACTCCACTATGCAGCCTTCATTTTGAAAAGTAGAAGAAAAATTCTGTCATTGTTATACAATCCCTTCCCCCTAAATATATTCTTAAACTGATCTCTAAATTCAGGTGCGATATACTCAAGGTTATCCTTTGGCTCTCAAGAATTTATTTTCAATTTTTTCAGCTTCAAATTGAGCTTACATACGAGCAATTGATAGCATGTTCCACAGACATCCCCCTAGTCCTACTCTGACTAATGATACTGAGCTTCTCCATCATCTTTTCCCATGCATATATATTATTCTGAAGAGAACTATGTGCAGAATCACTGTTTATGTTGTTGAAAAGAATTGTTTGCAATGAATGTTTAGTTGTTTGTCTTGCAATATTACATAATGAAATCTCCCACATAATTTTTCTCACTAAGGCTGTATTTTCTAACTGATCTTTCTTTTCTTTCCAACTTTTGTATCTAATCACTAGAATTTTCAATGCATCTTGATTACATAGCTGATCAGTTTCAGACTGGAAAAGTTGGTAAAAATTTTTTTGTTTGTTTTTTGCATCAGTGCATTCATTTGAAAAACTTCCTCCTTGTAACTATATGAATATTAGCACCCAATGACCAACAGTGTACTATTTGAAAATAGATCTTCAATTTTTTTAACAAAGAATGCAACTACCTACCTTTCTTTTAAATTTATCACTCAGAACAGTAAACTTTATGTTTGCCTGCTTCAAAATGGCCAAAATCAGTCTATTTCAGCTTACTAAAGCCTAGGATATTAATCTTCATGAATTCCAGTTAATTTTTGAACACTTCCAATTTTCCTAGACTCATAATTTATACATTCCAGGTTGCAATTACTAGTGGATGTTTGCAGCTATTCCTTCCTATTTTGAGCGGTACTACATCAGTAAATAAAGGTCTTGAAAGTTTGACTCCAGCATGTCATTACCATTGCCTCTGTTTTAAGGAGGCAGCTCTCCCCAGTCATATTCTGAATCCCTTCTAATCTGAGGGGTTCTTTTTTTCTGACTATATAAGACAATGTTCTGCTGCCAGTCATAAAGTTCTCACTGTCCAATTTTTTTTTTAACAAGTCAAATGAAAAGTCCTCCTTACTCTGGACTGTCCACGGAAACCTGTCAACTATGGTTAACTCAGCCAGTATTTGAAATATTGGTAGCGTATCCTCCAGTGTCATAGGGACACATAAGCTACCACTGTCAACAAACTGACAGTGGGGTGGAGTAATTCTTATACAGATAATATAAAGCTTTTATTCTGTTTTCTCTCTTATTTGCTAGACTGATATATTACAATGGCCTAAATATCACAGAGGAAATTTCCTAGGACTTGAACTACTTCAATTTCTAATTACTTTCTTGAAATGTAATGTGAAAGTAATAGAACAAAGAAAAGAAACTCCCAGCATTCTACGCTGGCATTTTCCTTCTCATCTTTAGAACTTAAAAAAGGAAAAGATAATAATTATATAGTTCTACATAACAATAAAGCAGTTCTCAAGAAAACAAATTATTATACTTAAGATCTAGTTTTAGTTGAACATGGACTTTGAGTTCAAACAGAACACAGGAGCTGAGGTGATGTGGGTATGGGTCCAGGGTCTGGGCTGCCTGTGTCCAGCTCTGGGTCTTCTAGCTGTGTGGCCTTGGCCAAGTTACCTCCTTGTGCCTGATCATCCAGGTAACTGGATTGTACTGGGATTCTACCTATGCAACAGAGTTGTTGTAAATATTAAATAATTGCATACGTCTCAAAGATTTACAGAAGGGCTTGACACACTTTGTTGTTGTTGTTAAGTGCTGTTGAGTTATAGACTACTCATAGCAACCCTATGAACTAGAGTCTTGAACACGTAAAACTTTCATCTTTTCTCTAAGTTCATAAAGTTTCTGGAGGCAAGTGACACAGTTTAAATGCCATTAAATACTAGAGAGAGAACTCTGGCTCCAGAGTCCCCAGGGAGTTGGCTCCTAACCCAAAGGCTGCCCCTCTCCGGCAATGTGAATCTACCAGCGACTCCACAGGACAAAGATGGACAGTCTTATCCCCTGCAATTTAAAGCCTCAGAAACCTGTTGGAGGGTCAACTAAAAGCTAGTTTTGACTTGACAGCAATGAAGAGAGGAACACTAGATGTAATACACATTGTTATCTGCATCCTCCTTGGGGTGTTCCAATGGCCTGCTTCTCAGTTAGGATTTGAAGAACACTGCAGTTTGCAATGACAGTCCACTGTACCATTGGAATGACATGACTGAGCTCTGTCAGATGGTCTCTACCAGCGTTCTGTTATCTTTCAGCTCAGAAAACTGCATGGAAACACAGGTTAAGGACATTGTCAAGTATTGAAATAAGAACACAGGTTTGACTTGGAAACCTAGTTAAGTTCTTTGAATCTCTGAGGTAAGCGAAAATACAATCCCCCATAACTCCACAGTAGTAGTTTTGAAGTTAGAGTAAAACCTTGAGCTTGATCCAGGACAAGCTGTTGTCGTGTGCTGTGGAGTTGGTTCTTCCTCATAGTGACCCTGTGTACGAGACAGTGAATCACAGACTGATTCTGCACTGTGCTACAATCCTTGCTACAGGTCACTGTTGCAGCCACATTGTTATTCCATTTGGTTGAAGGTGTTCTTTTTCACCTACCATCTGCTTTACTAAACCTGATGTGCTTTTTTTCTGGTTCCTCCTGATAATATGTCCAAAGTATGTGGGACATAATCTTGTCATCCTCTATTTTAGGAAACATTCTGGCCATGCTCCTTCTGAGACATATTTGCTCATTTTTTTCTGGAAATCCATGATATATTTAATTGTCTTTACTAATGCAAAGGCATCATCTCCTCTTCAGTCTTTCGTATTCACTTTCCAGCTTTGACTTGCATGTGACGCAAATGGAAATACTGTGATTAGGGGCAGGTGCACCTCAGTCCTCAAAATAACACCTTTGCTTTTTTTTTTTACACCTTTGCTTTTATAAAAATTGTGATTTGAATGAAAGTTTACAGACCATACAGGTTTTTTCATTCAATCATTTATATAAATCTTGCTTTACAACATATTTACAATGTCTGATCATCGTCTTATTGTATATTGCTTTTCCTTCAACTCCTTTTAAAAAAAGTCTTCTTGTTGTTTTGTGCCATTAAATTGAAACCAGCCCATAGCTAACCCTCCAGTGGGTTTTCAGAAACAGTAAATTGCATAGGAAGTACCAAATGAACAGGAACCAATGATAATGTAGGAGGAAGAGAAGCTGCATTGAAGGCATTGGCTAAAAAATAAGGCCTCAGGAATCAATGGGATACCAATTGCCTTGTTTCAATTAACAGATGTAGCCTTGGATGTGCTCATCCATCTATTTCAGGAAATTTGGAGGACAGCTGACTGGCCAACAGGTTGGAAGAGGTCCATATTTATTCCCATTCCCAACAAAGGTGAAACAACAGAAGGTGGAAACTATTGAACAATATCATTAGTAACACATGAAAGCAAAGTACTGTTGAAGATCACAGCTAGAACAGGACATATATAGGGAACTTCCAGAGGTTCAAGCAGGATTTAGAAGAGGCCATAGTACCAAGGATATCATTGCTGATGTCAGATGGGTCCTGACTGAAAGTAAGGAAGAATGTCTATTTGTGCTTTATTGACTACACAAAGTCATTTGTCTGTGTGGATCATAACAAATTGTGGCTGACACTGAGAAGAATGATAATCCCAGAGCACATAATTGTGCTCATGTCAAACTTATACCTGGACCAGGAGGCTATTGTGCAAACAGAGCACGGGAACACTGCACGGTTTAAAATTGAGAAGAAGTGTCAGGGTTGTATTTTCTCTCCATACCTATTCAATCTGTATGCTATGCATCTGGACTTTATGAGGAGGAATGTGCCATCAAGATTTGAGGGAAACTCATCAATCCTGCATTATGCAGATGATACAACCTTGTTTGCTGAAAGTGAGGAGAACTTGAAGCACCTGTTGCAGAAGATCAAGGAATGCAGCCTTTGGTATGAATTGTGTCTCAATGACAAGAAAACAAAGATCCTTACCACGGGACCAATAGGCAGCATCATGATGGATGGAGAGGAGATTGAAATTGTCAACACTTCATCTTGCTTGGATCCTCAATTAACACTTTTGGTACCAGCAGTCAGGACATAAGGAGATGCACTGCACTGGGAAAATCTGCAGTTAGGGACCTCTCCAAATTATTGAGGAGTAATGATGTTAGTGTGAGGATTAAGGTGAGTCTGATTCAGGTCATGGTGCTTCCTATTGCTTGCTGTGCATCTGAGAGCTGGACAACGAATAAGGATGACAGAAAAAGAACTGACGCCTTTGAGCTGTGGTGTTGGAGAAGAGCTCTGAACATACCATGGGCGGCCAAGAGAACAAACAGATATGTCTTGGAGAGGGTACAGATGGAGTGATCTTTGCAGGCAAGAAGGATGAGGCTTCACCTCACATACTTTGGACATATTGTTAGGAGGTACTGTTCCTTGGAGAGGGACATGGGTTGGAAAGGGTGGAGGGTCGATGAAGGCGAGGAAGAAGCTCCACCATGTAGAATGACACGGTGACTGCTGCAATGGGCTCTTATGTGTTAAGGAGTGTAAGGTGGAACAGGATAAAACAGGGTTCAGATCTTTTGTTCATAGAGTCGCCATGAGTTGTACTTGACATCACCTAACAACAACACAAATTGAACAGGAGGAGACTGTCCTTCATTCTCCCAAAGAGCAGCTGGTGGACTTGAACCACATGCCTTTGGAATTCCAGCACAGCTTCTTACCACTAGGCCACCAGAGCTCCCTAATAAATGTCTATTAATTTTTACTCTCCTTTCCTTCCCTTCCTCTTAACTATTCAAGAATCTATCTGTATGTAAATCTTTCTTTAGCTTTTGCTTTTTGACACATTAAAGATGTCTTTTGCAGATTTCCCCAATGAAAATATATATTTTGATTTCTTGACTGTTGCTTCCATAGTCTTTGATTGTGGATCTAAACAAAATCAAACCCTTACCACATTCAATCTTTTTTCTATTTATTAATGATTTGCTTCTTGGTCCAGTTGAGAGGGTTTTTATTTCCTTTATATTGAGATGTATACAATCTGAAGGCTGTAGTCTTTGTACTTTGAATCACTAAGTGCTTCAAGTCCTCTTTTTTTTTCTTCTCAATATTACCCATAATTTATTCTGATTCACACAGTTGAATGCCTTTACATAGTCAACAAAACAAAAATAGACATCTCTAAGGTATTTTCTGCTCTCATTCAAGAGCCATCTGATGTCCCCATTCCATGGCCTCTCCTGAATCCAAATTGTATTTCTGGAAGATTCCTATCAATATAGTGTTCCAACCGTTTAAAAAAATCTTAAGCAAGATTTTACTTGCATGTGAAATTAATAATATTGTTTCTCTTTCTCAAAAAGTTGCAAATAAAGATACCATTTGACCCAGCAATTCCACTACTGGGAATAAACCCTAAAGAGACCATAAATGACATCCAAGTAGATATATGTATACCCATGTTTATTGCGGCTTTGTTTACAATAGCAAGGAGTTGGAAACAACCTAAATGCCCATCAACAAACGAATGGGTAGAGAAGCTGTGGTATACTCGCACAATGGAATACTATGCTGCATTGAAAAACAAGGAACTCATGCAATATTATTCAAAATGGGTGACCCTCGAGGACATTATGCTGAGTGAGGTATCTCAGTCACAAAGGGACAAATGCTATATGGTGCCACTGTTGTAGAATGAGGCTGGCATTGGGGTGGGGGTAAGACTGAGAAAAACTGGATGAAATATGTTTATGGCATTGAAGTCTATGGGGGAGAGAATAGTCTAAAAGTATTATATTTTAGGGCATTATTTTTATCGTAGGAGTATGCAATGAGGGTTGCAGAGTGGATTATATTTGGGGGTAGGGGCTGGGGTTTGGGGAGGTGCGGGGTGGGGATTGTGTACCAATGAGGGAGTTTTTCTTTTGCTTTTCAAGGAGAGGAGCAAATGGGGGGGAGGGGTTTGTGCGGGGAGAAGGGTGCAACAATGAATGAATGGAATCAAGTCCTCTTAACTTTCAACAAAAAAGGTTAGGAAATCTGCATGTTGTGCTGTTGAGTATCGGTGAGCCACAGCTGACTGACTCTCTGGTGGGTTTTCAGAGGCAGTTAGTTAATCGCACAGGAGATTGCCTATCCTTCTGTGGAGTAGCTGGTTATTGGAGGTTATAATGAGTCTTCCTCAGTCCTGATGCCATATTTTTCTTCACATAGCTCAACTTTTAGATCATTTTCTCAACATGCAAATCAAAGTGTGGTGAAAAGAGATAACCCTGATGCTCATATTTTCTGATTTTAAGTCACATGGTACCCCTTGTTTTGTTCCAATGACAATTAAGTATAATGAAATTTTAATTCTTTTTAATGTTATACATAGTTTATTATGAACCACACAGTTGAATGCTCTTGCATTCAATCCCTTTCTGGTATTTTAAACTTTCAGCTAAAACTAATCTGCTATCAGCAATGATGTCTCTTATTCCAGGACCTTTTCTGAATCTGGCTTGAATTTCTGATAGTTCTCTGGTAGTTCCCTGTCTATGGACTGTTACAGATATTTTAAAATCACTTTCAGCATACTGTTCTTGTGAGTGATGCTAAAGATATTTGATAATCACAACAATTCATCTTTCTTTAAGATGAGTACAAATATGGATCTTTTCTAGTCAGTTGGCCAGGTAACTGTCTTCCCCATTTTTTGGCATGGATGAGTGAGTGCTCCCAATAATGCCTGCAAGCAATTTGTTGAACTGCCTAAATTGTTGTTCTGTGAATTCCTGGAATCTTGTTTTTTGCTAATTCCTTCAGTGAAACGGGTCTTTAATTATAAACAACCTTCTGAAATAGTTGAACATTAAATTACCCCAATGACGTATTCCAAGGTCATCTTGGATACTCTAAAATCTTCTGAGGATTGAGAGGAAAAATAATGCCAATGGAGCCAATTGCTATAAAAATCATGTGGGTACTCCTCTGAATTTATTGATATAAAAAAAATTGCTGCCTTTTTGTGCATACTGCTTCAGTCTTGTTCCAGACCAAAGCCCAGGTGAGCTGTATGGAGGAAGAGAGGGCCAGAAATCTGTCCGTGGCTAAGCAGAGATGTCCCAAAATGAACCTTGTTTGGGCTGGAGATTAGAGTGTAATGGTGGCTGTGAACGCCAATATTTTTCAAGTTGTGATAAAAAATATTCTAAACCATTCCTGGACCCACAATGTGTGTTAAGAGCAAGCTCTCATGTCATACTAAGGGATAGACGAAGCATATCTCTCCCAAATCCTGGAAAGTCAAGAGTGTCAGAACCTTCTTCCCTGAGAAAAATCGAGAAGTTGTTCTCCTCACATTTGTTTCTCATGTTGGAGAAAGAGAAAGCATTTCTCTGTGCTACATAAGCTCCCCCACACTTACTTGTGGGACCAGTTGACTTTCAAGTCATCCAGGTAATAGGTGACGAAGGAGTACAGCCGGATGCCCTCGGCGGTGCTCTGGATCTTCAGGTCAGTGGCAGACATGGCTGGAAAAGGATGACAGCACATTCTACACCTGTGAGCCTTTCCAGCAAGAGCACAGCAAAGTAATGTGGCCCCTAGAACACTTACCGATTGTTCTGCAAACTTCAGTCATCAGTTCTTTAAAGGCTGTGGGTGGAGAGTCACAGATGAAGAATTAGCACAAAAATGATCAATGAGAGGTCACATTTCAAACTGATAGACAGTATCATGTTCTCAAAAATTACTGTTTGGTGAATTTACGTCTAGTGATCATAAATTTTCAAGTTCAATTTGTTGACCTATTGATGATAATAAAGCACTATTTGAAGAAATACCTAAATTTTAAAATAAAAATTTAAATGATTTTTCCTTACATTTCCCATTAGCCTTTTTTAACTAATTTTAATGAAAGTTTACAGAGACTTAGGATTTCCAGTCATTAATTGTTGCACTTTTCTCCCTGTCCCCCAATTCATCCTTCTCCTTGAAAAGAAAAACTCATTGTTATGCAATCCCTCCCCCCAAGTCCACTTCGCTATGCAGCTTTCACTCTGGACTTCTATAATGACAAGAATACCCATTCATTTATCCCTTTTAAACAGTTCTCTCCCTCATCTGTTTCAATGAAATATACATCATTCCTCCCCTCTTTTTCTGTCTTCCCAATGTCAGTCCCGTTTTACAACAGTGGCCCTATGCAATATTTGTCCTTTTGTGACTGAGATATTTCACCCAGCATAATGGATGACTCCAGAGTCATCCATTTTGCATAATATTTCATGTCAGGTTTCCTGGCCTCCTTCAGTCTAAGGTGTTGCCATTAAGAACATTGTGCCACTTCTTCACCAATTCTCAACTGTCTCAACTCCTTGCCATATACTGTGAACTGACTCATAGCTGATGCTCCTTGAGGCTCCTTCCAAGGCTGTAAATAGCACAGTTTGAGATTGCCCACCTTTCTCCTGCAGAGCCACTGGTGGGTTTGAACCAGCTGGCAACCTAATTCCCTACAGTCTACACCACCAGAGCTGCCTTCACCAAGACTGCTGTGGTTTGCCGTTGAGTCGGAACCGACCCATAGCTGACCCTCCAGCAGGTTTTCAGAGGCAGTAAACTGCATAGGAGGAGACTGCTCTTCCTACTCCCACAGAGCAGCTAGTAGATTTGAACCATGAGCCTTTGGTATTGCAGCACAGCTTCTTACCATTAGGCCACCAGAGCCCCCTCTACCATGACTAGGAAGGCAAAATGAAAATCAAACTTCTGCTATTTGTTAGCAATACTGTTAAAAGGTTTTTCCCAGAAAAAAATTGGAAGTTTGGGGGACACACCTAAGCTTTCATTTCCACGAGATGTTTATCTTTAGTTTAAAAAAAGGAAAATTGCTTCTTTGCTTTCCTAATAACTGTGAGGCTTTGAATTTCTTATCCAAATCTCTCTTACCACCTTTAAAAAGTGAGCTATTTTGCCACATGCATCTAACAGATGTTTTTCATCCTGGAACGCTTTTATCCAGTTGAAACAAAAATGACAATTTCAATTTAAAACAGGCTCCTATTGGGCTGTGGCCTATAAATTCCGAGGATCAAAGTTATGCTTTTGATTTCTAGGAAGCCTGGAGAAACTAAAATATATTTTGAATAAAGCAGTAGTTCACTCTGCTGGAATTCCAATTAACACAATCTGTGGGCCAAAACCCAGCATGTCACCGCCTAGCTCAGCTTCCCCCCTAACTCCCTACCCTCAAGGGAAACACACACAGGACTGACCTTCATCCACAAGTTTCAGTCTGCTCTTGTCTTTCCCTCGGTCATCTTTCAGGATCACTTCATAAATGCCAGCATCTTTCTTCGAAAACTGAGACGGGAACAAATACACCACATCACAACTGAGGCAACCCCAGGGAGCCATGTCTTCCTGCTTGAGGCTCTTGACTGGGCACCCAGTCATGTGAGTGATGCTAGTGCCCAGCTAAGATAGACTAATTTTGTTTGGTTTTATCTTCTGAAAGTATAACTGAGACTCAAAGTTTTTAACTTTTACTCTGCTTTCATTTATTGAGACAAAGGATACCATGTATTTGAAAGCTGTACTCTTTTAGACAGAGTGTAGTGAAAAATCTGCACTTAAGTGAACACTGGATTTAATAGCATCTGTTTCTGTAGCTAACAAATTAGCATGAGGTTTAAGGGCAAACAAAGAAGGATCCACTTAACTGGTTCACCCCTTGCCCTTATGTAAGGACAGGAGTTGTCATGCCCAATTGTATGGGCTGGGCTGGATAGCTGACAGATCCACACTTATTACAAGGTAAGAGAAGTTCTTAGGCTTCTACAGTCTT
>NW_006399847.1:2168115-2171178 GCF_000299155.1 Elephantulus edwardii
AGGGTAGAGAGAATAGTGCAACAATGAATGAATGGGAACCCAAAATCTCTGTAAATGTTTATGAAAATTAATAAAATATAGAAAAAAAAGAAATAATCATGAAATATTTTATTGTTTTTAAAAAGGAAAGTTTTTCCTCTTTACTCACTGCCATTTTTTTCTTTTTTACCTTGTTTTCTGATCCATTCTTGCCGCTGGAATTCAGCTTCTTTTTGGAGCTTTTTATAAACTAGGAATTGGAAACAAAGAAGAGCGGAGCAGAATAAATGTACATGCCAGACACTCCGCTAAGCAATTTATATTCATTATTAGAACACTTTCATACTGTAAAGGCTTCACGAGTCTTCAGCTTTGATAGATGGAGAAGCAGACTTAAAAAGGCTAAGTAACTTGTCCAAGGTCAAAAAGAGAGGATATTTTGAAACAGATTGGATGTTGCAAGTATAGAGATTGATTAGTCTCTATAGTACTCTGCTGGATGCCATATCTTCAATTTTGGTGGTTTTCACAGTGGTTTGTGTAGTATATGATTAACAGATTTGGCATATATTACTTTTGCATTTTTTCTTTTTCAATTTAAACGCTTTAGGTGCTAATTATAAAACAGTATCACAGCTTATTTTGGAAACACATATACAGTCTTGACCATAATTCCAACATTCTTCACCAGAGGATTTAAGTAATAAATGTAGCTTTTTATATATGTGATCTTTTAAATGACATCTTTCCTGTTGGCCAGGGAAAAATTTGATGGCCTTTTAAATTAACTTTAGATTCTTCAATTGTATGGCAAGTGGAAGCTTAAAAATGTTTTGCGAATACGGGAATTCAGTTAAGGAGTGACTTCAGGTCCCTTAAAGCACCCACATTGTGCCATGGAGTGTATCTTTTAAATGGTCTTCCACCTGATGTTCCACAGTGTTCTTACCATCTCCAATGAGAACAAGAGTAGAATGGCCAGTTGCTTTGCCATCTTGAAGCTGGAAAGTATATGTTCCCTCATCCTCATCCTGTAGCTTCTCCATGAACATTTCAATTATACCAGTGTTTCGGTCAATATGCATTTTATATTTCTTCAATATAAAAAGAAACAGAAATTAGCAAAATATAGGCTCTACTTTGATTATATATAATCCTAGTAAAAGAAAAATGAAAAATAAAGAATTATAAATTTAGCATACTTATTATAGGCTAGTTTTAAAAGATTAAAACTTTAAAACCTTTTTCCCCCAAGGAAAAAGAAAATATTATATGGAATATAGGACCAACAATGCAGAAGAGGGGGCTACATGATGATGAGAATTAATTAATTCCTAGGAGATCTGAAATGTAACCTCTTAAATAGAATGTTATGTTAGGGCAAGGCATAAAAATGTTGTCAAAAGTTATTTTTAGATTATCATTTATTTTCCAGATTGTGTTATTTTTAATTTGCAGAATAATGTAAAACTACGGGCAGCATAAGGGAGCACTGGTGGCTTAGTGATAAGGTGTTACAATGCCAACCCAAAGGCTGGTGGTTCGAATTCATCAGCTTCTCCTAGGGGAAAAAAATGAAAAATTTCCTCCCAGGTGAGTCACAGCCTCAGAAACATCTTGGAGGGTTTTTGTGAGTTGGTTCTGAGTCAGTGGCAATGAGATAGGGATCATTACTTGGAAAAGTAGTCACAAAAAGAGAGGGAGACCTTCGATGAGATGGATCGACACAATGATAGCTATAGCGTGCTGAAGCATGCCAGAGACGTGAGGATGAAGCAGGAGAAGGTACAGTTATAGTCTATTGCTCATAGGGTCTCCGTGATTCATTGTCCACTCCATATTTAACTACAACAATAGGCAGCATTTGGGAAGTGTTGCCTGTAGTCTCATGCCATTTGCTTTTATGTCCCCAGTGGCATGTAGTAGGCAATTAGTAAATGTCTGCTAAATTAATGTGTGAATAAAAGACACTTTTAAAACATTTAAAACCCATTTGATTTTAACAAATTAAAATTGCTCTATTAGATGGTATTTATTCTGCTACATTACTTGAACAATCTCCCCCCAGAGGACAAAGTTAACTATAATTTCTATGCAAACAAGCTTAAGTCCCACAACAGTTTGAATTAATGAGATTTTGATATAAAACATAGAATGAACACTCAAATCTGGGCCCAAGACTGTGGTGTCTTCTTCAGAGCTTCCCCTGCTGAAAGCCAGTCTCCAGATGAGACACACAGCACATTGGACTCACTACCATCCTGTTAGCCATACTCTTTGTAACGCGCAACAAATGACTGGGTGGGGTTGTTGTAGCCAATCAGTGGGATTTGACAGCTTGTTGGTAATGTAAATGAGGGATATGACATTGTTAGGAGGTAGAGAGCTGTCAAATGATTTAGGGCAGAAGTACAGGGATAGAGAGTCAAAGGTAAAGTTAAAATCATTAAGTGGCTTACAGTTTCTGCTGAAACGTTGCCAAGCAAGCAACTGAAGCACAGCCTGAGCCCATATAAGGACTAGAGCCAAAGGCTAATTAATACTTACCTACTCGCAGCCAAGAGACTGTCTAGTGTTACCATATAAGGAAGACACTAATGCCTCAGTAAGTTGACTGGGGCAGTGAGGAGCATCCCCAAAACAATCTAATTAGCATTTTAGGCAGATAAGAATCAGCGATGACAAGAAAGATGAACCAGAGTCAGAACCTTGAGCCAATCATTCTATTGGCCAAAATCACCACTCACCTGCCCTGCAGAAAGCCTGCCCCAGGAGGAGGGAGACTGACTATTTAAGCACCTAGCCCCTCAGTGGACTGCCTAAAGAACATATGGATATGTCTTGGGAAAAGTAAAAGTAGGGAGCTCCTTTGAGGCAAGTATGATGAAGCTTTGTCTCACATGCTTTGGGCATGTTGCTAGGAGAGGCTATTAATTGGAGAGGGGCAGGGTTGATGAAGTAGTGGAAGATCTTCGACTAAATGGATTGACAAAGTGGTTGCAGCAATGGGCGCAAGTGTGCCAGAGATTATGAGAATAGCAAAGGATTGAACGGGCTTCAAGTCTGTTGTTCATATGGCTGCCA
>NW_006399847.1:2171278-2175859 GCF_000299155.1 Elephantulus edwardii
GTTTTTCTGGTGGCGAAGAAAAGTGATGCTGCGGTAAGGATTCCGGGGACTGGGAAAAGTAAGAGATTATAAATCTTTGATCAAGAAAGGAACAGAATCTAATCTATTTGGAGAACATGACAGACAGAGTTAACACACTACATTTCCTATTCTTACCACCTACCTCTGTGATAAGCAGGGTACATATACCATCCTTAAAGTCATGTGTTTCATCCACTGATATCTCTCTCTCATCTTTGTACCACACAATAAGGGTTTCCTTTTTAATATTTGCCACCTAGAATGAACAGGAAATGGATTGTCATAAACTGAGTGGTCCTCCGTGTGGTAAGCTATCGAAGGAGAAGACAGATTTCTAAAGGAATGGGCTGAAAACTATTAAGAAAAGAATTTAGAATATTGTGGATATGAATGGACTGAATAAATAAAAACCAGTAGCATCTCTATTTGTAATAGTAGGTAAGAAGAAAAGCAATAATAAATATCTACATACTAACATAAGCATTCTGATAAAAGCAATCTGAAAATAAAAGACAAACCCCATCAGATGAAAATATAATATGCATCATAAAAACAAATGGCTTCATCCAAAGAACAGAATAAGTAAGCCTCAATTTTTATCTAAAAATTTAATAAAAGAAAAAGTGAAAAGGGAAAGGAAATATGGTTTAATAAGTTCATTCTTAACAGTTTTGAGGAAATTAATTCAGACCCAGGACTGGCATATTGTAAATGTTGAATGGACCCAAAGACCACGGTGGAGGAATTGGAAATGTTTGACATTTTTGCTGAAGAGAATAGTTTCACGTGTTTCTCATGAATGATAATATTTCATTATAATTAAAGACATACTAAATGTTTCCATCAGTGTTGATTGTGGAACCAAGTGAAACGAAATCATCAGCAATGTCTATCTTTTACCCCTTTAGCATGATGTTGCTTATTGATCTACTTGTGAGGACTTTTGTTTTCTCCTTGTTGAGATATAATCCATACTTGGAAGACTAGAATATTTTATTTTCTTCAGTAAGAACTTCAAGTCCTCTTCATTTTCAGCAAGCAAATAAAGTATTAAAAAACTTTCTTTTAAAAAATGACATGCTAAAAAGTAAAGGCTTCCTATTAAAAAAAATTCCCAAGACTTCACTGTATAATTAGAATACACACACACACACACACACACACACACACACACACACACAATTTCCCAAAGAGGGTATAAAACAAAACAAAAAAAATGAAGAGACGTTTAAGTTCATAAGTTCATTACACATAAAGATACGCAACTTTTAAAGTGTCCCATTTTTCAGCTAGCAAGTTCACAAAAAACCTGGCACTGTGAGTGTGCTGTGCAGGTATGGCCGCAGACATTCGTGATGACCCAGGAACTGCCTCCTTAGAGGACAAAAGTGGCTGAGTTGCTAGGTGATATGCATAGTATATCACCCCTATGGTATAACAGCCCCACTTGGGGAGCTGTGTCTAGCGTGGAAGGGCAAGAGGCGGACCACACAACTTGGGGTCCCCTTGACTCTTGGGCATGCTCCTCGCTTGTTTTTGGAAGTTCTGCCTAGTGAGCAGTTCAATGAAGTGTTGGATCCTGAGATATGAGAACTTTCAAACTACCAAGCTCAAGTTCATTGTTGTTGAGTGGAAACTGACTTGTCACTTACCCACCATTGGTTTCTCTGAGGCTATAAAATGCACAGGAGGAGATTGCCTGTTCTTCCTCCATGGAACAGCTGATGAATTTAAACTCCTTGCCTTTGGATTGACACTAGGCCACCAGAGCTTCCTATTCATACCTAATGTGGATCTTGTTTCCTTGCACTCAAGTTGTCATGTGGCAGACAGATGTGGAGAAAATTCCTCAACATGGACTCCTTCACATCAAGGAAGGCCTCCTCCCAGGTGGGTGGGATCTCTGACCTACAACCCCTAAGACTGGAGCCCAGAGCGTCAGGCAGTCTAGTGAGTGTAAATGTCCATACACACTCAGCTATAACGTGATGCATACAATAATGATTGTAACGTGATGTTACAGTAACGAGACAAAAGTGGGTTCTGGTGTCCTGGTGGGTAAGGAGATGCACTGCAAATCCAAAGGCATGTGGTTTGAATCCACTAGCTGGTCCACAGGAAAAAGATGGCCAGACTCCTGCATGTTTACTGCTTCTGAAAACCTGCCAGAGGGTCAGCTGTGGTTTGGCCTGACTCAACCACATACAACAACGAGACAAAAGTTCTAAAGGGGCAGAGGAAGGCTCATGGTGTTTGCAATGAGAAGAGGATAGCTTTAAGAAGATGATTTCGTTTTGGGCCTTGAGAAAGGATTTTTTCCCCCCCAAAGATGCTGAAAGAACATTGCAAGTGTTCGTAATGAAAAAAGAAAAAATATGCACTGCTGTCAAGTTGGAACCAACTCCTAGCTGACTCTTCATCCTGCTTCTGAGGCTGTAAATTGCGCATCTTTCTCCCTTGGAGCTCCTGATAGATTTGAACTGCCAGAGAAGCACCACCTTTGGGTTACCACTGCAACTTCCTACAGGCTACACCAGCAGAGCACATAACATGCGAGACTCATAATCTATTTGTAATCCACTGTCATCGAGTTGCTTCCCACTCAGGTGACCTTCCATTGAATTTCTGAGACTTAAATCTTCGTGGGAGATTAAGCTTTCTCCCACAGAAGAGCTGGTGGATTTGAACTGCCGACCTTTTGTTTGGCAGCCTAGCATGTACCACACTACACTCCTTTAGTTGTTCAGAATTGGGTGAGGAGTTGATTTCCTGAGGACAAGCATCAAAACAGGACATCAGGGGCATTCCCCAGCAGGCTGCCACATACAGATAAGGCAGATGAAGAGAGGCGGCACGCATGGGCTTCTGGGAAATGAAGAGTTCCAGGGGAGACAGTGGTGGAGAAAGTGGACAGGGAACAGTGAGTACACCAGACAGGATGAGGGTTTTAGTTGCTGCCTAAGAAAGACTTCTCAAGAGCCGTTGCCTGGCTGTGAGAAAGAGCAGATTTTTAACAGCATATTGGACATTAAGAATGTATTCTCAGTTGCTATGGCTTCCTGAGAGTGAAAACCTAGAATGGATTTTTCTTATGTATTTCTGATAAGACACCTGTTTCTTTGACGTTCTAATACCTAGTAGATACCAGAAGGCAGTGTGTGTGTGTGTGTGTGTGTGTGTGTGTGTGTGTGTGTGTGTTAGTAAGAGAACTCTTGCCTTCCATATGAAATACTCAAGTTCAATTCCTAATCGGTACCACTCTGTCAACAGGGTGGTGCTGTGATGGCTGAATAAGGTTTAGCTGAGCTTTCAGCGTGTGACGGTCCAGGAGGAAAGGACTGATACTATCTTTCTAAAAATCCGTTGGTGGACAGTGTAGATAGAGATCACAAACAATTATCTGACGTGCAACCAAGGAACAATCAGACAGGATTTCATGTCACGGTGCCCGGGGTCAGAAGTCTAAGGCTGACTTGACAACAGTCAGCATGAAGCAGGGACTGGAGGGGGCGGGGGCTTCAGCTTTTCTATGACAGCTGCTTGACAAGAAGGGAATCCAGGCTTCTGCTTTTGCATTGCTGTGGGCCCTCATGACCTCCACACTTGAACTTCATCCAAACAGTCCTCTAAGAATTTTTGATGCTAAGGCTAACACCATATGTTAAGGCACACAATGGAAAATTATATGGATTCCCCCCCCCCGGATACCCCCCCCGCCCCCCTGACATTTTCCAAAGGCCTGATAAGACCGTTGGTGGTCAGCTACAGGCTCTTTGCTAAGTTTCTCTATCAAGGCAGCAAAGAGGTTTCAGAATCAGTAGCAGGGCTGGGCAGAAAGGCAAAGGTATCAACCATCACACAGACAGGAATTTGCTGAATTTTCACAGGAAAGAAAAATGTAGCAGGAATGCTTCTGGCACAGAGCTATCACCTCAAATGCAGACAGATTTGGCCTGAAACAATCTGAGTTTCTTCTGAGATTAATAATTAATAAAAGACTCTGTGTCCTTATTAACTAGGGCATGGGTAACACAGGGGTGGAGGTGGGGTGACCATCCTGTTCCTTCCTGCTTTGATGTTTTATTTTTAATGTTTCATTCCAGCCAATGTTACAGTAGCATTCAACAGGAAGGATGTGTGTTGCTTATCACAGCATTGAAAATAGAAGAGATGCAAAATTGATCTTCCTGCCTCTTACATTGTATTTCATCTGAATCAAAATATTAACAATTTATCTACCACTTACCTTGCATTTCAATAATACGTTACATTCCCCGGTCACTTCCCAGCTCAGATACTCAGCAAAATGTGGACCTAAAGAATTGGAAATGACATCAGCTCTCATTCTCTCAATCACAAATGAAAAAGCATAGTCCATTCTTGAATGTTAAGGTATTTTACATTTGAAATAAACTTTCAAATTGGCTTAGAATACTTAATTTAACTGTTATAGAAATAATCAGCACTCAACAAAATAGGATTAGAGGGGAATTTCTTCAACATAGTAAAAAGTATCTATGAAAACCCAAGAGCCAACATTGTTCTTAATGGAGAGAGGTT
>NW_006399847.1:2181619-2186539 GCF_000299155.1 Elephantulus edwardii
TGTGGGTTTCAGGGTGAAGATCTTCTCTCACTACTCTAAAGGGCCCCTTTGTGGCTGCCATAACTTATATTCACCTAGATGGCATCTAACATCAACAGCTCCTCAAAGCTTGTGGTCCCCTCCATCTCTTTCCTTTCCTTAGAATGTTGCCCGTTCTTCTCTCTGGAATACACTTCCTCTAATAAACTGATTTAATCTCCACTCTGTGTCCTCGCCTTCCTTCTTGGCAAGTCAGATGTCCCTGACTTTGGTGGCCATTGAGTTTGTGAGGCCTTAGTCACGGTAACACCAAACAGAGGCTGTTTTAGGAGCCACGAAAATTACTGTACACTCTCAGAGTCTCTTGGAGCCAACTCTCCTGTTGTCCCCCACACAGTTCAATTCGATGACTAGGCAAGGGAGATTGAAGCCAGGGCATTTTCTGCATGGTTACATTTTGGTCCTGAAACTTAGGAGCACAATTTGTGTGTATGGTCTCGGTTAAATTTCATAACAGTACCCTTGTGGGGGTTGTTACAACTCTATGTGCCACTGAGTTGGAACAAACTCTGTACATTTCAAGGGAGGAGATTGCTCATTTTTCTCCCGTGGAGCAGCTGGTATATCTGAATCATCTGCCATTGAGTTTCCAATGCAACTCATTGCCACTAGGCCAAAAGAGCTCCCTATTTTAAAGTACTGGCAATTTTATTATCCCTATTTTACAAATGAGGAAAGTGAGGTACCAAGAAGTTAGGCAACTTGCCCATGTCAGTAAAGGATGAAGCTGGAATGCAAGTGTTCGAGTCTGTACCCTGACAGGTGCAAAATGAACAGGCTCTACCCAGTGACTCAGCTGCAGGGAGGCTCTGAGCACTTATGGTGGTAAAAGGGCAGAGGTTGAGAAGTTCAGGGCCAGAGAGAGGAATGTATGACTTAGAAGAAGCTATTTTAACTAAAGATCTATATCCTGAATCATTCCTGAGCAGTAACCTATTTCTCCCCTAGTACATCTCATAATCATGAGCAATGTCTCTCAGTTCTGGGTGGCCACTGCAAATGAATTCTCAAACTCAAGGATGGCTGATGTCAGAATTGATAAAAATGTTGACGAGAGGAGGTATTTCTGACCTATGGCTCACAGATGTCATCTTTGGAGGGTTCCCTTCCCTCTTTGTGAAGTTAGAAGAGGTCAGAGGGCATAGCAGTCACACCATTTCGCCCACCCTTCCTTCTAGCCCCATCGTGCCTTCCTCATTCCTTTCTCCTGAGGATACTTCTCAAAAGAGAGTCTTGCAGAGGCTTTTGGGAGAATCTGACCTGAGATGGTAATTTTCAACCCAATGAAATAGTATGGTTAGGGAGCTCTGGTGGCCTAGCGGCAAGAAGCTGCACTACAATTCCCGAGGCATCTAGTCCGAATTCACCAGATGCTCTGCTGGAGAAAGAAGGACAATCTCCTCCTGTACCAGCCAAATCTGATTTGTTGGTACACAAATAGTAGTAGTAGTAGTAGTAATAATAATAATAAATAGTATGGTTAGAAGCTATTGTTATAACAACAAACAGCTATTAATGTTTATGCTTTCATTACTAGTAATGAAAGCTTAAATGTTTGGATTGTTATTCAGTGTCAGTTGGAGATTATGGATTCTTGGTTGAAGAATATGAATATTATAGTTTGTACTATGCTTGTTGTGAATGCATATCAGATAGATGTTTTTATGTAGATAGGGTAGAACGGGGTTTTATAGGTGTGGGAGAAAGAACAATTTGGATCAGCAAAATAACTATTGTTGCTAAGACGAGGAGTGGAACATATTTATGACTTTTATTTGGAATTGGACCAATTTTTTGGTTCCTAAAAACAACAGATTACAAGCATCCTTTAAAAGTTGGGAAAGCCATAGGTTTAGGTAAACAGTGAAGAGTGAGCAGCTCTTATGCCTTTCTTGGTGTATCAGGTTTATGCTTCTACTTCTAGGTTTACGGTCTAGTGTTTTAGGTTAAACTATATCCACAAAATTTTGTGCATAAGAGAATGAAAGGTTTGAGTGAGAGGAGAAGTAGTGGGATGAGATGTATCGCGATTGGAGAGTGTTTTCTTGGATAAAAGATGGCTTGATGGCGTTGGTGGGGTATGTAATTTTGTTTCATTGAATTGATGATATAAGTATGTAGATATAAGTATATAGCTGTATACCTTTAGTACAATGTGGTGTGTGTGTGTGTGTGTGAATACAATAGGTAAGAAAGCAACAGAAAACTAATGCTTATTTAATATTTTAAAAGAGAGAAGTGTCCTTTTAGTATGGAAGGAGGACTCCATATCAGTCCCTTATCCTCTTAGCCTACAAGGACACTTCTGAGGAAGGCCTCTTTATCAAGTTTACATACTTTAACTGTAACAGTTTGTGTCTCCACCCTGCAGTCTGTGTTTTTCTTGCTGCTAGGTGCCATCAAGTCGATTACAACTCACAGTGACCCAATGAACAACAGATCTGAACTGTACCTTATCCTGTGCTATCTTCACCATCTCTGATGTTACTGTGTTAATCCATCTTGTTGAGGGTCTTCTTCTCTTTCTCTGATCCTCTATCTTATTTTCCTGTCTCCCTTCCCTTTTTTTACAAGAATGAAGATATTTCCTTTGAGATGGTTTAGAAGAGGAAAGCCAGCATTCAGTTAATACAGCATTTTCAAAACCCAAGGACCAACCCTAAATGAGGAGACTAGGCACCACCTCGTATTCCCTCTTAACAACTTATTTCTGCTATGACATTTTCTGTGCCACAGAGTGACTTCTGGATGACCAAGTGACTCACCCAGCCTCGGCTATCTTTAAAGACCCAGGCGCATGTTTCTGAAATAGGCTGACTCATGCATATGTTTGGCCACCCTAAACACTTATGCATGCTCCCCAATAGACCCAGAAAACACTTCTGGGGGCTTGATGATCCTAATCCCTTCTACCTGGGTCAATCCTAAACAATCTTCTCCTCCTTTCATGGATAAACATGATGGTTTTTCCTGTTGATGTTGTTAAATGCAATCGAGTGGAGGAGGACTCACAGCAACCCCATAAATAGACCTGAACTCTGCTCTATCGTGTGTCAGCCTCATCATCCCCAACACATTGGGTCCATTGCTGAGACATCAGTCCATCTCATGGAGGGTCTTCCTCTCCTGTGATGCTCCCCATCTTTCCAAGCATGATGTCCTTTTCCAACAACATGTCCAAAATATGTGAGAAAAGCTTCATTAACTTTGTCTCCAAGGAACATTCTCATTACACTTTCTCCAACACATATTTGTTTGGTTTTGGTTTTGGTTTTTTTGGCAGTCCATGGGATATTCAGCACTCATCTCCAACACCACATCTCAAATGCATTGATACCTAGACCAAGAAGCTATTGTCCAAACAGAGCAAGGGAACACTGCATGGTCTGAAATTGGGAACAATGTGCATCAGGGCATACTCTCCATACCTATTCAGTCTGTATGCTGAGCAATGAGAAGCTGGACTTTATAAAAGAAAAATGTAGCATCAGGATCAGAGGAAGGCTCATCAACAGCCTGGGTTATGAAGATGACACAACCTTGCTTGCTGAAAAGTGAGGAGGACCTGAAGCACTTGTTGCAGAAGATCAGTGTCAGGAAAACAAAATATTTCCCCCCGTTCCAGTAGGCAGCATCATGATAGATGGAGAAAAGAGTGAAATCGTCAATGATTTCATCTTGCTTGGCTCCAGTCAATAACCTTAGTACAAGCAGTCAAGAGAGGAGGAGGCATATAGTTTTGGGAAAGTCTGCTGTTAGGGATCTCTCCAAAGTCCTGAAGAGCAACAATGTCAGTCTAAGAACTAAGGTGCACCTGATTCAAGCCACAGTCTTTACAATCACCAGGTATGCATCCCTTTGTTAGGCTAGCTATTTAAAAAACATCATCCTGTTCATATATAAGCATGCTATCCATTACCTACTCCAGACTCTTTAAAAAGAGAATTGCTTCCTTTGTTCCGGGAGCCATAGGCTAGCGGTATCTCTTCTCTTGACGTGTCCCACTGCTAAGTATTTTTTCTAATAAACCTTGTTGGTTACATAGAAAAGCCTGGACTCTTGTTTTGCTCTTTTTGCTTAATAGGAAGAAGAACCCAGACTTAAGCAGTGCACTGGGGACATTTTCTTGGATATCACATTTAGAGACTTGTCTGGCCACAGAAGTCTAAGTTCTATTAAAATGAAAATCAGAGCATGTATGTGTGCATATACATCCCAAACCTGTCACTACTGATTTTGTTGCAACTCACAGAGTGCCTACATTGCATTTCCCAGGCTTTAAATCTTTTCAGGAGGACATGGGGGCCCCTTTTCCCCCCCCTCAGATCAGCTGGTGAATTTAAACAGCTGACCAATCAGTTAACAGCCTGATACATTGCACACTATACCACCAAGATTCCATCTATGTATACATGTACAGACAGACATAGAAAGACAGGAAAAAAGATCAGAAAAGCAGGTACTAACATATATATAAGAAATAAGTTGTGTGTTTACTAAATAAGAATGTGAGATTTTTCAGCTGAATAGTACGCAGCATGCAGGAGCAATGATTAAAAAAATTACTACATAACTTGGGAGGAACTGAAAAGCATTACACTGAGTGAACTAACTCAGTCCTACAAGGACAAATACTAGAAGACCATTATTGTAGAAATAGAAAGATAACAAGTAAAATGACTATGAGGATCCAAGGTGGGGAGGGTAGGAGTAGAGGGGTAAGGATGGACACAGGGGCTATCATAGGGTCACACAATTTGATGGGTAGAGGGAGGGGTGGGTAGAGGAAATGGGAAAGATCCAGTGTGAAAAAGAGTGTATACACACTTTTAAACAAACCAGTATAAAATAAATAAAAATTTATTTTTTAAAATATGTGAT
>NW_006399847.1:2186724-2190629 GCF_000299155.1 Elephantulus edwardii
CAGCAGAGCATCTGGTGGATTTGAACCGCGCACCTCTGGGATTGCAGTGCAGTTTCCTACCACTAGGCCACCAGAGCTCGCCTGTTATTATTATTATTTTTAACCAGGGCAATGCTAGAAGCCATTTCCTCATACAAGTATTGTGTCTTTGCTGGGGTTTACGCTAGGTCATGTGAGAAAGTGTCAGTTAAGGCTCCTTTGCTTTCTCAGGGGAGCAGGTCTATTTCACAGGTGAGTCTCGGTGTCTATTCGCTGGACAGAATTTTGGTTTATGATTGCTGACTTGGCAAAATTACCAGCACCCCCTTTCCCTCTCCAACGTGTCCTAGTTTGAACAATAAGATGCAGATAATCCATATTTTCTGAGCACAGTTTTTGCTGAGCAAATGACTTCCATTCTCCTCACCCCTATATATGGCCTGGTGGTTTTCACAACTTAACTGTTTTCCACTAGGGCTTCCTCTAGGCTTTTATAACAACATGTTTGAAAAATTGAAAAAGCAAGAAACCTACCGGGCCTTCAAAAATTTCCTTCTCATTAAATACGTAGTTGACTTTGGCATTGCCCGACAGCTTCTCAGCTTGCATCCAAAAGCGGACCTCCCCCTTCTCCAATATTTCAACTGCCAGTTCCGATTTAACCGGGACAGCTATGAAAAAGAAAAACAGGGGTGGGGGGTGGTTAGAGAAAATAGTGCAACAATGAATGAATGGAAATCCAAAATCTCTGTAAATGTTCATTAAAATTAATAAAATAAAATTTAAAAAAAGAAAAAGAAAAAGAGTGATTATACTGGTAACAAATTGCATTGATACAGTTTTTTTCAGACAAGTGAAAAATAATCCATGAGAATGAAGATGTATGTAGTATTTTGCTTCTCCCATAAACCGGAGGCTGGGTGAGCCTCAGACCCTGAGAGAGGAGACTTGGGTTCTAATTCTGAGACTCACTCTGGGAAAGTCTCTCACCTTCTCTTGAGATGCATCAACCAAAGAAATAAGAAAGATGAACTTAACCTCTTGAAGCCCTTCTAACATCTGTGACTGTCTACTGTGATCCTTGATTAGTTTTATTCTGGGGGGAGGGAGTTCTGGTGGCACTTGGAGAATTGCACTGCTAACTAAAAGGCAGTGACTTTCTGACAATTTGAACCCACCAGTGGCTCCTTCCTGTGGGAGAAACGTGGGCAATCTTCTCCCTGTGATTTCCAGCCTCAGCAACCCGCTGGAGGGTCAGCTGTGAGTCAGTTCCTATTTGATGCCAATGAGGAAGTGACGATGAGGCTTCTGGACTGACTTCAGAAGAAGTAAAGACGAGTCCAAGTTTTGCCAGTAGCAAACTACGTAATATTAGTTGGGTCACTTCTTTTCTATTAATTAGCCAACATATTGCCCTGTCCCAACATTCTATGATTTACTAACTTACTTAAAAATATTTGTCAAGGAATGGACTTTTACTTCTTCAACAATTTAACTCAGTTTGGCGATACTTTTCAGTGTTTTAAAATGAATTTTTAAAAGAATTAATTTTGTCTACAGATAGAAAATCAAGTAATTTAAAAGTCTCTCAATCCCAAAGCACATCAACTCATTTTGTGTCTTAAAGAACAAACAAACAAAACCACACCCAAACCCAAAACTTACACCAGTTCTTTTTACTTCTAAGACTAAGAGAACAAGTTTAGATGTCAGTAAGTGAGTCACTGTCAAAACAGATATTAAGACACAGCATGGCTTGCTGCACACGGAGGGTGAGGAACCATTTGGCATCTCATTTGCAACTACGTCATTTGAATCTGACTTGAATTCAGTGAGTTGGCTGAAGTCTTTCAAAGCCAGTTTTAAAAATCTCTTGTAAATGGAAAATGTTCTCTGCGATGGTTTCTCCAACTAAAAGTGACTCCAGGGCACACTTCACAGAAAAACATGATTGTTTCTCAAAGGTTAGTTCCCCCTGGCTTCCTTTGAGGGAATCATCACTCTTTACTCTCTCTAAACTGTTCATAAATATCTCCTAAAATTTTAGCATGTGGTAGGTACATTTTAAATGACAAGTCCCCCAAATTTGTACCACATATAAATGAATGTTTCTTTGTATTTTTCCTGAAAGGACCTACCATTTTTCAAGCTTCAAAAGGATGCCTATGATTAGCATTACTTTATCTTCACTATAAAATTCAATTATAGATTTGCCCTTTTCAGAACTGAAAGAAGAGGAAGCTCTGGTGGCCTAGTGGCAAGAAGTTGAGCTGCAATCCTGAAGGTGCGGGTTTCAAATCCACCAGATGCTCCACTGGGGACAGAGGGGCAATCTCCTTCTGTGATACTCAGATCCGATTCGACGGTACACAACAAGGAAAAAAAAAATAAAAGAACTGAAAGGAGGAGGCTGAAGTGTCATCTAAATGAGGTAGAGGAAGGCTTTGGAGTCACATTAGTGGCTTGAACAACTACTCTTTTCCTCAAATCTTGTCTTTCTCACCCAAATTAAGTGGATATTTTCAAAGCTCTTAAGAATAAAGATAGTTTTGTTGTTGTTATGTACCGTCAGTTCAGGACCCACCCACAGTTCACCCTCTGGCATGTTTTCAGAGGCAGTTAATCGCAAGGGAAGAGACTGGCCATCCTTCTCCCGTGGAGCAGCTAGTGGATTATAACCACGTGCCTTCAAGATTGCAGTGCAGCTACTTGCGTATTGTAATAGAATACATTAGTTCGCTTCCTGTGCCAATGTCACCGACGAGAACACTGAGACCCCCGAAGGGTTAGTGGTGGAGGTGAGAAGGGAACTACATCTCCTCTGAGGGGCCTGTGGTGGTTATTTCCTTCTGTGCTCCTCCTGGTCCTGGGCTGTCCACTCTGAGGAACACTGGTGGCTTTCCAGTGTGAGCATAATTGCTGAGGGACATGAATGATGGACAGAACATGGTGTAAGAACAGAGGCTGGGCTTTATCCCTGAAGGATGCTCATGCTTGCTGCAAATGCAAAGCAGAGTCTCTTCTAGGAAAATCCAAGATCCCATTCTGGTGAATCTCCTACATGTGTGATATGATAACTTTGTGGGACATGAGGGCCATGGCTCTGGAAAAGAGGTTCAGAGAGTTGATGAGTGAGGAAGGGAATGGTTTCTTGACGCCTCTGCCTCTTTTATTTTTCCACTATCTTCTCTGAGTTTCAAGAACATTGTCTGGGAAATACTGACCCCTAAGGAGTCACTACAAATGGCACAGTAGCCAATATGTTAAGTATAAACACAGAGACAGTCCCTCTTGTTTAGAAGAACAGATTACAGGGTTAAGCCATCTGAGTTCACTTCACATTCCAGCTGTGTGAGGCTGGCCTAGCTACTTAACCTCTCTGGGTCTCAATATCTTCATCTCTAGAATTAAATTACTGTAATGCCTCCTTTGAAGGCATACAAAGAAGAATCTTTCATTTCATCAAAGAAGATCCAATGCCTTTGAGTTGTGGTACTGGAGAAAAGTATTGAACCATGAGAACAAATGAGTCTGTCTTGGAGAAAGTGAAACAAATTTTCTCCTTGGAAGCTAGGATTTTGAAGCTCTGTCTCACATACTTTGGGCATGTGGCCAGGAGAGAGCAATCCTTGGAGAAGGACATAATGCTTGGAAGGGTGGAGGGACAGTGCAAGAGTGGAAGACCCCCGGATGAGATGGATTGACAGAGTAACTGGGGTCATGGGGGCAGGTGTGTTAGAGTCAGTGAGAATGGCTCAGAATAGAGTGGGATTCAGAGGTACTGTGCATAGGGTCTCTATGAGTTGTAGTCAACTCAACGCCACATAAAAACAACAACAATGCCTCCTTAGAAGGCATTGTGGAACCTGGCATTTAAGTGCTATGAACATGGCCCTTTGCGCCATCCCCTTTTCCTTATGAATCAG
>NW_006399847.1:2192419-2213087 GCF_000299155.1 Elephantulus edwardii
ACAAGCACTGTGGCAATTGGACAATTAAAACAGACATTCGGGTGGGGGGGGGAGAAGAACGAACTGGGGAGGAGGGTAGAGAAAACAGTGCAACAATGAATGAATGAGAACCCAAAATCTCTGTAAATGTTCACTGAAGTTTAATAAAATTTAATAATAATTTTAAAAAACCCAATACGCTACAAGCACCAATTGTAAAATAAATATTGGCATTTATGTATATGTACTTGTGTATATCTTCACATATATGTTAATGTTTTTGCTATGTGCCGTTGAGTTGCTTGCAACTCATAGCCACCCTATGTACAACAGTTCTGAACCCTGCTCTATCCTGAGCCAACCTTATCGTCTCTGACACACCTACCCCCATTACTCCAGTCACTGAGTCAATCCATCTCCTTGAGGGTCTTTCTCTCTTAGGCAGTCCCTCTTCCCTCCCAAGCACAATGTCTATAAAATATGCATATATGTTGTTGTTTATCATCAAGTTGGAACTCACTCATAGCAGACTCTCCACAGGGTTTTCAAAAACAGTAAATTGCACGGGAGAAGACTGCCCATCTTTCATTCATGAAGCAGCTTGTGGATTCAAACCACATACCCTTATGTTGACAGCACAATTCCTTTTCACTAAGCCACCAGAGCTCCCTAATGCATATATGCAAGTTAGAGAATAAGTAATATCCATAAGTAGTTATTTCACAGGCATAATATTGAAATATATGTCCCAAACAAAATCCTTGATTTGTGCTTATGCGGAATCTATACTTGGACCAGTCATCAGAACAGAGCAAGGAAACAATGCATGGTTAAAAATTGGGAAGGGTGTGAACCAAGGATGTGTTCTATCTCCATATCTTTTCAATATACATGCAGAACATATTATCCAGGAGGCTGGGCTCTATGAGGAGAAATGTTGCATCAGGATTGGAGGTAGACCCATCAACAATTGGCATTATGCAGATACATAACCCTGACTGCAGAAACTGAGGAGGACCTGAAGCGCTTGCTGCAGAAGGTCAAGGACTACAATCTTCAATATGGATTGAAATTCAACATCAAGGAAACAGAGATGCTCACCACGGGGCCGATTTGGCAGCATCATGATAGATGATGAAGAGACTGAGATTGTTAACAGCTTCATTTGGTTGGCTCTACAATCAACACGCTTGGTACCAGCAGCCAGGAGATTAAAAGACAAATTGCCTTGGGAAAGTCTGATGTCAGAGACTTCTCCAAAGTACTGAAGAGCAACTATGTCAGTCTGGAGACTAAGGTGCGCCTGATATAGGTCTTAGCAATTACTTCCTATGCATCAGAAAGCTGAATAATGCCTAGGGATAATAGAAGGAAAATTGATGCCTTTTAGCTT
Source organism: Elephantulus edwardii (assembly GCF_000299155.1). Classification (NCBI taxonomy): domain Eukaryota; kingdom Metazoa; phylum Chordata; class Mammalia; order Macroscelidea; family Macroscelididae; genus Elephantulus; species Elephantulus edwardii. The sequence continues at coordinate 2,193,792 of NW_006399847.1, forward strand.
TGGTGCTGGAGAAGAGTATTGAATATACCATGGACAACTAGGAGAACAAACAAGTTTGTCCTGGAGAGGGTGAAGCCAGGCTGCTCCATGGAGGCAAGGATTCTGAAGTTTCATATGACATACTTTGGACATGTTGCACGGTAGGATAAGTCTCTGGAGAAGGGTGTTGTGCTTGGGAGAATGGAGAGACAGTGCAGGAGAGGAAGACCCGCAATGAGATAGATTGATTCAGTGACTGGGGTAATGGGGGTAGGTGTGTCAGAGACAATAAAGTTGGCTCAGGATAGAGCAGGGTTCAGAGCTGTTGTACATAGGGTCGCTAGGAGTTGCAGGTGAATCAATGGCACATAGCAACAGCACAACAATATCTATCTCTATCGCTCTCTATATCCTTCTACATCTACGTCCCCCCTTCTCCTATACACTGCAAATAGACCTTCTAACTAGACTGAAAACTCTGGTAAGAAAAATGAGATTGTTTTCTAGTTTTAAGTTTATGTATTTTTCTTTATTTTTGACTCAACTCTAAAATTCCCTGGTGGTTAATTTGCTCTAGCAAAATATTTGCTATTTGTGGGCATAAGGCATATGTTTAATGGTTTAAAGAATTTTGGAAAACAGCTTAAAATAGTAAAATTTACTGTGCAAAAGGACAAAGGAACACCACAGTCTCTTTTACATCCTGTAAGAAACCAGACCAATTTAGGATCTTACACAATCCCAAGAAAATGACTGTAATGCGCGTCAATATTTACTAAGAGGGTGTGTGTGAACCTTGAAAAATTAGATCTGCTCCTCTGACTCTATTATCAGCTCTCAGAAAATATTCCTGTAGTGATCTGAATAATCTGATAGTGGCTGGGGTGGAAAAAAAAAGAGAACAGGAGCTAAAATATTTAAAAAGCCACTTCAGTGGGCTCGGAAAACCTTGCTCAGGTTTGGAAAGTTGATACCTTCCTGTGAAAGCTGTAGTTCTCTCATGATGTCAACCAAATATTATGCTGGTGTCTAATCAAAGGGTCCCTGAGCTGCTTTGTTGTTTTCTCTCTCCCAGAATCAATATGTAGTCATCATGCTTATGTCAAACTCAGAGTGAATGACCAGGACACCAAGCAATCAAATGCCTTAATTAGCTCTATCTCTAAATGCATATGGCCACTAAACACCAGGAGGTCTGAGCGTCTTGCCTCAGCCCTGGCTCTCCATCTTTCTTCACCTCCTTCCCTACAGCTGAATGCAAATGTTACTTGGGGTGGCTGATGCCAAGACATGTAGTCAGTGTTTACTGTATGACTGGCTAATTTACCAGGAGTTGTTGTTTCTCCCCATCCCCACCAGTGTTTGAGAATAGATGGTACAAACACGGCTGGTGTCTGCCTCTCTCTCAGGCCCTAACTTCAGAATACCTCCCTGCGCAATGGCCCTGCAAAGAGAGAGAAAAATAAGAGAAGGGTAGCTTTTGTGTCTCAGAGACCAATCTCCTACTTTTGATAATGAGTGCTACTAGGACCATTGTTCAATATGAATATGTGGTTTTTTACCAAAGAATTCAAATATGTCAGCAGACATCTTTAACAACTCTAATAGTAACGAAACAGGTCTGTCCTGGGAAGGGTGAAACTAGTTTCCTCCTTGGAGGCAAGGATTTTGAAGTTCTGTCTGACGTACTTTGTTGGGCAAGTTGCCAGGAGGGGCCAGTCCTTGGAGAGGGATATCATGCTTAGAAGGATAGAGGATCAGTCCAGAAGAGGAAGATCCTGGATAAGCAGACACAGCGACTGTGGCAATGGGGCAAATGTGTCAGAGAGCGTGAGCTTGGCTCAGGATAGGGCAAGATTCTTAGTCAACCTGATGGCCTAACACACAGCAATACTAAATCCCTTGACCTATTAGTAGGTCACACGCTGTCCCTCGACCCTTCCAAGCATGATATCCTTCTCCAAAGTCTGACCCCTCCTGGCTACATGACAAAAGTATGTGAGATGGAGTCTCCAAATCCTTGCCTCCAAAGAGCTGCTTGGTTTTAGCCTCGGTTGGACAGACTAGTTTGCTCTATTGGCAGTTCATGTATGTTCAGTACTCCACTTCAGCACCACAACTCAAAGGCATAGATTCTTCTATCATCCTTAGTCATTGTCCAGCTTTATGAATACCATAGCTTTCTCTGTCCAGCATAGCAAGTGATTGGGAAGACCATAGCCTGGATCAGGTGTACCTTAGACTCACTGACATCATTGCTCTTTAGCACTCTGATAGCAGACTTCCCCCTTGCAATTCATCTTTTGATTTCCTGACTGCTAGTGCCAAGAGTATTAGTTGTGGAACCTAGCAAGCTGAAATTATTAATAATCTCAATCTCTTCTCCATATATCATGATGCTGCCAATTGGTCCAGTGGTAAGAATCTTCATTTTCTTGATGTTGAGCTTCAATCTATATTGCAAACTACAGCCCTTGACCCTCTGCAGCAAATGCTTCAGGCCTTCCTCAGTTTCATAAAGTAAGATTGTGTCATCTGCATAATGCAGGTTGTTGATGAGTCTTCTTCCAATCTTGATACCACAGTCCTCCTCTTAAGTCCAGCCTCTCAAATGATCTGTTGTAGATACTACCCATTATTATAGAGTCTCTGAGTGGTGCAAATGGTTAATGCACTTGGTTGCTAACAGAAAGTTTGGAAGTCTGAGTCTACCACAGGTTTCTTCTAAGACAGGTCTGCTGATTTGCTTCTCAAAAGTCAGCCTGTGAACACCTGGTGGAGTTTTGTGTACAACTAGACTCCGCATGGGATTTGCTTCCCTAGTTTAGAGGCATGGTTTCATGGGACACGCAGACAACTGGTCTACTGCTTTTAGTGTTTCTGTTCTACTTTCTAGTTTATTACATAGTGTGCAGAATCTCAAAAATCATGAGATACCATAGAGGTACAAATGGTTCCTATTTATCTGGAGCAACAGAAGAAGGAGCAACAGGAATTGGAAAGCATGGCTAATTGCCTCAAAGAATGAGCCATGAGACCAGAAGACTAATATTGTTGAATCTTTTTCTTTCATTGCTAAAAATTGTGATTTTTAAATGAATGTTCACAGAAAAGTTGGGTTTTCATTCATTCACTGATAGACATTTTCCTCCCACCCCTATTGCTGAATGTTTTGAGCTAAGTTTCTACAAAAGAATCCTGATCAAAAGGGAGAAAATGTGGAACAGAATTTTACACACTCGTAGAATCTAGACTTTATGAAGCCATTAATGATCCTTGAAACAACTGCCCTTAGATAATCTTTAAACATTAAACTAAAGCCTTGTTTAAATCAAATTAGTAGTTTAACTTCATCAGTAAAAAATGCCTGCCTTGAGCTTTGTGCTCCATTAAGGAATTATGCATGTGGACTCAAACTAGCAATAACAACTGAAAAGGATAGATACGAAGTTTAGTGACAGTTTGATTTCCTTGGTGGAGGTAAGAATAAGAATGGATATGGAGTTGTTTGAGAATGGTTGTACAATTTGAAGAACACAATCCATTTAATTGTATTATATATGTAGAAACTGTTGAAATGGCGAGTGTCTTATATATTCTTTCTCTCTCTCTGTGCCCCATCCTTCTCTCTCTCTCTCTCTCAGACACACACACACACACACACACACACACACACACGTAACCCTATACACACACAGAGGAAAGCACAAAACACAGAGCATAATTCTACTCCTACACACATTGAGTCAGAGTTGATTTAATGACAACTGTTTTTTTAAGTTTTCTTCCTTATTTGTTAATTTTTTTTTCATTAAATTGTTAAAATTGTTTCATTTCTGAAAATGAAAGCCAGGTCTAGGGTTCTGAAATGAGTTGTCTAGGTTTATAGTCTGAATCAAAGGTACAACACAAAGCAAGTCCAGGCCAAACCTTGACCTTCTACACAAGATAGATGAATGGGATCTTCTAAGACTCAAATCCCTATGCACATCCAAAAACTTCTCCAGTAGGGTAAAAAGGGAAGCCACTGACTGGGAAAAAGTATTCGGTAATAACATATCAGATAAGGGACTTATATCCAGAATTTATGAAATACTTGAGCACCACAACAAGCTAAAGGTAAATAATCCAATAGAAAAATGGGCACAGGATATGAACAGGCACTTCACCGAAGACGACATTCAGATGGGTAACAAGCACATGAAGAAATGCTCAAAATCCCTAGCCCTAAGAGAGATGCAAATTAAAACAACTATGAGATATCATCTCACCCCAGTCAAAATAGCAAAATTTAACAGAACATCAAGCAACAAATGCTGGCGAGGTTGTGGAGAAACTGGAACCCTGATTCACTGTTGGTGGGAGAGTAAAATGGTGCAACCCCTGTGGAAAGCAGTATAGCGCTTTCTCAAAAAGTTGCAAATAGAGATACCATTTGACCCAGCAATTCCACTACTGGGAATATACCCTGAAGAGACCATAGCTGACATCCAAGCAGATATATGCACACCCATGTTTATTGCAGCTTTGTTCACAATAGCAAGGAGTTGGAAACAACCTAAGTGCCCATCAACAAACGAATGGCTAGAGAAGCTGTGGTATATTCGCACAATGGAATACTATGCTGCATTAAAAAACAAGGAACTCATGCAATATTATTCAAAATGGTTGACTCTGGAGAACATTATGCTGAGTGAAAGATCCCAGTCACAAAAGGACAAATATTACATGATGCCACTGTTGTAGAATGGGAATTTCCTTGGGGTTGGGGAGAGACTGAGTAAGATGGGTTCAATAATGTATACTGCACTGAAACAGAGGAGGGAGAAAACTGTTTAAAAGAGATATATAACTAGGCATTTCTGTCATCACAGGAGTCTAGAGCGAGGGCTACATGGTGGAGGGGACCTGGGGGAGGGTTTGTAAAACAATGAAAGAATCTTTTCTTTTACTTTTCCATAATTTTTGACTCATGTACTTATAACTTGTTAGTCAAATTTGTGTCTTCTAGGTTGCAACACCCCCATGATACATCTTCAAGGATATGAACATGTACAGCCAAGCACAATCAATAAGAGTGCATCTAAATTCCAAAATCAATCTCCATAATAGTCTATGTGTTTCCTACTGCCAAAGGGGCCCTTTAGAGTAGTGAGAGAAGATCTTCACCCTGAAACCCACAGCATCCCTTTTCAGCAGGAAGTAGCTAAGAGAATACGCCATCCCCTTTTCCTTATGACTCAGGGTGAAGTCTCTCTCAGGGAGGAGTGATAGGGAATGGCAAAGGACACACTGACAAAGAAGATTAATCAGAACTGGCTTTGACAAGCACTGTGGCATTTGGACAAGAACAAACTGGGAGGAGGGTAGAGAGAATAGTGCAACAATGAATGAATGGGAACCCAAAATCTCTGTAAATGTTTATGAAAATTAATAAAATATAATTATAGAAAAAAGACCCCAAAAAATCCCATTTGTGATATTGCTTTGCCTGCTTTGTGGTGAGTAAACATAGAGGCAAGAAATGGCTTGCCTGAAGCCATGAAGCAGGTTTCCCCTTAGAATTTAGAAGGCTGTCCCCTAGTTCAAAGAACACAAGCCACTCAATGCCAAACATTTTGAGAATATTATAGCTGATGTCAACATTTACCAGCATCCATCCTCATAATAAAAGAAATCACTGCTTGGAAACATAAGAGAAGGTAAGCTATTGGTTCAAAGGCCACATTTCTGCTTGCTTTTTAATCATAGTCACCATTGAGAATGTAATCAATCTAGTGGTTTCTTCCTAGAAAAATACACTTATGTAAATATATGTTTTGTCTATAGTGTGGGGTAGAGATAAAGTTTCCTGGATTTTTGAAACTCCTATATTAGTGAGGAGGCTGCATTTTAGCTATTAAAATACAGTGCAAACAGAGTGGAAAAGCATGCCAGTTTGATAAGAATGCATGCATGCAATCATTCTCTACTTGTTATCTCAAGCTCTGAGGTTCAACTTTCGGAATGCTTCACAACCTTGGCCAGTAAGTGCTAAAGGCAAGAGATCCTATCAGATCAGTGGAACCTTGAGGGTGTCATTTCAGACTTGTTAGGTGTCAAATGTGGAATTTAATATTTTATGTTGAAGATACTTAATTAGAGGGTTTGCTAAGAAGTTCACGGGAATTCTTTTTTCAGACCAAGGTGGTGTTTATTGTTGTTGTGTGCCATTGAGTCAGAACTGACCCATAGCTGACCCGCTAGCAGGTTTTCAGAGAAAGTTAATCGCATGGGAGATTGCCCATCCTCCTCCTGGGGAGCTGCTGGCAGATTTGAACTCTGTGCCTTCAGGATTACAGTGCATCTTTTTAACACTAGGCCACCAGAGCAAGGTATCTGTACCTAATTTTCTAGAAGTTTCAAATGGGAGGTTTTGTCTTTAAATTATCTCCGTTTGGAGCTTTGACTCCTGTAAAAGTCCTAAATTTATTTTCATTACCCTCATCTCCAAGTCACATTTTGGCTGTGCCTCTTCCAAGATAGATTTGTGTATTCTTCAGGCAATTCTTGTTAGAGTCAATGGTCTTTGCCAGTACCCTAATTCAAATGCAACCATTCTTCATTCCTTTCCATTCAGTGTCCAGCTTTCATATACATATAAGTCAACAGAAAACACCATGGATAGGATCAGGTGTATTTTACTCCTCAAGATCATGCTTCTTTTTAACAGTTGAGGAGGTCGGGTCAGCAGATTTGCCCAATTCACTCCATCATTTGATTTCTTGACTGTTGCTTCCATGGATGTTGATTGTGCTTCCAAGTAAAATGAAATCCTTTACAACTCCATTATTTTCTTCTTTAACATGATAATTTTGTGTTGTTCCAGTTGTAAGGATTAAAATTTTCCTAACATTGCAGTGTAATCTATTGAAGCCTGTTGTCTTTGATCTGCATCAGAATAGTATGTCAAGTCCTTTTTGCTTTCAGTAAGCAAGGTTACCTGGTCTTTCTCTAGTCCTGACACTGCATTCTTGGATGATTCAGTGATAATTGGAATAAGTATGGTAAAAGGATACAGACCTTACCCACACTTTTCCTGATTTTTTAACCAGGTGATATACTTCTGTTCTTAAACAGCTGCCTCTTGGTCTATGTATAGCTTCTACATTAACACAATTAAGAGACATGGGATTCGCATTCTCTCTAATGTTATCCATAATTTGTCATGATTCATATAGTCAGATTCTTTGGTATAGTTAATAAAACACAGGCAAATATCTTCCTGGTGTTCTCTGCTTTTACCCAGGATTCATCTGGCATCAGCAACAATATTCTCTTTTTTAATTAAATTTTATTAATTTTAATGAACATTTACAGACATTTAGGGTTTTCATTCATTCATTGTTGCACTATTTTCTCTAAGCAACAATATTCTTCAAGGAAGATACTCGTCTGTGTATCCCACTCTTGACACCAAAAAAAGATCTTCTGAGTTTGGCCTGGATTTCTGGCAGTTCCTTCGAGTTGTGGTGCTGGTGAAGAGTCTTGAACATGCCATGGACCATCAAGAAAACAAATAGGTCTGTCTTGGAGAGGGTGAAACCAAATCTCTCCTTGGAAGCTAGGATTTTGAAGCTCCGCTTCATTTACTTTGGTCATGTGGCCAGGAGAGATCAGTCCTTGGAGAAGGACATCATGCTCAGAAGGGTGGAGGAACAGCACAGGAAAGTAAGACCCAGGAGGAGATGGATTGATATAGTGACTGGGGCGATGGGGGTTGGTGTGTTGGAGTTAGTGACACTGGCTCAGGACAGGGAAGGGTTCGGAGCTGCTGTACATAGGGTTGCTATACAACACAAGTGACTCAAAGGCATATAAAAGCAATAACATACCATGACAGGTAGTGAAGCAGGAGTGGCATCCACTTCCTAAGTAACATGCCTACAGAAACCCTATGAACTTGGATAAATGTCGATAGTTGTAGAGGGGCTTCAAGCCTTTTGTGCATAGGGTTGCTATGAGTTGTGCTTGACTCAAAGGTAATCAACACCCCCACCTTTTGGATGCACCACTGCAAGAGTGATTAAAAAAATTACCTTCAGCAAAATTGTACTTGGGTGTGGTGTTAGTGATACTGTCTGATAATTTTCACATCACATAGGATCTTCTTTCCTTGGATTAGGCATATAGAGCCTTTCCAATTGGCTGGCCAGGTAAATCTTTTCCAGTTAGTTGGTCTTTCAAGTTTCTTGGCATATAAAAGTGAGCATGTGCAATATTGCATCTCTTAGTTGAAACATTTTGGTGTTCCATCAGTTTTTGGAACTAGTTTTTACTAATGTTTCCAGTGCAGTTTGGACTTCTATGCCCTTAGTTCTGGATCATATTCTAAGTATTGAAATGGTTACATATGAAGCAGTTTTTTTCTGCTGCAGTGACACTGTACATTCTTTTCATCTTCTTCTGATATTTCCTGCATTGTTCAATTTTTTGCCCATAGAATCTTTCACTATTTAACAGGAAGACTGACTTCTTCTCCTTCAACTTGAAATACACTAAATGTATTCCTCTCTTTTGGTTTTCTAATGCCAGGGTTTTTCACATTTCATCATAATACTTTGCTTTTCAAGCCACCTTTTAAATCCTTTGCTCAGCTCTTCTGTTTCTCTTTCCTCCCTTCCACTTTAGCTACTTTACATTAGAAAGTAAGTTGCAGAGTCTCATCCACTTTACACCTTTTTCTTTTCTGTCTATTTAATGCCCTTTGCTTTCTTCACATAGGATACCATTGATGTCATCCCACTTTTCATATGGTCTTCACTCAGTGTTCAGGGAGGCAAACTTGTTCTTGAGGCAGTCTCCAAATTCAAGTGGTATGTACTCAAGATTATACTTTGGATCTCTTAGACATAGTTTCATTTGCTTCAGCTTCAGTCTGCACCTACATGGGACTAATTGATAATCTGTTCTGTCATCAGTTCCTGAATTTATTCTGACTGATGGTATTGAGCCTTTCTACTGTCTCTTTCTAGAGATTAGTCCATACGATTCTTGTATATCCCATCCAGCCAGACCTACAGGTATGGCTTAGTGACTAAATCCAAAAGACACATACTGATTCCAAAATATGTAGGTAAAACATGGAGAACTTAATTGCACAATGTTAGAATTAGATGCAATCCCGAAGGCATGCAGTTTGAGGCCACCAGCAGCTCTGCGGGAGAAGGATGGGCAATCTCCCACGCAATTTACTGCCTCTTGATTATTCTAAGAAATGAGTACCTTATTGGTGCTACTATTCACTTAACATTGCTTATTGTTGTTATATACCATCAAGTCAGAACCAACCCATAGCTGATCCTCCCGTGGGAGTTCAGCAGCAGTTAATCACATGGGGGGAGATTTTGCACTGGGTGCCTTGTTCACCCAAAGACTTTAATTATTTGGGTGGCAGTTGAGACACAGAGGTGAGTTTTATTTTGTTCCAGCTTTAGAGGTGACTAAGGTGATAATTTCAGGGTTCCACGAATCTCCAATGGACCAGTAAGGTGGTATTTTGAGGTTTTTAAATTTTGTTCCACATTTCCCTTCACTTCATCCATGCTCTTCTGCCATCATCTCCTTTACAGTGGTCAGAGGTGGCAGCATAGCACTATCTAGTTCTGGTCTCAGGGTAAGAGAGGTTGAGATGTTCACGATCCACTAATTCTTTGGATGAATTATTTCAGTTTATCTTTGCTTTTCTTCCATCTTCTTTGTTCCAGACAGGGATAGACCAATAGTTGCTCCTTAGATGGCTGCTCGCAAGCTTTTAAGATTCTAGTCATTACTCACAAGAGTAGAACATAGAACATTGCCCTTGTGGATTATGTTATGCCAATTGACCTTGTTGTCTTACAAGTCTATGGTTGCAAGGGCTGAGAACCAACAACTCATTCCCTTGGGGTACATGATTATGATGAAAAAGTCTATAAAGCATTGTTCTCTGTTTTTTCTACTATATACATGCATGTATTTACAGCATATGCTTCTATTAATGTAGAAATATCATCTGCCAAGCCTACATATGGTAATAGATATAGTGATTTTCACCTATCCATATCTATTTGTCTTGCTTGTCTGCCTATACCTATTGTTGACTGTATCTCTTGTGTTATCACCCTAAATCTTTTCTTTTACTGTTACTGTGTTGATTAGTCCCCTATTCTATACTGTCCTTCCCTTCAACTGTTTTAATCTATGTTACATTTAGGGAGCTCTGGTGGCCTAGTGGCAAGAAGCTGTGCTGCAATTCTGAAGGCACACGGTTCAAATCCACCAGCTGCTCCATGGGAGAAAGATGGGCAATTTCCTCTCATGCAATTAACTGGCTCTGAAAACCCATGAGATGTTCAACTACGGGTCAGTTCCAACTCAATGGTACATACCAACAACAACGACATGTTATATTTACTAATTTTCATCCCCCTCTTCCTCCTTTCCCATCCTTGGTAACCAACCAAGGAAGATTCTGGGTGCAAACTTGAACTTTTTATAACAGCGGTCTTATGCAATATTTGTCCTTTTATGACTGACCAACTTCATATAAGATATTGTCCTCTAAATTCATCTATGTTTGCAGTGTTACTCAAATTCTTTATTGTTCCCTAGTGTTGGAAGGCATGCCATTATGTGAATGTATACCATAGTTTCTTTAACCATTTATCTGTTGGTGGACAGTTGTGTTGTTTGTGAGTACATTTTGAATACTTACTTGGGAATTTGTGTTCATGGCTGAGAGCAAGTAAACGTTTCATTTCTGTAGAAAGAAAAGAGAATGCCAAATCTCATTAACAAAACCAACTTCACTTTATCTTGGGAAATTATTGAAAATTAAAGCAGCACTAAATTTGTTAATGCATTGTTTTAAAACTTACCTTCTTCATCAATTACATAGCTTGAAGCAATTCCATCAGTGTCTGTTACATCACAGGAATAAATTCCCAAGTCTTCCACCCCAAGGTCTTTGAAGGTCAATTTTGTCCTTTGAAATAGAACTTTCTTTTAGAAACTGGAGTTGCATCAATAGATGTATGTACTGTGCTGCCTTTAAGAAACTGGCATTTGCACATACCATCTATTCAGAACAGTGTTCCTCTCTTGCCTGCTGATTTACAGCTTACAGTATATCAAACTGGCATGAAGATACAGAGCTCACTGGTTATCGCTGGGGAGCCTGAATTTTCTTCCCATAGAGTGAAACCTGTTATTGTGACTGCTGAATATTTCTGTTTACTCCATTGAGCTTATACTACTTGGCACTGCCTATTTCATTTTCAATATTTCTCAACCACCTAATCTCTGTGCCTGTAGGGACAGGAATGGCATTGTTTATTGTTATATTTCCAACACCCAATACCTTGTCAGGAACATAATATTTGCTTAATAAATATTTGTGGGATAAATAAATGAATGAGTAGATCAGTGGTATAGCTTTACTGTGTTTTCTAACTTTGGTGAGTCACAGTGCTAGTTCAGTGAAAACACTGGGGAAAATGATTTGTGGTTTGTCTTTTCTTTTTCCCCAAAATATATATTTTAATTCAAGAATCTTAGGGTGACATAAAAAATATCTTGTAATAATAACCTGTATTTCCTTGCCATTTTTCAACTAACTGCTATTTGTATTTCTGGCCTGAGCTTTAGAAAGTATGGCTCCAGTGTATCTATCAGAGATGGTGAAATTGTCACAGGACAGGGCAAAGTTTAGATCTGTTAGTCACAGAGTCGTTATGAGTTGTGGTTGACTCAGTAGCACCTGACAACAACATAATGGTCTTCATTGTAATAGAACAAAGTACTCTGAAATACTTGGCTTTAGCAAATACAGTTCAATGTGGGCAGCACTATAACAATACAAAGCTTGATAAGCAAGAAGAAAAAAAAGAAAACTCAAACACTTAGAGCTAGAACAAAGTGATAGATCATAAAGTCACTCTCTTCTTCCCTCTCCCATTTTACAAGAAAGAAAGTGTGAATCTATAGAAGTTAAATAGCTTGCTCAAGGTCACACTGGAATAGAGGCACTAGAATTCATCTAGTCTATGCTCACATAATGGCGTTCTTTCTATCCATAAATGATGGTCAAAAGAACAGAAGAGATTATACTTGGTATTGCTGTTATTCTGTACCGTTGAGTTGGAGCCAACTCATAGCTGACTCTCTACCAGATTTTTAGAGGCAATAAACTGCATGGGAGGAGATTGCCTATCTCTCTCCTTTGGAGCAGCTGGTGGATTTGAACCATGTACCTTTTGTACATTGGCAGCTCATCTCCTTACCACTAGGCCACCAAAGCTCCCTGAGAGCAAACTTAATCCATCTTTACCATCATTTGAAGCAAATAGCAAGTTCTTTTTAGTAACCCTCCAAATATCCTTACCACTACTTTAAAATTCCGAAATTTCATAGAACTAATAAGAATCATCTCTTAAGAGGAATTCTATGCTGATCAAATCTTTTCAAACATCATAAATGAGAAAGTACTTTACACAGACTAATGTGAAAAGCACTTTTTAAATTTTAAGATTTATATTTGTTATGACTTTTCACACTACTAAGAGACATTTGCAACTTCATTCCCTTTTCCCAAGTACTTAAAATTGATAGCAAAGACCTTATTTCATGCTGCTGTGGTGGAAGGGAAATTAATACTATCACCAAAGTGTTTCTTACTTGTTGCCTTTGCTCTCAACTTCTAACCGTGCAGAGTCTTCCGTTGATACATAATCCTTGGACCAGGTGAACTCAGAATTGGGAGTCATCTGATCACATTCGAAGTTCAAAGAAATTACTCCATCATCATCCACATTTACAACAACTTCTTTGGTTCCTAGAAAGTAAAAAACAGGAAGACACTGATATTCTAGTAGAAATCAACCAATTATGAATTTGTAGCTAGAGATCCACTACTAAAATAAAGTAATCTAAGGTCTTGAGCCTGAGCAAGAGAAAGTCCTGAGTGCTCATGCCTAGCATGCCTGACATATTAACTGTCATACTGTGCTAGAAATTAAATGAACACGCCACATTTCTTATGCAGAGCCAACATCATGCAATTCAGGGCTAAAGAAAATGGTGCTATTCTTCCTACCTTTTCTTTTTTATGCCTACTACAACCTGATTGCACAATTATGGAAGTGGATTGATTACAAATGGACGGTGGGGGGCCACAAAGTAGACTTGAGGAAAAAAGAAAATTGAATGGTCTTTATCAGGACCTAATTAATGACTGTTGCTTAGTAGTACTCATCTCCAATAAGTCATCAAGAAAAATAGAAAGGGAAAAAAAGTAGAGAGAAACTGGAGGGTAGAATGTAGAGGGAATTAGAATTGTCTGTGTTCACATCTGTAAAATGTGTCAATCATGTTAGACTGGAAAAATACAAAGAAACTTACTCCACTGATAATGTAATACCTAGTCAACCTAAAGCATTCTGGATTACAATGACAAGATATATCAAAATGTGAAGGAAAAAATGTAAGTTAAAATAAAATTTTGAGGATCATATACATTTGAAAAATAAATATTGGGTTTTGGATTTTAATATAAATAATTCAGAAATAAAAAGGAAACCAATATAATTTTAGTCTTGAGAGTTTTTACCACACTTTCACTTTCTAAACCACATGCCTCTGGAAACTCTATGAACATAAAGAAATGATAGTTATAGTACAGGGTGCAGGCCTTTTGTTCATAGAGGCACTATGAATTATGCTTGACTTGATGGAATTTAATAACAATAATGTAATATATAAAAGAGTCTGTACATTATAAAGCACTCATATAGAAACACCTAAATAAATTTTGAGGGAAGTAAAATGTTTGCTCATATTGACCTTATTCACTTACCAGTCTAAATTTGATTTGTCTCAGTACTGTAGAAAAGTTACATTTAATCCCAAAATTTATTTTTGGGGAAAAACCCTCTTTCAATTAAACTCCATAAAATGTATCCCAATACATACTTTACATAAATTGAAGGAATTTGGTGTTGTGGGGTTGTTTTTGTTTGTTTGTTTGTTTTTCAGTCATGAGGTATTTTTTTTTCTCTTTGTCCTTTTAGACAAGTTGATTATTTCAAGCCTAGATTAACCAGGTCCCCAGGAGCAGCACAATTCTGTCCCTACTTCCACCCTCCCCAACCCCCACACCATTCCCAAGGCCCTCAGGGTTACCCCTTCCCTTCTTCCTTTCACTCTGTGCCACCACACTTCTGAAAAGATGCCATCAGGCAGCTCTTGCACGGGCCTGGGGGCTGCCGCCATGCAGTCAGATTATCTGTTCCTTTTGTTGTTTTGTTTTGAGCCAACACTAGAACAGACAGAGAAGCCAGGATCAACTCACAAACAGATACAAAGCAAAAAGACAGAGAGACAACGATTTAGAGGCCGGTCACCAGAAAGATGTCATCAGTGTGGGAAGATGCCCCAGATGGCAAGGCCTCTAAATGGATGGAACCAAATGTTCAGTCACTCTCTCACGCTTGGGTAGAATGTTCAGTTGGATGGCATTCATGTGGACACTTCTTTATACTTCTGGCTGCTTTCAAAGGCGTGTTCATATTTCCAGCCCAGAGTGGTTTTGCAGTTTTCACAGAAATGTTTGCAACTGCATGCAGTCCTGTTAGCAACACTCGCTCTTCCGCGGGCCCACAGCCCACATTAACTACTGAATTAAAGAGGTATGCACGTCCTTGACTTCCTTGGAACGACTTGGAAATGAGTTCATCGTGATTGGCCAAGTGAGCTCTGCAATGAATGCAGCTGTATCCGGTGGCAGGAGGGCAAGTATGCCTGGAAAGTCTTGGATCTCGTCATCTTCACCATTGGTGCCGCTGATCGTGGGGTGAACTCTGGGGCAGCCCACGAGGCACTCCCACAGGACGGGTCACACGGGAAACACCAGAAGAAGCAAGTAAAGGCCTGGGTTTGGCAGGAGGTGGGTGTGGGGCAGGCTCCACAAACTGGTGATGTCTTCAGAGGAGGGACCTTCAAACAGAGGTCTAGTTCTCAACAGTGGCTGCAGGCTGCTCCATCCCGCCAGCCCCCCGCCCCCCCCCCGCTCTGCTCCGCGGGGGTGCACCGGGCGGCCCCGGAATTTGTTGTTTTGTTGTGGGTTAGGGGTTTTTGTTTTGTTTTATTTCCTTTCTATATATGTCTTAACAGGCCAGCACTCTGCTCTATTGTCCAATCAACCTTGACAGCGGGAAGAGCAATGCAAAAATGTTTCCAGGGCCAAGAGAAAGAAATAAGAGGTATCTAAATCAGTAAAGAGGGGTTAAAACTGTCACTATATACAGATGATATCATAGTGTACACAGAAAACCCCAACGACTTAAAAAACCTGTCAGATCTAGTAGATCAATTCGGTAGTGTGGCAGGATAGAAGATCAATATAAAAAAATCAGTGGGATTTCTCCACAGTAATAAGGAAAAGCAAACTAAGAAAATAATACCATTTACAACAGACAACCACAAATTAATATATTTGGGAATAAATCTAAGTAGAGACACAAAAGACCTTTATCCAGAAAACTATAAAACAGTACTACGAGAAACAATAAGAGATTTAACTAAATGGAAAAATATTCCCTGTTCGTTAATAGGAAGACTATCTTATCTCAAAACCCACTACACAGCTCTAATAATGAAAACAGCATGGTATTCGTACAATGACAGACATATAGACCAATAGAAGATAATTTAGAACCTAGAAATTAACCAATCTATCTATGGTCAACTGGTATTCGACAAGGAAACAAAAATCTATCAAATGGTGAAATGACAACTTCTTCAAGAAATGGTACTGGAAAAACTGGGCATCTACCTGCAGAAAACTAAAGCAGGATCCACATCTCACACCATACCGAGAAAAAATCAACTCAAGGTGGATCAAAGATGTAGGAGTAAAGTCCAAAACCACAAAGATCATAAGAGACAAAATGGGGTCAAGCTTAGAAGTCCCATCTTATGATATAAATAGGCTTGGAAATATAGCCAGAAATACACAATCAAGGGGACAATAAACTTTGTGAATGGGACCTTCTAAAAATTAAGTCCCTGTGGGCAACATTTTTTCCACTGGGTGAAAAGAAAACCTACAGACTATGGAGAATACATTTGGCAATGATATCACAGATGCAGATCTCATAATGCAAGTTTACAGAATACTACAAAGGTCACTATAAGGAAAAGATTGATAACCCAATCATAAAATGGGCAGAAGACATAGACTTCTTGCAAAGGAAGATAATTGGATGGCCAACAGACACATGAAGAAATGCTCAAAATCACTGACAATCAGAGATATGAAAATTAGAACCACCATGAGATACCACACCACCCCAGTGGTAGTAGCAAAGTTCAACAGGGCAGCAAGTAATACATGTTAGAGAGGATGTGGAGAGGTGGGAACTCTCATGCACGGCTGATGGGATTGTAAAATGGTACAGCCATTCTGGAAATTAGTTTGGTATTTCCTAAAAAAACTGAAAATGGAAATTCCATATAACTCAGCTACTTCACTGCTAGGATTATGGCCCAAGGAAAATAGAACTGAGACATCAATGGAGATTTGCACACCTATGTTCATAGCCGTGTTATTCACAATAACAAGAAAATGGAAACAGCCCAAATGTCCAGCAATAAACCAATGGATTAAGAAATTATGGTACATTTACACAATGGACTACTATGCACTATGAAGCACTAAGGAGTAACAGTTTCCTAAAATACTATATAACATGGCAAAGTCTACAGAACATTATGCTGAGAAAACTAATGCAGTCTCATAAGGACAAATAATGCAAAAGACTGTTATTGTAAAAATACCTTTTCAATGTATAATATGTAAAACAGATCATTTGGTTAGCTGGACTTTATGAGGAGGAATGTGGCCATCAAGAGTGGAGGAAGAGTCACCAAAACCTACGTTATGCAGATGACACAACCTTGCTTGCTAAAACTGAGGAGCATCTGAAGCTCTTGCTGCAGACTGTCAAGGACTATAGTCTTCAATAAGGATTGAAGCTCAACATCAAGAAGACAAAGATTCTCAACACTGGGCCAATTGACAGCACTATGAAGGATGGAGAAGAGATTGAGGTTGTTAACAATTACAGCTTGCTCAGCTCCACAATCAACACTCTTGGCATGAGCAGTCAGGAAATCAAAAGATGAATTGCACTGGAAAAATCTGCTATCGTGGACTTCTCCAGAGTACTGAGGACCAACAGTATTTGTGTAGAGACTAAGGTGTACCTAATCAAGGCCATGGTCTTCACAATGACTTGCTATACATCACAGAGCTAGACAATGACTAAAGAGAACAGAAGAAGAATTTATGCCTTTGAGTTGTGGTTCTGGAGAAGAATCTTGAACATACCATGGACTGCTCACTAATTATAGAGAAACATTTTTGTTACTTAAAACAAATAACAGAACAAAGAAAGAATTATTTTTAGGTAAACAGAAATAACGACCAATTAAAGTTAATGGTTCCCTGAGAGAAAGAAATATCTACCATACATTTCATTTAAAGGGCTGTGTGTTTACCACCAGAAGGTACAGGCGAGACTTTATCCCTATTCCTGATTACTACCATATGAAGTCTAGATCATTTGCTATTACATGATTAATATTAAACAAGCACTCTCATTAAAACCTACAAAAAGACTAAGTCTTAAGAGACTGCATATTTAGCATGGTTGAGTCATATGAAGAACATAAATAAATTGTCTATTGTTATGAAGAGGAAAGAAGACTTTGTAGAACAGATGTTGACTAAACCACTTGTTGCCATTTCCATATCTAGTTTGGAGAGAGCTCTGGTGGCCTTGTGGCAACAAGCTGCACTGCAATCCTTATCTATGGAGGCATGGAAGTGTGTTCATATTAATCATTCACTATCTTATCTGTAATCCCTTAAAAGGAAATGAATTATAAACTTGCTGTTGCTTCATATATTAGAAGTATAATTTATTTACAACAGAAAAATATGGAATAGTTTTGACGGATTTTATTATTAGTAACATTATTTGCTTTTCTGCAAACAAAGGAGTTAAAAAACTGGAGGAATAGGAACAATTTAACTAGCTTGTTAACATGTCTCTCAATTCCACAGATAATCTAGGAACTACAATGCCTCATCCATCTGGAACTTTGCCCAAAACCAACAAGAAATGAACAGGTGCCTCAGAGAGCCAGTACTCAGGAGTCAAAGTCCACACTGGCATTCCTGGGCATTGTTCACTGAAGACTTTTGTAGACTCTCACTTGAACTCTATTTATACTTAGTTAACATGATTCTAACTCGCTTCATTAGTAGATTTTCTGTATTAGATTAAACTAAAAGAAGGATTAAAGAGCTACTGCCAGCTGGCACACTGGGAATAAGGAAAATGGCATCAAGAAAGGGACTGAAAAACAGACAACAGCACAATGGTGTTAGGGTCATAATGCCACTACTGTATTGTGATGTTGTTGTTGTGCCCTGTTGAGTTGGAATCAACCCATAGCTGACCCTCCAGCAGGTTTTCAGAGGCAGTAAACTACATAGGAGGAGATTGCCCATCCTTCTGTGGAGCAGTTGGTGGATCTCAACTGTGAGTGTTTGAGATTGCGGTACAGCTTTTACAATCAGCTCTGAGGCATACAGGAAGGGGTAAGCAGGATTCTCTATATTGTATCCAAGAAGGTTGTAAAATAACAAAATGCAGAACATATTTAAAAATAATTTTCAACAAAACATCTTAAATGATAAAGTATTGATGCTTTCGTAGTAAACTCTTAGGTATATACAGACAACAAATTTGACCCTGAACTCACACAGCTTGGAGAATAGGAAAATCTGTTTAATAGCTATCTTAATTGCATCTACTATAAAGAAAAGACTACAGAGCTATTTGCTTCATTAGAATGTACTGGAAAATTAATATTTGTAAAATTATTTCTGACTGTTTTTGATGAAAATATGAAGTGAGGTAAAAAGTTGTTCTTGGCAAGTCTCAGGAAAGATACACCTTTCCACCTCAGTCTATGAGTTGTACATCTTTTATTATTTTTTTTGTTTCTATTCATTCATTGTTGCACTTTTCTCCCTGTCCATCCCTCCCCCCCAGTACACTTTTCTTTTTGAAAAGCAAAAGAAAAATTCTTTCATTGTTTTACAATCCCTCCCCCCAGGTCCACTCCACTATGCAGCCTTTGTTCTGGACTCCTGTCATGACAATAATACCTAATCACATATCCCTTTTAAACAGTTTTCTCTTTCATCTGTTTCAATGCAGTATACAT
>NW_006399847.1:2213562-2231840 GCF_000299155.1 Elephantulus edwardii
GTTTTATTTGTATCTCTCTTAGAGCTAGGGATTTTGAACATTTCTTCATGTGCTTGTTGGCCATCTGAATGTCTTCTTTGGTGAAGTGTCTGCTCATATCCTGTGCCCATTTTTCAATTGGATTATTTAACTTTATCTTGTTGAGGTGCTCAAGTATTTTATAAGGTCTAGATATAAGTCCCTTATCTGACATGTCACTACCAAATACTTTTTCCCAATCTTTGGCTTACCTTTTTACCCTGTTGAAGAAGTTTTTAGATGTACATAGGGATTTGATCTTGGAAGACTGTTTATGTTGTGGATTAGGACCGCTAGAGTTCTTCCAACCTTTTCTTTAATGAAGTTTATAGTCCTTGGTTTTAGTCCTAGATCCATGATCCACGTTGAGTTGGTTTTAGTATATGGAGTGAGGTGTGGCTCTTGCTTAAGTCTTCTATAGATAGTTTTCCAATTTTGCCATTTGTTAAAAGGGCTGTTGTTTCCCCACTTAACTGATTTCATCTCTTTGTAAAAAATCAGTTGATCATAGGTAAATGGGCTGATTTCCGGATTCTCAATTCTATTCCACTGATCCATGTGTCTGTCATTGTACCAGTATCATGCTGTCTTAACCACCATGGCAGTGTAGTAGGATTTGAAATCAGGGAATGAGATGGCTCCTACGTTTTTTCTATTTTTAAGGTGTTCTTTGCTTATTCAGGGCTTGTTTCCATTCCAAATGAAACGGGAGATTACCTTTTCCTCTCGTTGAAGAATGAGATTGCTATTTGTATTGGGATTGCATTGAATGTGTAAATTGCCTTTGGTAGTATTGCCATTTTCAAAATACTGAGTGTTCCTATCCATGACCTCTCTAAAGTACTGAAGAGCAAGGGTGTCTCTCCGGAGACTAAGGTACGTCTGATACAGGCCATAGTCTTTGCAATCACTTGTTATGCATCAGAGAGTTAGACAATAACTAGGGAGGATAGAAGGAGAATTGATGCCTTTGAGCTTTGGGGTTGGGGAAGAGTATTGGGGGTACCATGGACTGGTAAGAAAACAAACAGATTCATCCTTGAGAGGGTTAAACCAGGCTGCTCCTCGGAGGCAAAAGATTCTGAGGCTTCGTCTGACATACTTTGGTCATCTTGTAAGGAGAGATCGATCCTTGGAGAAGGACATCATGCTTGGGAGGGTGGAGGGCAGGCGCAGGAGGGGAAGGCCCTCTAAGGGGTGGATAGATTCGGTGACTGGGGTAATCAGGATGGGTGTGTCAGAGACAGTGAGATTGGCACAGGACAGAGCAGAGTTTAGGGCTGTTGTACATAGGGTCGCTATGAGTCGCAAGTGACATGATGGCACATAACAACAACAACAACAACAACAATCCATGAGCAAGGGATATTCTTCCACTTCTCCAGATCTCTTTTTGTTTCTTGTAGTAATTTATTGTAATTTTCTTTGAATAGATCCTTTGTGCTTCTGGTTAGATTTACTCCCAAGCATTTAATCTTATGATTAGCTATTGTGAAAGGTATTATTTTTCTTAGCTCCAGCTCTGTATTCTCTTTGTCACTGTAGAGAAATCCAACTGATTTTTGTATGTTCATCCTGTATCCTGCTACTTTGCTGAATTGGTCAACTATGTCCAATAGTTTTCTTGCTGAGTCTTTAGGGTTTTCTAGGTATACTATCATATCATCTGCATAGAGAGATAATTTTACCTCCTCTTTGCCAATTTGGATACCTCTTATGTCCTTCTCTTGTCTTATTGCTATTGCTAAGACTTCTAATACAATATTGAATAAGAGAAGTGAGAGTGGGCATCCTTGCCTAGTTTCTGTTCTTACAGGGAATGCCTTTAACCTCTCTCCACTGAGAACAATGTTGGCTCTCAGGTTTGCATAAATTTAGTTCCACCTTTATATCAATAGCTCAGCTCCCTACAGCCTAATTCAGGGGAGCTCCTTACTGGAAATTTGTGTTGTTCTGTATCTTTAAGGCAAAACCGACTCATTGCTGACCCTCCAGCCTGTTTTCAGAGGCTTTAAATCACACACGAGGAGACTGCCCATCTTTCTCCAACAGAGCACGTGGTAGATTCATGTTGTTGTTGTTTACTGTCAAGTAGGAATTGACGCATAGCTGACCCTCCAGTGGGTTTTCAGAGGCAGTAAATCATCAGGAAGAGATTGCATATCTTTCTCCTAGGAAGCAGCTAGTGGATTTGAACCTTGTACCTTTCAGTTGCTAGCACAACTCCTTACCATAATTCATTCTGTTGTAATTTTACAAAAGATGGGTCTATGTATGATATTTAAATGAATGATTATTTTTATAAGTGTTCTAGAAAAGTCAAAAGCAATGCAATAATTTATTTACTTTTTTGAAGTGTGTGTGTGTGTGTGTGTGTGTGTGTGTGTGTGTGTGTGTAATGGGTCTACTCTCACACGTAAGGGAATAGCTGAACCGTTTAAAAGGTATATGTTGTTGTTGATTGCCTTTGAGTCCAGCACGACTCTTAGTGACACTATGAACAAAAGGCCTGAAGCCTTTCTAGAACTCGACATTTATCAAAGTTCATAGAATTTCTGGAGGCATGTTGTTTAGGAAGTGGAGCCACACCTGCTTCCAAACCTGTCTTAAACTGAAAGCTCCACCAAACACTGTTCACCGTGGGTAACTGTTATGACATCTGACACCCGGATGGCACAAGTTTCAGCATCACAGCAACCCCAGGTTACCTCAGTACAGTATGTTGACAGTATGACAACAGTTCAGAATAATAGATGCATAGCAAAGTGGACTGGGGCAAGGGTACAGGGAGGGAGGGAATTATGCAACAATGAATAAACTTTTTTAAAAAAGTGAACTAGATGGGAGGTAGGGAAGAAAATGAATGAATGAAATCCAACTTTTCTGTAAACTTCCGTTAAAGTCACAATTTTAAAAAAAGGAACTCAGCTAAGATTTCAAGAGATTTGACTTTTTATAAAATGGAAGTTCATTTTTTCTGAAAAGGTTTTCAGGAGAGTTGTCACGAGTCAGCTTCTTTAACCTAAACAAATCCCAACATGGACTCTGAAGGGTGTTTTGAAGGTGAGGACAGCCGAACCTGCCATCTTGGTGCCTCCTCACAGCCTCTCTCAGATACCTGTCCTCTAGGTCCCTGCCACCTGCATTCCAGTTCCTGACCCAAAACACCTAAACCACATGTCAATGCAGGTCCGTGGGCGACCACGTCCTGTAACCCATGTGTGCTAGGGATGCTCCTTCTTCCTGGCCTGCATGCTGCCTGCTAACTGTCCTTGGTGAGCAGCCTGCAGCCTGGACCACCAGCTCTCTGTTACCCACTGTATCCCGGCGGCCACACTCGGCAGATCTCTCGTCTGCATTCTGCTCTAGCTCGCCTCGCCTATTTCCGTGCCTCAGATCTGATGGGACTAAACACAAGTATTGTTTTTAAAAACATCAAATGTTAAAAAGTGTTCCTTTATGTACTAAAAAAAAAGCTAACCTACATTTTTTTCAGCTTATTCTTTTTTTTTCCCAGCTTATTCTATTTATAGGCTTTCCTAGATGAGAGATTTCTTGGTGAAGCTTGACACAATTAGTCCATTACTTGGACCCTCATTACAGGCACAGCGAGGCTATGTGGCCATGAGTTTCATGTGCTTTAACTTCAGTGGGCGACCCGTGACTCAACCGACTTTAGTGGCTTAAGTTAATTTTTCTTGGGAATTCCAATTACACCTGAGATATCTTGTTGTCTGTTGTCTACTGGTATATAATAAAGCCTTATTTTCTATCTGAAAATTTAATAATGTCCAAAAGAAGTTGTTCTTCTGAAATACCAATTTAAGTTTCACAGGTTTTTTTCCTTTTTTTAAAAAAAATAGCAATTTAAGTTTTTAATCCCAACTCTTGACGTTGAGAAAATGCTTTTTTCTCCTTCCTAACATAAAAGAAATACCTGAGCATTTATCTAATACAGTAGTACTGAATGAAAGAAACAAATTCAGACAATTTTAGGCTACATATGAATTTTAAGGGGACTTATAAAACATAGTTTACAGTATGTGCAGTTATAAGATTTTATGAACATGTCATCTGTCTAACTTATTATTTGATTGAAAGTTTACAGAAAAAATTGGTTTTCAATTCAACATTTATAAACGTTTTGTTTTGCTATTTGATTGCAAGCCTCACAATGTCATAGCATTCTTAGCACGTGCTTGCTCCTTGTAATAACTATTTCTCTTGTCCTTTTTTCTTATCACTTCTGTTTTGTGCACTTTATCCCTGGACACATGTTGTCCTCTTGATCCCTTGACTGACTCTTCTAAATGAGTGTCTCCTGCTCTAGAACTGTCAGCTCATCCAGAATTGGACTTGAAGTTGAGCCATGGAGGTGATTTCAGTTCAAGGATGGAAGGTTTTCTGAGGGCTCTTGTCTCAGAAGTTCTATCAGTTCCTATCAGATCAGCAAGCCAGGCCATTTTTTGTATTTTGTTTTCTCCCACTCAGTCTAGAGCCTCTTATTGTGGTCCTTTTCCAACTGGTCAACACTGGTAGCTGGGCACCATCTAATACTTCTGGTCCCAGGGTCTTAGAGGCTGGGGTTCGTGTGATCCATAGCCCTCAGGAAAATTATTTCCTTGGATCTCTGATTTTAATCCTTTTTCTTGGAGAAAAACCAAAAAGAATTACAATATAGATGTCTACTCAAGCTTTTAAAATTCAACTTACCACTCAACAATGTTGTTGTTGTTGGGACATGCCATTGAGTTGGGATTGACCCATAGCTTAAATCTCTGGTGGGTTTGCAGAGGAAGTAAATTGCATGAGAGATTGTCCATCCTTCTTCCGCAGAGCAGCTGGTGGATTTGAACCTCGTGGCTTTGGGATTGCAGCACAGCTTCTTACCACTATTTTCTCTGTGGATTTTGTTTATATCAGTTAACTTTAGTGTACTTCAGGATAACAGTCTTGAGTCTCTAAGTCAGTGACTCATTCCCTTGAATTACTTGGCTATAGTTAAGGCCTTTCTAACTTTGACCCTTTTTTTCTCTACTATATTCATAGATACATGTATAGCTCATGTAAATGCACATGAACACATCACTTTGAGGGCTAAGGTGTGCATGACCTCTAGCGTTATATACATGGAGCAACATTCATGGAAAGCTGCACACTGAAAAAAGAAGATAGAGGAACTGATTCATTTGGCCTGTGGGGTTGGCAAAAAATACTGAAAATGCCATGGCCTGCCAGAAGAATAAGCATCAGTCTTCAGAGAAATGCATTCAGAATTCTTCTCAGTAGCAAGGGCAGCGACCGACTTGCTTCTTATTTTTGTTGTTGTTAGATGTTGTCAAGTTGAATACGACTCAGCAGCCCTGTGAACAAAGGATCTGAACCCTCTTCTATCCTGTGCCATACTCACACTTTCCAACACACAAGAGGCTATTGTGACATCACTGTGCCAATCCACTTGGTTGAGGATCTTCCTCTCCTTCACTGACCCTCCACCCTTTCCAGCATCATCTCCCTTCTCCAAGGGATTTGGACAAATCATCTGGAAAGACTAACCACTATAAAAAAAATATCATTTAAAATAAAAGACATCATATTTGGTAAAGGACAGAGTCAGCAAAACATGTGAAATCTTCAGTGTCATAGAATGACCCAGTAACTAAAAGATAAAAGCAATTATGAGGTGGCACAGAACCAGGGAGCACTGATTCTATTATGCAGAAGGTCACTAGCCGTGGCAGCCAGCATGGTGGCAACTAACGAACAGCCAACAGCAACTTACTCTCAACATGTCATTGTGTACACTCTGGCTTTTCTACTCAACTGTTGTCTACAGAACTCTTTTCTCTTGACTCTTCTCCCACTGTCTCCCTACTACTCAGCATACTCAAGAAATACATGCAAGGAACAATGTGAACATAGTAAATGGCAGAAGTCTAAGTGCCATTCTGCAGTCTTGGTATTCCTTCATGGAGAAATGTTGAATTTCCTGCATCTGAGGATTGTTTTTGAGACTGTAAACCGGATTAGTATGTCACTGCTTAGCATGTAGGTGTCTACAGATGTTACCTGTGGTTTCATTCTAGGGATGTTGTTATGTGTCATTAAGTATAAATAGACTCATCACTGGCCCGTCAGTGGGTTTTCAGAGAACTGTGTGCCTTTGGGTTGGCAGTGCAGCTCCTTATCACTAGACTTCTGGGAATGTTATTGTTATTTATTAGGTACCCATTGCATCCTAACTGACCCGTAGTTGACCCCCCAGTGAGTTTTCAGAGGCAGCTGATCGCATGGGAGGAGACTGCTCATCTTTCTCTTGCAGAGCCGCTGGTGAATTCAATCAGTATATCTTTGAACTGGCAGCAAAATTCCTTCCCACTAAGCTGCCAGAACTCCTCTTCCAGGGATGAAGCAATAAAAAATAAGGCTCATGATGCTTATTCTAAATCAGTAAAACAAAATACTCCCCCAGGAGCACAACACCAGATCCATTGATGATGGTATAATTTCTGCAGTGAAGCATCTGTCAACATCATGCCTGGTCCTACCACTCTAAGGTAGGAAAAGAAAATAAAAAATTGACCCTAGCCAATCAGATTTGGAATCCACAGCTTAAAAGGTGGATTTTATTTACCAATGAATAGATCAGATCCTCTATGTGTTGCTCTTACAGATAAACTTTTATGTAGGTTATGACTCACAGTGACCCTGTGAACAGTGGACGTTTCCGTCTTTTCCTGTGCCATCCTTACCAACTCTGATACACTAAAGCTCACCATTACAATCCGTGTCAATCCAACTCATTGAAGGTCTTCCTCTCTTTCGCTTACCCCCACCTTTTTTTTAAATTTTAAATTGATTTTAATGAAAGTATACAGAGACTTTGGATTTCCATTCATTCATTGTTTCATGACCCTCTACCTTTCCAAGCATGATGTGTTTCTCTAAAAACCGGCCCCCTGTAACAACCTGCGCAAAGTATGTCAGATGAAGTCTCACTGTCCTTGCCTCTAAGGAGCATCCTGGCTGTACGTTTCCAAGACATATTTGTTTGTCCATTTGGCTGTCCATGGTATTTTTCAGCAATTTTCTCCAACACCACAAGTCAAAGGCAAATTGTTCTTCTGTCATCCTTACTCATTGTCCAACTTTCTTCACAATTGTAAATTGAAGGGTCTGATTTTTATAGGAACAGGGAGTTGCACTGCTAACCCCGAGGTCAAGCCTCTCTGGCTGTTCAAACCCAGCAGTGATTCTGTGGGGAAAGATGAGCAATCTCCTCCCATGCAATTTGCAGCCTCTGAAGACACACTGGAGGGTCAGCTATGAGTCGGTTCTGAATTGACGGTAATGAGACAGGCATGGATCTTGGTGCCTTTCTGTTGTGCCTTTATTCTGGTGCCTGCATTCCTAACATTTTTCTGTTTCCTGATGAAATTTTGCAAAGGATAAGGATACTTAAATGTAAAGGAGCTCTGGTGGCCTAGTGGCAAGAAGCTGCACTTCAATCCCAAAAGCATGTGATTTGAGGCCACCAGCTGCTGTGTGGCAGAAGAATGGACAATCTCTCCTGTTCAATTAACTTCCTCTGAAAACGTGCTGAAGGGTCATCTACAGGTCAGTTCTGAATCTACGGTACACAACAACTTAAATGTAGTGTGTTATTTCCTCTGAATACCCCACTATGCTTTTTTTTTTATAGGAAGGTCACTTTTGTTAGACCCATGGCTACAGAGTAATAACAAGAGTAGCGGAAAACAGGTTATGTAGAAACAAGATGAAAGGAGCTATTTCCTCAAAGTGTATATTTTAACGTACTTTTCCAGTCACATTTAGTAAAGGCATTGCATGTTTTTTCTCATTAGAAAAATACTACATTTAAGATATATCTTGTGTTAATTGTTATTGTTGTTAAATGCCATTGAGTCAAATATGACTCATAGAGACCCTGTGGGCAAAAGACAATTTGTTAACTACAGTCTGAAAATAGGTACACACCAAAGCTAAAGTGCTTAAATTAATAGAAAAATTCTCTAAGACAGAAAACAACGAATTCTGGTAAAGGTGTAGAAAGATTGGAATTCTCACAAACAGCTGGCTGAACTGTAAAATGGCAAACTACTGTATCTCCTGTCCTTAAAAAGTTAAGAATAGAAATATCATTTGTTAAACAGTTCCATTACCAAGATATATCACAAAATAATAAGAGCTGGGACACAAATAGGTATTCATTATTTACAATAATAAAGAAATGGAAATAATTTAAGTAACCATGGACAGATAAATGGATGTGCTATGGCACATACACAATCGAATACCATTGTGTGTCATAGATGAATCTGGAGAACATTATGTTGAATAAAGTAAGTCACAAAAAGACAAATACTATGAATAACTATACAAATAGAACAAAGCATTCTCTGATTATTACCAGGGATGAGAGGGGAAAGAAATTGAAGATAAATCAGTAATTATACAATATACACATAGTAAATTGGGTTAAATCAAAGTTTCTCTAAAATAAGGGATGCTTTGTATATCATTAAACAAAAGAAAGACATTAGCGTTACAAGCAATAGGCCATTACATACACAACTCTACAGAATCAGAAGTAGCAAACATTAATCTATAAACAGATACACAGACAGACAGACAAAATAAACAGATATGGCTGAATGAAAGGCACCATTACGTCCATGATTGTGCACTGGTTTGGTGGATGGTATTTCAACATGAGTATCCGCATGTGCTGCAAATACACAGTCACAAATGCAGTAGAGCAAAGAGGAGGCATAGCACATAAGCTTCTTTATCATAACCAAGAATCCTGAAGGAATGAGTCACTTGTCCTCGGCCTCATGACCACAGTCTTAGGGACATCAAGTTCAATCAGCATAATACAAGGACAGTGTTTTACACTTCACATTGGTGAGTAGTGACTGGGAACTTAAAAGCTTGGAGGAGGCCATCTAAAGTGCATTGGTCTCTGGAGCAAAGAGGAGTGAAGGAAATCCACAACACAGGGAAAAAACTAGTCCATACTTAACAGACTTTCAAACCTCAACTTGCATGAGATTTAGATGCAATGGCTACCACTGCTATCTGCTCTGAAAGGGGTCACAGTAGAAGGTCTGAGATAGAGTGGGAGATAAATGTAGAACAAAATGAAAAATATCACAAAAATGACAGGGTTACTGGCATGTATAAGACTGGTGCAATGTCCGAGTCTACGGACCTTAGTTGCTCTTTGATCTAGAACTGAACTCATCCTGTGACAAACAACAGACAAACCTGCAGGGTGACCAGTCACCGCAGAGAGGTACTCTGTCCTTGGAACATTAACTCAGAGGGTCACAAGGGCCTATCTGTCCACGGATGACGTGAAAATGTAGGAAGATAGAGGGTGGAAAGAGGAAACACAGAAAGGCAGTGGGAAGGGTGATGATGCAATGTGGGCTGGGAAAACAAAATATTCACATGAACAGTTGGATGGATTACCAATCTGTCCTGCAAACTTTCACTCAAATCACAATGAAAAGTTAAGAAAAAAAAAACAAACCCAAAGTGCTTAGACTGGAATGGATAGAAACCTAAAATGATGTGAATATTTTAAAATATGTTCTCTTTTCTAGTACTCTGTGGGATTTTAATAAATTAAATTTAGTGGTGCAGATTGAAAATGATAAGAGGAGTCATTATGATGTGGTGATCTGAACCACTGTAATAAAGGCTGTTTTCCATCGTCCAGTCAGGGCATCTTGGAGACTGGGAAGTGTAGGCGGCCTCTGGCTGGCTCAATTCTATAGTCCATTCAGTGAGCACAGCTGTGTATGTAACCCAGGGTCAGTAAGCTATAACCCCGGGCCAAATCTGGGGCTTGTTTCTACACTTTTTTCAAACTAAGAATGATTTTCACATTTTCTAAGAGTTGAGAAGAAAATTTTAAAAAAGAGTAACATTTAGAGACATAAAGATTATATAATACTCAAATTACAGCATGTATAATAAAATTGTATTAGAACTCAGCCATTTGTATTGTTGTATATGTTTTGGATGGTTTGCTTTTATGCTATAGGGACAGAGCTGAGTAGTTGTAACAGAGACTATATGGCTAGAAAGTAAAAATTACTTACCATCTGGCCATTCACAGAAATAAAAATAGCCAGTATCTGGCTTCACTTAAAACCTGAAATTATGTAAATTCTACATTTGTTTAAAGATTGTGTCTGCATTGTACCAAACTCCCCTATGACTGGAAAATCACTCATGTGTGATTTAATGATCAGGGAATAATGGGAATATTGTCCTAGGAATGCATGCATGAAATAGTTGGTTCGGGAGGGGTAATTTGACCAAGAATATTTCTGATTTTTAAAAACATAAACCAGAAAAAAATTAAAAAAAAAACAAAACATAAACCAGAAAACCCCTAGACATTTTCAAACCTGCTCACCCCGGCCAGAGGTGTCTGTGCACTGAATTCGATGATTCAGACAGAGCTCCCAGATGGGTTTAAACACTAGGAGAGGTACTGAGGCGTGTTGAATGCGACTTTGGTTATCTTACCAGGATGAGATTCATTCCCATGGAAAACAAAAGCGCACCTGGACGAGTCTCTGCCACCACAGGCCCAGCCAGGTCAGACGGCTTCCCAACACCAGCCTGGTTTATGGCACGGATGCGGAAAACGTAGCTGACACCCTCCTTGAGGCCCTGCACCTGGAAGAAGTAGGTAGAGAGAGGCAGTGGGTGTTCGCTTTACCTGTGACACTGGTCACTTGGCTGAAAGAGTCCAGGGCACAACTTTACCTTTAGACCTTTTGCTCCCTGGACCAATTGCAAATCGTAGATGAAGACACTTAAGACCTCTTCCTACACATTTTTGAGACTGTTTAGTGGCCACCAACAACAGAAGCTAGACTGGTTTAAATGAATTATTTCCTTATTCTTTGGTCAAAAAGACAGCATAAAAGTACACATAGTATATATGCTGCATTTTTCTTTATTCTTTTGAACTGCTTTATGAATAATCATAATTTTTGTGATGGTCTTTGGATTTAGCCCAGTCTCTCATTGCTTCAAAAACTATTAATCTTTTCTTTTTTTTAAAAAAAAATCAAGATTTCATTAAAAAATGTGCTCCTTTGAAAAGGTATACTGTTTAGTTGTTTGGATTTTTTTTTTTAAGAAGAAATTTATCACACACTGGGCCTCCTTTCCCCCCTCATATATTGTGATGTAGACCAGTAGGACTTATTTATCCAGAATTATTTGAATCAGAATGAATGAAAAACTTCACTCAACTAAAATAAAGCCCAAAAAATATTTAAATCAAGTAAAGCCAGAATTCAATTCAATTAAGTGAAGCATTTGTGATCATATATTTAAAGGAGCAACATTGTTAGATTTTTAATCTAATTATTTGATAGCATTGTCATTACAACAATGGAATACCACTACTCATGTAATAATAGCTTCAACTGGAGCCTATTTGAAATAGCTTTCAATGTATAAATTAGCTTAATTTTAGGCACAGAGTAAATGCACACTTTGGTGTACTTAAACTCGAAGTTTGGAAAAGCGTTCAAGGAAACTGTGGCTTTTCCTTGTTGTGATAAAAATAGACTGATGGCCAGGTGTCTGACACATACACCTGACTCTTAGGTAATAGCAGTCTGCACAAAGATTTGAGTCAGGCTTTTACAACATAGAGAAGGAAGTATATCCACATAGGTGTTCAGTCGCTGGTATGACAGGGTCAATGACCACTTACTCCAACAGCATCATATACTTTACACCTGTCAACTTTGCTTTTCTTGGATTTTTTTTCCCCCTTTCTCTATAATTTATGAAAGAATTAGTTTTCTTGCTCTTCCCATCTGGCCTCTTCCAAGTATTCACCCCTTTTATCACTTTGTTGATATAGGTTGTGATTACCAGTTAAAGGGGAAAAAATAAAGAAGCTTGATTAAATCTTTTTGGTTGAAAGGTATATACCTTCAGCTTTAGACACATCAGGGCACATGGTGTGGAAATGAATGTGGATGCTTCTGACAGAGGCCAGCTAGCCTATTATACTTTGGCTAAAAGGATACTAAATTCTCCCATTAGTGAAACTGTATCTCTCCTATGCTCATTTGAGTTTATCCAAATTGACTTAATTATTATTGTTAGTTATTTGAGTCTACAGTATATGCTTGAACAATTTTTTAATACATATGTATCAATGAATATACATTGAAATGGACTTGGAGAGTACAGGATATTTTTCACTTTCTTCTTTATACATTTATTATTTTATTTTACTGTTAACTTGTATGTGTTAATTCTAGAGCTAAAATTAAAATGTCTATTTCATAAAGTGTGGCTAAAACAAGTCAATGGGACCTACAGACCTTGTAAAAAGTTCATCTCCAGGTTTATCAGTGTCACTTTCTTACTCTTAAATTTCCCTCACTGATGTTTCTTTTTCATAATGAATGACATAACTGTTTTTGATATGTTTAAACTTGGTCTGACATTCCCCCCCCCGCCCCCCCCCCGCTGTCTGTCTGAGGACTTTGTCCATTTCTGTGGGCAGTGGGTCTCCTTGGCTTAGTATCCTATTCTTACTTGGCCTCTCCTGGCTAGAGACCCTCCTCAGACTCTTGAGATCCCATGCAAAGGCAGACTGATGAAGGTTTGGACATCCTATCCCAGCTTTATACGCATATCACCACCATCAAGGTATTTATATTCTTTGGGAGCTTTTCTCTGAATCCAGAAGCCTCTTGATTTATCCCAACAACCAATTATTAGCATCCTATATGACAGGCTTCCTTGACCATTTCCATTTCTCATAAAATGTTTCTTTTCTTATTTCTTCAGGCATTTGGAAAGGGCTAGAGAGCTGACTGGCACAAGCCAACTTGAATTAATGGCATATTGGATCTAAGGATTTATGAGCAATCTGTTCTGCAGGATAAATCTACACTTTTGTAAGGACTTTAATTGCCTTCACCTCTAGAGTGGTTGATGGATGGCGTGGATGTACATCTGCCAGACCCTCAGAGTCTCTGTGACCTATCTGATGCACAGTGGCTCATTTTGCCAACAACTAGATGCAATGCACAGCTTCTGTCTGTTATAAGAGATGAAATCATATTTTCCAGAGTTCTGAGGACATGCAATGGGCACAGAGCCTCCACATGTCGCTGCTGACACAACAAGTTAAGTGTTGTGCTTACTGAAACAACAAGTTGATGGTTGTAGAACAGTTTTTGGTAGGTGGAGTTAGGAATTAGTTCCACTAGAAAACACCGGAAGAATGCAGAGGTCAGTGACGTGAATAAAGGTGAAGATGAGGTCAAGAGTTGAGCAGTTCTCCTCCACTAATCTTTGAGAATGCACTTTAGCTCAAGCACAGAGGAACGAGAGAGAGCACGTCTCAAACGAATCTGCAGTAAACCTGATAATGTTAACCGCTGTGACTTTAAAAATTGTTGTTGTTGTTAGGTGTCATCAAACTGACTTTGACTCATGGGGACCTTGTGAACAACGGATCTGAACCATGCCCCATCCTGCACCATCCTCACATCTCCAATCTACTTGAACCCATGGTTACAGTCACTGTGTCAGTCCCTGCAAGGGAGGGTCTTCCTCGCTTTCTCTGACCCTCCACCTTTCCCAGCTTGATGAGTTGACTGTAAAAATAGCACCCTCAATTTAAAAAAAAAATATAGAAGGAATGAGAAAGTTACCTTTTGAGGTGGAAAGCAGCAATATTTTAACCCTAAGTAACAAAAATGCAAGCTAGAAAAGTTAGAGTAAGGAGGGACAGAGAGAGGGAAGGAGACATTCTCCAAAGTGGATCTAATCACTTTACACTCAAGACACCAAATGGCTTGAAGCAGCAGGAATGTCCCTCAATTCCAACCACCAATTGGGACTTTACAAAAACCCCATAATATGGAACAGACCTGTGCAGAGCCACTCTGCTTCACGGTGTTTGCTCTGAAGGTAACGTAGTAGAGTAAGGACTTCTCTGGAACCTGAGCACCTTCTTACCTTCAGGTACTTGTTTTTGATAGCTGCCTCATTGAGTCCTCGCCACTGGTCATCTTTAGCACTGGCTTCCTTCAAGTCCACAAAGTATCCAGTCACCGGGGTCCGCCCTGAGTAAACTGGAGGCTTCCACTGGAGGACCAGGGAGGTCTTCCTGACTTCACTGTACTTGAGATTGTGTGGAGGCCCTGAGAGTGAAAGCAACAAGCAGAAGCCACAGATCAGGTAAGAAGAGTAACACACGTCCCCCTAAGTACCACAGCTGAGGCCTTAACGTGGACTCTGATGCCTAGCAGCCCCATTAAATAGGTACTTTTGTGGTCTTCCTCATGTTAACTTCCAACAATTCCTCTCTATCAACCTCTAGTATCCCTCACTGGGTGGATAAGGGGCCACTCGGGGTCTGGTTAAACTTTCCTTCAGGCTCTTCTTAATCTTGCAAATTTGCCTGTATGTAAACATTTTATCAAAATAATTTAGCTGTAGATTCAGTTTCTAATATTCTTTAATGGTAATAAGAAAATTCTTCTAAATATCTATTAGCATGAAGAAAGAAATTCTATTTGATGGCAGACGAATACTTGTTCCAAAGGCAGAATGAACATGTCACAAAATAGCACTCAAATGAGAGAGAACTATTTCTCCTAAATCATATATTTCATTGATAGTGAAGAGAAAGGACATTTTCTGGTTTACAAAGAACAACTGACAACTTAAATAGTATTAAACCTGTGGACCTTGAATTTGTGCTAAACACTTCCAAGTACTGTTAATTCATTCACTCCATTCACCTCTAAAAGCAAGTAAACAAAGCCAAGTCACAGGATGAGGTTCATCAGGTACAAAGTCAGAATTTGCACCATGTTCATACCCTTTGTCCTCCCGAGAGAATCCTAAACACCCAGTGATTTTGTCCCTCTTTGCATAACCACCAGTTGCCATGATGTTTAGTCATTGATTTCTCTTTCTTCTTCTTCTTAATAACTGCTTATTACTAACCAATCAATTATAATCCTGTGAACTGACTCATGTTGACCTGAAAGCAAACTGAAGTTTTTATCATGTTTTCTTTGGTGTTTTGCAATATACAGTTCAATGTTTATTTGGCCCTCTACCTTGGCAAAATGTTGGGATTTACAACACATCTACTACACTCAATAAATAACTTTCTACCCTTTGGCTCCCCAAAATTCATGTCCTTGCCACTTGCAAGGCACATTCACCTCATTACATTATCACAAAGTCTTAAGTCAATTCTAAGTCCAAAACTTCATATTCAGAATCATCTAAATAAAATAGATGATTTTAGGATTGGTGGAAGATCTATCAACAATCAATCTGTGTTATGCAGATGACACAACCCTGCTTGCTGAAACTGAGGAGGACCTGAAGTGCTTGCTGCAGAGGGTCAATGACTGCAGCCTTCAGTATGGATTGAGACACAATGTCAAGAAGACAAAGATTCTCACCTCTGGACCAACTGGCAGCATCAGGATGGATGGTGAAGAGATTGAGATTGTTCACAGCTTTAGTCTGCTTGGCTGAACAATCAACACTCTTGGCACCAGCACCCAGGAAATTAAAAGACATATTGCGATGGGAAAGTCTGCTGTTAGGGCCCTCTCTAAAGTACTGAAGAGCAACAGTGTGTCTCTGGAGACTAAGGTGCATCTGATACAGGCCATGGTCTTTGCAATCACTTGTTTTGCATCAGAGAGTTGGACAATGACTAGGGAGGATAGAAGGAGAATTGATGCCTTTGAGCTTTGGTGTTGGAGACGAGTATTGAGGGTACCATGGACTGCCAAGAAAACAAACAGATTCATCCTTGAGAGGGTTAAACCGGGCTGCTTCTTGGAGGCAAGGATTCTGAGGCTTCATCAGACATACTTTGGACATGTTGTAAGGAGAGTCCGGTCCTTGGAGAAGGAAATCATGCTTGGGAGGGTGGAGGGCAGGCGCAGGAGGGGAAGACCCTCTATGAGGTGGATTGATTTGGTGACTGGGGTAATCAGAGAACAGAGTTTAGGGCTGTTGTACATAGGATCGCTATGAGTCGCAAGTGACTTGATGGCACATAACAACAATAACAACAAATAAAATAGGAGTGAAACTTCAGGCATATTCCATCCTGGGCAAAATTCCTCTACATTTGTGAACTTCTGAGGTCTAGGACAGCAACTATCCATTTCTACAAGGGTAAAGCAGGGACAAGACAGACATTTCCATCCCAAATGGGAAAAATTAGAGTGAATAAGAGAGAACAGGTACTAGACAAGCCCCAAACCCAGCAGAACAAATTGCAACAGCTCCCAAGACTAGAAAATATTCCTGTTTTCTGAGACCATCTGGGTAATGGCCTCATTTGGTGTTGGTAGGCTTTTAGATTCTGGGTGCAGGCCCCCAGCCCTGAGCTCTGCTCCCATGTCCACTAGGAGAGCATCTCTTTTTCTTTGGCTTTGGGCAAGGCAACAACTCCATTCTCCTAGTGACCCATGAGAGTGGTGACCCCCTACCCTCAACCATGGCAGGTCCCATTTGGCCCTTTATGGCATGGCAGTGCCACCATTCAGTATGGGGGTGGGTTAGTACCATCACATTAATAGCACCTCTGTACTTCACTGGTGAAAATTCTGATACAGTAGAATTTCCCAAATTTTGAGTGAAAGGCATGCATCACCCTTATGTTTCTACAATGTTGTGTGTGGAAATTGCCTTGGATAATAACTTTGATACCTTACCCTCGTGTGGCATGCTCTGTTTTGCAGAAAGGTATTGTGACCACCATGCTCGTGTCCCCCTTAGAACCCAATAAGGTGTCTGAGCGACATCATCACTTCTAACTGCAAGGAGACACTATCTTCCACAGCACCGAGCACCAGCAGTCCAGGGATCAGAAGGCCTGCTTACCAAGCCTAATCACCACTTACTAGTATGTCCTCACAGTCTGTTTCCTCAGCTGGAAATTGAAGGGTGGCAGCAGACTCCTATAGTGTTCCTTTCTGTAAGTGTTTACCCAGCACTATTTACCAAGTGCAGAGGAGATCTGAGAGATGAGGGTCAGTAGGATGGAGGACTATCTCAGTCATTTCTCCTCTGAATTAACTGCATTCTCACCCTGCAATCTCTTTAGTCAACTGTATCATTTTCCTTCAAAAAAATGTTCCACAATCCTGCTTGAGCAATGGGGTAAGCTTTGGGCTGTTAATCAAAAAAGGTCAGTGGTTTGAATCCATCAGTTGCTCCGCAAAAGAAAAGTAAGGACTAATAGTGGCCTGGAAGCAGGAGCGGCATCCACTTCTTTTTTTTTTAAATGTGTGTACCGTCAAATCAGATCTGACTGGTAGAGGAGGCGATTGTTCCTCCTTCTTCAGCAGAGCATCTGGTGTATTTGAACTGCGCAGGCATCCACTTCTGAAATAGCTTGCCTCCAGAAACTCTATGTATGAACAGTGCTCAGGGCTTTCATTCATAGGGTCGCTATGAGTCGTCTACAACTTGACGGCACCTAACAACAATAACAATGACAACATAGAGAGAGCTACATTGGCCTAGTGGACAGAAAGTTATGCTACCAAGCCGAAGGTGGGTGATTTTAATCTGCGGCCCTCAGGCCGGGTTCAAATTGTTTTCTGGTCAAACATTTTTCTAGGTGGTATAGCACTGGTCTGTGCATTGCTGTACAGAGGTAACTCGTGGTTGCTGTGATGCTGAACACTGTGACACTAATGTGCCAAATGTGCTAATGGTTACCCATGGTGGACAGTATTTGCTGGAGCTTCCCGACTAAAGCAAGCCAGGAAGCAGGAGCGTCATCCACTTCTGAAATGGCTTGCCTCCATAAACTCTATGTATAAACAGTGCTCAGGCCTTTTGTTCATAGGGTTGCTATGAATCGTCTACAACTTGACAACACCTAACAACAACAACACAACAACAACAATGGTGGCCTAATGGTAAGAAACTGTGTTGTAATCCCAAAGGCACGTGGTTTGAATCTGGGGGAGAAGAATGGGCAAAGTACTCCCGTGCAATTAACTGCATCTGAAAACCAGCTGCAGGGTCAGCTATGGGTCAGTTCTGACTCAGTTGTAAAACAACATGTTCCAACATGGAAAAGTTCTAGTCTCATAAAGCCTATCTGTGACATTCCACAACAGGGTCACTTGGAGTTAGAAGTGACCAAATAGCAGTGGGTTTGGTTTCATGATGTTATC
>NW_006399847.1:2232170-2234941 GCF_000299155.1 Elephantulus edwardii
AAGAGAACCCTTGAACCACTACTGTTCCTTAAATATAGATTTCTGGAGGTCACCACATGCTTCTGTGCAATACTGCCACTGGACAGAGCTGTCACATTTTGTTTCCATTAGGCTGCATGCTGATATGCTTGTTCTCTCCTACTATTTCTCACTATTAGTCACTCACTTCAGGGTCATTTTAGGATGCCAGTACTTTCTACTTCTTGATTTCAGTGACCCTAGAAAAAGAAAAGTTGTTCCTAAATAAAGGTTTTGTCAGCACACTGAATAGTTTTTAAAAACTGTATGAACTGTATCAGTAGAAATACCAGGTTTATCTTGCACAATGCCAAGAAAACCAACGATGCCAGATACTGAATTTCTCTTGCACTGTCCTTTGACATTTTAGCTTTATCTAGGAATTAAAGAATTTGAAAATAAATCTGCTCTTATTGAGGTGGCCAAAAAGCACTTTGGAATGATCCACTGTCATCCAGGGAATGCAAAGAGAGGTGGTGGGTTTACCTGCTGGTAATTGCTGAAGTTGTGTGAGGACTTGAACTGCCTTTAAGTTTCTCTTGCTTTTCCCCCCCAATTTACACTAAATATGGCACAGGGGTAACACAGATGAGTGTCTATTAAGTAAAAGCAAAGGTTCTCTTGGCACTAGCGTTTCCAGCAGAGGACGAGGATAGGGCTAGGGGCTGGGCTGGTGCCTGAGTGTAGCCTGTTGTTCTAATATGATCCATATCAACATTACATGCATGGAATACCAATCAAGGGACAAAATTCATCCACTAGAAGCAAAAATCCAACAAATACAAGAATGTTACCATTTAAATAATAATGTTGCTATGTACATCAAGCCATAACCAACTCATAGCTGATCCTCCATTGGGATTTCATAGGCAGTAAATCATATGGGAATTGACAGCTTATCTTTCTTCTGCAGAGCATCTGGTGGATTCAAACTGTGTACCTTTGAGTTGGCAACACAATATCTTGCCACTCACTAAGCCACCAGAATTCCCTTAAAAGTAATAGTTTAGCAAATTTATTTATACGCCACTTATAATTTGTTCCATTTTATAGGCAAGAGTCTGCTTTCTCCCTGTTTTCCTCTGTCTACCCATCACCCTATATGACTGACTGCTTCCAGAAGAAGGATCCTTGTGGCCAAGTTCTAAGCTCTTTCTTGTGATGCAAGAACAGGGAATGGGCACACAGAGACAAAGAACTAGACTTCAGCTTTAGACAAGCATGTCAGACTGATTTGTGTCACATAATGAATGGCTGGGGGAGAGGGAGGAGGTGAGCGGCACTAGGAAAAGAAACCACAAGCCTGGAGCTGAGATAGTGATGGTGGTAAACTGAGAGGCTCAGAGCAGTGGGAGGATCAATTAAGATAACTAGGAATTCTATGGAATGTGAATTGGATGCTCTTTAATGGTTTTCAAAAAGTACAAAGATTGGAATTCCTTTCAGATGACCACTTCACACTAAAATTACATGCTTGTTCCAATCTCTTTCTGTTCTGAAGCTAAACTGAAGCAAACTCTATTTGTTTGGAATACACACATATGAAGCTACACTCTGTTTCATATTAGTATATTTTATTTAATATTATTGTAATACTATTTTAGAGTAAATGAGGGTCCACAAGAACTAATTTCCCCTAAAAGTGGTCTCTGGGGCACTCTGACTTAGTTTTAAATTGTAGGTTCTATTGGGACAAAACCCGTGCTCTAATGCTAAGACATGGTTTCCACAGTTTACCTGGCACAGCAATGGTCCACTCTTCACATTTGAAGGATTCGCTCGCCTTTGAGAATTCTCCTAGCCCAGCAAGGTTCATGGCTGCCACTTGGAACTGGTACACAGTGTTTTCCTTCAAATCACTAATCTGCAACATTAACAACATCATTAGGAGTGCAAGTTTCCATTTCCTGTTATTCTAGGTGTTCAACATTTTACTTTTTTCATTCCTGTGTCAAATACATGCAAAGGTAACTCCCAGCGAGTCAGATAATTTTAAAATCTCTTTCCTTTGAGGTGGGGTAAAACCCGTGACCTTTATCTTGCCAAGAGAATATGACATAAGTATATCAGATATAATATTAGAATGCATTGTCATGATTGTGTTATGTAACATTGCAAAGGAGAAAGGGTATCATGGTGGAACTTGAGTCTTTAATTGTTGATATTTAGTTAATCAAGAGGGAGAATATCCACAGTGGACCTGACTTAATCAATAAAACCAATTAAAAGAGAGGTCCAGACCCTTTCTGAACAGCCACACTTTCCAACTGACCTGGCAAAGCCAGTGGTCAAGTTGTGAACAGCCCAGGGAGAAGGGCAGCCACTTAGAGCTGGGGACCTCAGTACCACAGTGCTAAGAAACAGAAATCTGTCAACAATCTGAATGAACACAGAAAAGAAACCCAAGCCCCAAGTGAACATGCCACCTGGCCAACACCTGGATTGAAGAGATGACCCAGCTAAGCCATGTCCAGACTCCTGACCAGTGAATCCATGACAGAGTAGGTGTTAGTTGTTTTAAGGTAAACTGTAGGTAATTTGTTATGAACCAAAACTCATACTGAAAGGAAAAAGTTTTAAACAATGTCCCCACACCCAAGTATTGTGAGAACCTATACCTTTGATCTTGTGTGAATGTTTATGTTCCAGGAACTAGCTGACCACAAACTGAACAAGCAATTACTGGCAAAAACCATATTTTAACTAACGTCAGCAGCAGGTAACTGACCTAAAATTGAACTTCTCCTTTTCCA